>NC_072478.1:8442500-8768333 GCF_027574615.1 Eptesicus fuscus | reverse complement strand
ATATGATCATGTAAGATTTTTGTCTTTCAATTTGTTTACCAGTATGTGATGTATCACATTTATTGATTTGAGAATATTGTACCAGCCTCGCATCCCTGGAATAAATCCCACTTGATCATGGTGTATGATCTTTTTAATATATTGCTGGATGCGATTTGCTAATATTGTGTTGAGGATTTTAGCATCTTTGTTCATCAGGGATATTGGCCTGTAATTCTCTTTCTTTGTTGTGTCTTTATCTGGTTTTGGAATTAGGGTAATGCTGGCCTCATGAAAAGAGTGTGGAACTGTTCCTTCCTCTTGGATTTTCTTTCTTTTTTTTTTTTAATATATTTTTATTGATTTTTTACAGAGAGGAAGGGAGAGGGATAGAGAGCTAGAAACATCGATGAGAAACATCGACCAGCTGCCTCCTGCACACCCCCTACTGGGGATGTGCCCGCAACCAATGTACATGCCCCTGACTGGAATCGAACCCAGGACCCTTGAGTCCGCAGACCGACACTCTATCCACTGAGCCAAACCGGTTTCGGCTTTTTCTTTTTTAAAAATATATTTTTATTGGTTTCAGAGTGGAAGGGAGAGGGGGAGAGAGAGAGAGAGAGATAGAAACATCAATGATGAGAGAGAATCATTGATCGGTTGCTTCCTGCATGCCCCCTATTGGGGATCAAGCCCACAACCCAGGCATGTGCCCTTGACTGGAATCAAACCCAGGACCCTTAAGTTTGCAGGCCGACGCTCTATCCACTGAGTCAAACCAGCCAGGGCCCTCTTGTATTTTCTAAAATAGTTTGAGGAGTATAGATGTTAGTTCTTTGAATGTTTGGAAATACTCCCCTGTGAAGCTGTCCAGACCTGGGCTTTTGTTTGTTGGGAATATTTTTGGGAATATTTTGATTATTGCTTCTATTTCATTGGTTGTTATTGGCCTATTCAGGTTTTTATATTCTTCCTGATTTAGTTTTGGAGATTGTATTTTTCTAGGAATTTGTCTATTTCATCCACATTGTCCAGCTTAGCATATAGTTGTTCAAAGTATTTTCTTACAATCCTTTGTATTTCTGTGGTGTTGGTGGTTACTTCTCCACTTTTGTTTCTGATTTTATTTATTTGGGGCCTCGCTCTTTGTTTCTTGATGAGTCTGGCTAATGGTTTATCAATTTTGTTTTTCCTTTCAAAGAACCAGCTCTTGGTTTCATTGATTTTTTTTTTATTTAAAAAAAATTTTATTGATTTTTTACAGAGAGGAAGGGAGAAGGATAGAGAGTTAGAAACATCGATGAGAGAGAAACATCGATCAGCTGCCTCATTCACACCCCCGACTGGGGATGTGCCTGCAACCAAGGTACATGCCCTTGACCGGAATCGAACCTGGGTCCTTTCAGTCTGCAGGCCGAAGCTCTATCCACTGAGCTAAACCGGTTTCGGCTTCATTGATTTTTTTTGCATTTTTTTTTTTTTAGTCTCTATGTTATTTATTTCTGCTCTAAATCTATTATTTTCTTCCTTCTATTTACTCTGGGGTTTTCTTCTTGTTCTCTTTCTAGTTCTTTAAGTTGTAGGGTTAAATGGTTTATTGCTGATTTTTCTTGTGTTTTTTTTATTTTTTTTTTAGGTATGCCTATAGTGCTATGAATTTCCCTCTCAGAACTGCTTTTGCTGTGTCCCAGGGATTTTGGGTTGTTGTGTGTTCATTTTCATTTCTTTCTTGATTTCATTGGTAACCCACTCATTGTTTAATAACATGCTATTAGCCTCCATGTGTTTGAATGTTTTGGGGTGTTTTTACTATAGTTGATTTCTAATTTCATTCCACTGTGATCTGAGAAGATACTTGATATGATTTCAATGTTCTTGAACTTGTAGAAACTTTTTTTTTTGTCCTAACATGTGGTCTATCTTTGTGAATGACCCATGTGCACTTGAGAAGAATGTGTATTCTTCAGCTTTGGGGTGAAATGTTCTATAAATGTCTATTAAGTCCATCTGATCCAGTGTGTTCTTTAGAGTCTATTTTCTTGTTAAGTTTTTGTCTGGAAGATCTGTCCAGTAAAGTCAACAGGGTGTTAAAGTCCTATACTATGACTGTATTGTTGTCAATCTCTCCATTAAAGTCCTCTAGAAGTGTTTTGTTTGTTTTTTGTTTTTTTTTACATATTTAGGTGCACCTACCAGTATATTGGGTGCATACATGTTTACCAGGGTTATATCCTCTTGTTGGATCAATACCTTTAGTATTATGTAGTGACTTTTGTTGTCTCTTGTGATGGCCTTCATTTTAAAGTCTATTTTGTCAGATATGAGTATTGCTACCCCAGCTTTTTCTTTTTCTTTTCCATTTGCATGGAAAACTTTTTTCCATCCATTGACTTTCATCCTGTGTGTGTCTTTTGTTTTGAGGTGGGTCTCTTTAGATAGCATATAGTTGGTTCATGTTTTTGTATCCATTCAGCTATCCTATGTCTTTTGATTGGAGCATTTAACCCATTTACATTTAGGGTTATTATTGAGAGGTACTTATTTATAGCCATTTTAATTCTATATAGTTCATTTTCTCTCTCTGTTTCTTCTCAGCAATCCCTTACAGCAATCTCTTTAGCATTTCTTGTAATGCTGGCTAGGTGGTGATGAACTCCTTTAGCCATTTTTTTTGTCTGGGAAGCTCTTTATTTGACCATCTATTTTGAATGACAGCCTTGCTGGATATAGTAATCTTGGTCTCAGATCCTTGCTTTCCATTGCCTTGAGTACTTCATGCCATTCCCTTCTGGCCTGTAGAGTTTCTGATGAGAAATCAGGTGTCAGCCTTATGGAACTCCTTTGTAGGTAACAGTTTTCTTTTATCTTGCTGCCTTTAAGATTCTTTCTTTGTCTTTAATTTTTGGCATTTTAATTATGATGTCCCCCAAGTCCCCAGTCCTGGGTTCTGCTCTCACAGCACAAGTCCACTTCACCCTCCCTCTGCCAGAGCACAAGGTGGGTGGCATCACAGGGAATTTTTGTGCATTGGCCCTCCAAGAGGGTGCCTGAACTTTCAGCTGCCACTCCCTGGTAGACAGCACCCCACTGCTTTTCACAGCTAGATGTTATGTGGGTACCCTCCTCAGATTTGGTGCTCTCTGCTGGGGAGCCCAGCTTGGGGATTAGATCCCAGAGTTCTCAGTGGCACCCCCCCCCCCCCCCCCCCCAGCCACACACAGCTGAGATATCTCTCCAGGACTTCAGTTGCCGTCTGTGGGCACCTTGCCAGCCCTTTCACGCCTCTGCCTCTCCTACCTTCGGTCCTTGGGTATCAGGGTTCTCTCCTGTGTGTTTTCCATTGATTATTCAGGAAGCCTTTCCATATTTCAGTTGTAATTCCAGCTTGTTCCTGAGAGCATCCAGACACTATTTTAAATAAACTCATCTGATCTCTTAATATCCCTGTGAGGTGGGTATTCTTAACTTTTTCTTTCTTTTTTTTTTTTTTTTTTGCAGCTGAGGAACCAGACACACAGAGAGGTTAGGGCACTGTCCCAAGGTCACAGAGCCTGTGAGCGGCTGAGCTGGAAGTGAATCCCTGGGCTGTGTTTCTGCTCTCCTGGCAGTGGGTCAGTGGCAGGTGGACTGACGGAGCCCATTGTCTGGGCAAAGTTTGGCTCTGATTGAAGCCTGTCACTGGGGGTGTGAGCTGGAGGTGGGACCGACCTAACCCACTTCCTGGAACCTCCTTCCCAACCACTTCCCCGTTAGCAACAGCTGCAAGCTGGGGAGGTGGGGGGAGGAGAGGAATTCTCTGAAATTGGGGAGGTGGGAGGAGGTAGCCAGGGCTGGACAGGCAGAGCTGGGAGAGGAGCCTGGGGATGTGGGGTTGGGGGACACAGGAAGGGCCTGCCAGGAAAGCAGAGGGGCAGTGTTCAAGCTCAGGACCTGTGGAGTCTGCCTTGTCCTCCCCCACTTTGGGAGGGGGCAGTCTTTAGGCAGAGACTGGGGGGAGGGAGGGGCGGGTTCCTGAAGGAAAGGATCCTAGGGTGAGTGGCTAAACTTTTGCATATTACTCAATGCTTTCTCTTGTATTTTGCAAAAGTGTGTGTGTGTGTGTGTGTGTGTGTGTGTGTGTGTGTGTGTGTTGACTAGAAGAAAATCAGCTATGATCCCAAAGCTTCCTGTCTGGAGATCTGAGCTGGGGCAGAGGGAAGGTGGGCGGGTGAGGTTCCAGCGCAGGGACACTGGAGCTGAACCTAGAAGGGCAAGAGTGTGTCTGGGCAGTCAGGCAAAGAGGACAGCAGGTGCAAAGCACTGGCGGTTTGAAGCAGCATGTTCTGGGATGACGGTTAATTTCATGGTGCAAGGAGCAGAGAGGGTAGGCAGAGATGAAACTGCAAAAGAAGCACCAAGAAAGTCCTTAAAGACTTGGATCTGATCTTGGGGGCAATGGGGAGCCACGGAAGGTTTTAGAGCAGGAAGGGACACAATCTTATTTTCGTGCCCTAGAGATCCCCTGGCTGCTGTCTGGAGGACAGGCAGGGGAGAGGTGAGGGCAGTTGCTCAGTGCAAAGTTGAAAAGGCCTGAACGGGGCAAAGCGGTGGAGGGAAGGGGGAGGGTTTTTAACTTTAGAACCTTTTATTCAAATGTAGCACGCAAACAGAAAAAGCGCACAAGCCACAGCTGTCCAGTACAAAGTTTTCACCATGTGAACATGCTGTGTAGCCAGCACACAGGACAACGACATACCATCACCAGTCCCTGGAAGTCTCCACCGTGCCTCCTTTCCTTCATCCCACCCATGGGAGCCACTAACTTGACTTTCCACAGCATAGAATCGTTTTCTCGTTCATGTCTGGCTTCCTTTGCACAGCATTAGGCTGGTGAGCGTTATCCAAATTGTTCTAGATTGTTCTAGTCTGTGTTTTTTTTTTAAATTTTTATTGTTTAAAATATTACATATATTAGTACATATATCTCCTTCCCCCCGCCCATTGACCTTCCCCCAGCCTCCCCTAACCCCTGTCGCATGCCATCATCCCACCCCCTCAGTGTCTTGTGTCCATTGGTTGTGCTTATATACATGCATACAAGTCCTTTGGTTGATCTATTTCCCTCCCTCCCCAACACTCCCCAGCCTTCCCGCTGTAATTTGACAGTCTGTTCAGTGCTTTACTGCCTCTGTATCTATCTTTTTATTCATCAGATTATAATGTTCTTTATTTTCCATAAATGAGTGAGATCATGTGGTATTTTTCTTTCATTGCCTGGCTTATTTCACTTAACATAATGCTCTCCAGGTCCATCCACGCTGCTGCAAATGGTAAGAGTTCCTTCTTTTTTTACAGCAGCGTTCTAGTCTGTGTTTATTGTCATTGTTGTACAGCAGGGCCGCTCAATCACTAATGGCATCTGGGGCTGAATGATTCTTTGTGTGTCTGTCCTATTCATTGTAAGACGTCGAGCATTGTCCCCGTGAGATGACGGGAGCACACCCCTCCACGTTATGACAACCACAAATGTCCCCTTAGGCTGGGAATCACCCCTGGGTGAGAATCACCGCTACAAAGTGTTCCATTTTGTGATGTCACTGCACTTAGTGACCCATCTTTTTTTGTTGGGTATTTCAGTTGTTCCCAATTTGGGGGTATTACAAGGAGAGGTGTTATGAACATTCTTGTAGAATTTTTATGAACATAAATATGCATTTCCTTTTAGCTTATTCCTCAGAGTCACAGTGTAGGTGTGTGTTTAGCTTTATGAATACTGCAAACAGTGTTCGAAAGCAGTGTGCCCTTTTCCACTTCCGCCAGCAGCACAGCATGACTCGAGCCTGTTTCTCTCCTGCTAGCCATGCTGGTAGGTGTAGAGTGCCGTGGCATTTTGGATTTAATTTGAGTTTCCCCAGTGAGTCATAATATCAAGCATTTTCATTTAATGGCCCTTTGGAGATCTCTTTTTATTAACCCCCCCCCTTTTTTTTCCTTTGGGGTTTCTGCCTTTTTCTTTTTGATTTGTAGGAACTCTTTATATATGCTGGGCACAAGTCTTTTGCCAGATATTTCTACAGCAGACCTTTGGGAAGAGATTTTGGGAGGTGTTCAGGAGGTAAGGTCAGCAGACTTGGGTGACTGACTGGAGGAGAGAGAGAGGAAGGACTGGAGAATGATTCCCCAGGCTAAGTGTCAGGGTGACTGATGGGACCATGACTCCGGTGGGATCAGGGGCGGGCCTGCAGATGAGGGAGGTGTTGGTGGATCTGAGGAGCCACTAGAATTTGTCCTGGGGTGCCAAGGACACAGGAGGGCTCGTAGGGAAGGGCCCCTGGGTGGTCTGCAGACCCCAGACATCATTGGCAAGATGTGCAACTGTGTGTGTTCTGAGCATCTGCAGCTTACTGCAGGTCCAGACCTGCCAATCCTTGATTCAGAGCACAAAACCCAACAGGGTCCTGTGGACTAGCTGAGGATCTGGCAACAGAATTTTCTTTTTTTACATTAAAATTTAAAAAGTATATCAGCCATGGCCGGTTTGGCTCAGTGGTTAACGTGTAGACCCCTGGACCAAAGGGTTGCAGGTTCTATTCCCAGTCAAGGGTATGTACCTGGGTTGCAGGTTTGATCCCCAGCCCAGGTCGGGGCATGTGCAGGAAGCAACCAATCGATGTGTCTCTCTCACATCAATGTCTGTCTGTCTCTGTCTGTCTGTCTGTCTGTCTGTCTGTCTCTCTCTCTCTCCCCTTCCTCCCCTCCACTCTCTCTAAAATAATCAATGGAGAAAATATCCTTGGGTGAGAATTAACAATAAAAAAAGTATATCATAAAGTAAAGTTAACATTTTACCTTTGTTACGTAGCTCTGTGAATTTTAACATATGCATAGATTCATGAACCCATGACAATCAAGATATAGAACAGATCCATCACCCCCCAAGAATGCCCTCACACTACACCTTCATCATTTCACCTCACTCCCTCCCCTGGCAACTCTGTCCTCTGTTGCTGGAGTCTAGTCATTCTGAGACTGTCGCATAAATGGAATCACACAGTGTGTAACCTCTAGAAATTGGCTTCTCTCGTTCAGCATAAGGGCAACAGGATTTTACTTTTATCAATAGATTTTAGAGCAGTTGTAGGTTCACAGCAAAGTTGAGCAGAAAGTACAGAGATTTCTCATACACCTCCCACCCCCTGCCCTACCAGTGCACAGCCTCCCCACTAACCACATCCACCACCAGAGTGGTACATGTGTTACAATCCGTGATCCTACATTGACACATTGTTATTGAAGCAGGAAAGTTAGAACAGGGAACGAAGGACTCAAGCTCTACCCCTGCCTTTTCTGTCTTGGCTGGAACATCGCAGACCACCTGTTCCCCCGCGTCCCCATCCCCAATTTCCTATGATTAAGAGGACCCAAAAAATAGTTATCTGGAGAGTGGGGACAAGGACGAGCAGCATGGGGGGCTCACTCCACCAGCTCACCAGTGTCAGAAGCACAGGACTATCCTATCCTATCTAATAAAAGAGTAATATGCAAATTAACCATCACTCTGCTACACCCACCAGCCAATCAGGAGCGATTACGCAAATTAACCCAGCCAAGATGGCTGTGGCCATGGAGAGAGCAGGAGGGAGGCTTGGGTTTCCCCGGCAATGGAGGAAGCCAAGCTTTCCGCACACCCTGGCCAGCCCAGGCCTCCACTTAAGGCTACAAAGGTTCAATTATAGAAGATAAATCCCAAGAAAAATGGCGGCAGCCACAGAGCTGGAGAGAGCAGGCTAGGGTTGCCCCCGGCGACAGAGGAAACCAAGCTTTCCACCTGCCCTGGCCGGCCCAGGCCTCCACTCCAGGCTACAAAGTTTCAGTTATAGAAGGTGACTAAACACCAACAGAAATGGCTGCTGCCACGGAGCGAGCAGAAGGCTTGGCTCCACTCCAGGCTACAAAGTTTCAATTATAGAAGATAAATATATCCTAGATACCAGGGCCTCCACTTGGGTCACCAGGGGGTGTGGCCAGCCTGCAAACCACCATAAGCCCCTCGCCCAGGCCGCCCCACGCCCCAAGGGAACCCCCACCCTGATCCGGGACACCCTTCAGGGCAAACCAGCCAGCCCCCACCAGTGCACCAGGCCTCTAGCCTATCTAATAAAAGAGTAATATGCAGATTGACCATCACTCCAACACACAAGATGGCTGCCCCCATGTGGTCAAAGATCCTGCCCCCATGTAGACACAAGATGGCCACCACAAGATGGCCAGCAGGGGAGGATAGTTGGGAGGGATGAGGCCTGCAAGGGAGGGCAGTTGGAGGTGATCAAGCCTCCAGGGGAGGGCAGTTAGGGGTGACCAAGCAGGCAGAAGAGGGAAGTTGGGGGTGACCAGGCCTGCAGGGAAGGGCAGTTGGGAGGGACCCAGGCCTGCAGGGGAGAGCAGTTGAGGGGGACCAAGCCTGCAGGGGAGGGCAGTTAAGGGTGAACAGGCCTGCAGGGGAGGGCAGTTAGGGGCAAACAGGCTGGCAGGGAGCAGTTAGGCATCAATCAGGCTGGCAGGGGAGTGGTTAGGGGGTGACCAGGCTGGCAGGCATAAGCGGTTAGGGTTAATCAGGAAGGCAGGCATGTGAGCAGTTGGGAGCCAGCAGTCCTGGATTGTGAGAGGGATGTCTGACTGCCCATTTAGGCCCGATCCCTGTGGGATCCCCGTGGGATCAGGCCTAAACAGGCAGTCGGACATCCTCGAGGGGTCCCAGATTGGAGAGGGTGCAGGCTGGGCTGAAGGACACACACCCCCTCCCACGTGCACGAATTTTGTGCACTGGGCCTCTAGTCTATATATATAAAAAGCCAGCAACTGGAATGCCGTAATGACCGGTCGCTATGACACCCAATGCGGCCACTGAACCAGCCAATGAGGGCCCCCGTCCCCCACCCCGTGGCCAACCTCCTACAGCCCCTCTCCCACCCCAGTCGGCCCTGCCCCCGATGGGCCCCCACCACCCCATTGGCCTGCTTGCCCCTCCCCCAGTCAGCTCCACCCTCCAATCGACCACCCCACTCTAATCAGGGGCAGGGCCAGCCGGCCAACCACCCATGGCCCCTCCCCCAGGCCATTGCCCCCCCATCAGCCCCAGTACCCCATTCAGGGGCGGGGCTGGCCCACCACCCACAGCCCCTCCCCATAGCCAGGCCGCCTCCAGTTGGCCCCCCACCCCAATCAGGGGTGGGGCTGCTGGCCAATCACCCGTGGCCCCTCCCCCCAGCCAGCCCGGCCCTGATCGGCAGGTTGATCTCCTCCTCCTGACAGGCCTGGCCACGATCCACTGATTGGGGCTGGGCAGCCGGACCCCACCTGTGCATGAATTCATGCACCGGGCCTCTAGTCTTTAATAAAAACCTTACACCCAGACCCCATCCATGTGTCTCGTTCTCCAAGATTGCCCACACTCACTTCTCAAGTGCACCATCGTTTTAATAGACTTAGTGTGCTTTGTTAAATCTTTCTGTCACACTCTTGAATTCCTTCTTGTCCCATGACAAGGACCTGGATCGGGTTGAGGCCTCCCTTGGCCTCCCTGGGTGCTGCCCAGGATCACCCCAAGTCCATAGTTTACATTGGGGTTCATCCTGATATTGTACATTCTATAGGTTTGAACAAATGTATTACAATATGCATCCATCATTACAGTATCACACAGAATATTTTCACAGCCCTAAAAATCCTTTGTGCCCCACTAATTCACCCCTCCCCCTCCCAGACCCTGGCAGCCACTGATCCTTTTGCTGTCTCCATAGTTTCATCTTTTCCAGAATGTCTCAGTGCTGGAATCATGCGGCTCGTAGCCTTTCAGACTGGCTTCTTTCACTTAGTAACGTACGCTTAAGCTTCCTCCATATCTTTTCGTGGCTGACAGCTCATTTCTTTTTCACGGTGAATAACATCCCATTGTCTGGATGTACACAGTTTGTTTATCCATTCACCTGCTGAAGGGCATCTTGGTGACTTTGGTAATTATGAGTAAAGTTGCTATAAACATCCACGAGTAGGTTTTTAGGTAGACATAGGTTGCAACTCACCTGGGGGAATCCGAGGAGCATGGTTGCTGCATCGTATGGTGAAGATGTTTAGTTTTGTAAGAAACCACCGAACTACCTCCCAGGTGGCTGCACCATTTTCCCCACCATCAGTGAAGGAGTGTTTCTGTTGCTCCACCGGCAACAGGATTTTAGTAACAGCTAATTTTATTAGAGACCTTTATTGTACATAAAGTAATTGTATGTACATTATTTCTTTTGGGGGCAGAGGAGGATCTCCTTTTATTTATTCCCCCCCCCAGCTTTATTGTGATATAATTGACATAGAACATTTTGTGTGATTGTGTGAGTTTAAAGTGTACAAGATGTTGATGGATTTGATACACGGATATACTGAAATTGATAACCGAGGTAGAGCTGGCTAACACGTCACATCATTACCGTTTCCTTTCGGTGGAGAACATGAAGATCCACTTTTCATCCTAGCGGGTTTGGCTCAGTGGATAGAGTGTTCGATTCCGGTCAAGGGCACGTACCTTGCTTGCAGGTTCCCCAGCCCTGGTCAGGATGCATGCAGGAGGCAACCTATCGATGTGTCTCTCTCACATCGATGTTTCTCTCTGTCTCTCCCTCTCCCTTCCACTCTCTCTAAAAATCAGTGGAAAAATATTCTTAAATGAGGATTAAAAAACAAAACAAAAAACACCCACGCTTCAAGTCTGGCAACTTCAAGTCTATAACACAGGATTAACTGTAATCACCATGTTGTACATTAGATCCTCAGAATTTACCCAGAATTTAAAACATTTAATTTAACTTTTTAAAAATATACTTCTTTATTGATTTCAGAGAGGAAGGGAGAAGGAGAGAGAGATAGAAACATCAATGATGAGAGAGAATCATTGATTGGCTGCCTCCTGCACACTCCCCACTGGGGATCGAGCCCGCAACCCAGGCATGACCCTTGGCCGGAATCGAACCCGGGACCCCTCAGTCCGCAGGCTGACGCTCTATCCACCGAGCCAAGCCGGCCAGGGCTAATTTAATTTTTAAAATTAAATTTCTTGGGGTGGCATTGGGGCAAACAGGCTGGACATCAGCCGGCCCACACCCATGCACCAGGCCTCTAGCCTATCTAATAAAAGAGTAATATGCAGATTGACCATCACTCCAACACACAAGATGGCTGCCCCCATGTGGTCAAAGATCCTGCCCCCATGTAGACACAAGATGGCCACCACAAGATGGCCAGCAGGGGAGGGTAGTTGGGAGGGATGAAGCCTGCAAGGGAGGGCAGTTGGAGGTGATCAAGCCTCCAGGGGAGGGCAGTTAGGGGTGCCCTAACACTATATAAATTTATAACACTATATAAATTTCAGGTGCACAGCATTATAATATGACATCTGTGTATTCTACTGTGAGCTCACTGCCTGAAGTCTAGTCTCCTTCCATCACCACAACTTCACCCTCCTTTACCTTCTTCATCATTCCCTAGGCAGCAGGATTTTTAGTCACAGAGAAGTCTAGGGAAAAAACTGGATTCCACCCGTATGCAGCTTTTTTCTTAAAATATATGAAAACGCTTTCCACACTGTTGAAAAAAATCTGTTCATGTCATTAGAAAAATCTCCATGTATTAAAAAATGCCCCTTAGGCTGTGTGCTAATTGAACACCAAAATAATGCTCCACGAGTATTGTTATGTGTACATATTTGCCTACTTCTCATATTTCTTCGGAATGAATTCTCAGAAGTGGCAATACCGGCTTGCAGAAGATAAACACTTTATGATTCTTGGCACATGGTGTCAAATGCTCTCCAGAAGGCTTTATGCTGAAAAGCAGCAAGCCAAAGCAAAACTTTGTAATTTTAAAAAATATATCGTTTTATTGGTTTCAGAGAGGAAGGGAGAGGGAGAGAGAGATGGAAACATCCATGATGAGAGAGAATCATTGATTGGCTGCCTGCTGCACGTCCCCCACTGGGGATCGAGGCTGCAACCTGGGCATGTGCCCCGACCAGGAATCAGACCTTGACCTCCTGGTTCATAGGTCGATGCTTAACCACTGCGCCATGCTGGCTGGACCAAACTTTGTCACTTTTAAAAAGTCGCTATTAAAATAGACCAAAAGGTATCTCATTTTAAATTAGCAACTACTATCTTTGAGTACTTGTGAGGTTGAACATCTTTCCTGGATGGATCAGCACCATTGGTTTGCTTTTTTCACCTGGATATTTGTGATTTCTCCATTCATGGGCTTTTCTGTCTCTTGGTTGCAATATTCATATCAATCAAGCCATATAAGCTCTTTAAGTTTTAAAGAGAAATAACCCAGTACATTGCTTGCCCATTTCTCCCACTGCTTGTAAGCTTAGAAAGAGCTTTGAAATCTTAGAGACTAGAAATCCATTTCCTTCTAGTCACATGGAAGTATGTAGTTTGATTTGTAGATATTCAACTATTTTTTTTTAAAAAACATCTTTTTATTGATTTTTTTTTTTTCATAGAGAGGGGTAGAAACATTGATGAGGGAGAAACATGGCTGCCTCCTGCATGGCCCCAACTGGGAGTTGAGCCTGCAACCTGGGCATGTGCCCTGATCAAGAATTGAACTGGTGACCCCTTGGTGCATGGGTTGACACTCAACCCCTGAGGCATACCAGCTGGGCTAGATATTTAACTCTTTAGATCACCTTGTATTCATTAGCTATCGCTGAATAACAAGTTACCTCAGAATTTAGTTGCTGAAAATTTAAAGGCTATGGATCAAATGTGATCCACTGCCTGTTTTTATAAACTTCTATTGGAACACATGCTCATTTGCTTACAAGTTGCCTGTGATGGCATTTGCACTGCAAACAGCAAGTCAAGCCATTGAAACAAAGATCGTATGGCCGGTAAAGCATAAAATATTTACTATCTATTTATATTTATATTACCCTTTAAATTACCAAGGCAGAAGTTACAATGCTATTTATGACCTAGCTTTGGAAGTCACATACTGTTCTACAGAACTCCACCAGTCACACAGATCACCCCACCTCTGACTTCATAGGGGAGGCGACTTGAATACCAGAAGGCGAGGCTCACAGGGGCCATCATGGAGGCTTACTGTCTCCTCAGAAATTTGTTTGCAGGTATTTTTGCAAAGATGCTTAGCTGCCTACCCCATATTCATTTTCCTTCTTCATTACTAAAAACATTGATTTTGTATGGGGCAGCAATATGCTCTATTTATTTATTTTTCTAAAAATATGTTTTTATTCATTTTAGAGAGAGGAAGGGAAAGGGAGCTAGAAACATTGATGAGAGAGAAAGACCGATTGGTTGCCTCCTGCATGCCCCTTACTGGGGATCAAGCCAGAACCTGGGCATGTGCCCTGAAAGGGACTCAAACCCGTGACCTTTTGGTGCATGGGTCGACACTCAACCACTGAGCCACACACCGGCCAGGTAGTAATATGCTCCATTTAAAATACAAATGTCCCCAGATTCTCTTGTAGCTAGAAGTGGTCATGTGACACATTTGTGACTAATGAGATGTAAGTGATGTTAGGGCTTCTGAAAGCTATTGTTTTCCTAATCAGAAGTAAAATCTCTCCATCCCTGCCTTTAAATTTTTTTTTATTGTTGAAAGTATTACATATGTCCCCATTTTCCCCCCATTGACCTCTCCAGCCCTCTCAGCCCCCACCCCAGCTCTCACCACCTAACTGTCCATGTTCATGGTTATGCATATATACATACAAGGTCTTTGGTTGATTACCTCCCTCCCACCCACCCTCCCCTGCCTTCCCTCTGAGATTCTACATTCTGTCCCATGCTTCCATGTCTCTGAATCCTCTCTGTTCATCAGTTTATTTTGTTCATTAGATTCCACATATGAGTGAGATCATGTGATACTTGTCTTTCTCTGACTAACTTATTTCACTTAGCATGATACTCTCCAGGTCCCCCCATGCTGTCTCAAAGTGTAAGAGATTGTCTTTTCTACTGCTGCATAGTATTCCATTGTGTAAATGTCCCACAGCTTTTTAATCCACTTGTCTACTGATGGGCACTTGGGCTGTGTACAAATCATAGCTATTGTACATTGTGCTGCTATGAACATAGGGGTGCATACATTAGTTCTGATTTGTGTGTCTTAGGATATATTCCTAGAAGTGGGATCAATGGGTCAAATGGCAGTTCCATATTTCATTTTTTGAGGAAACTCCTTACTGTTTTCCATATTGGCTGCACCAGTCTGCATTCCCACCAGCAGTGCACGAGGGTTCCCTTTTCTTCACCTCGCCAGCACTTGTTATTTGTTGATTTGTTGGTGGGAGTCATTCTGACTTGTGTGAAGTCATATCTCATGGTCGTTTTAAATTGCATCTCTCTGGTGATCAGTGACTTCAAGTCTCTTGGCCATCTGTATGTCCTCTTTGGAGAAGTGTCTATTTAGGTCCTTTGCTCATGTAAAAATTGGATTGTCTTCCTTCTGTTAAGTTGTATGAGTACCATATATAGTATTTTGGATATTAACCCTTTATCAGATATATCATTGCCAAATATGTTCTCCCATACAGTGGGGTCCCTTTTCGTTTTGCTGTGCAAAAGCTTTTTATTTTAATGTAGTCCCATTTGTATAATTTTCTCCTTAGTTTCCTGTGCCCTAGGATATGTATCCATAAACATACTGCTACGAGAGATGTCTGAGATTTTGCTGCCTATGGTTTCTTCTAGGATTTTTATGTTTTCCCAACTTACATTTAAGTCTTATCCATTTTGAGTTTATTCTTGTGTATGGTATAAGTTGGTGGTCTAGTTTCATTTTTTCTTTGCATGTATCTGTCCAATTTTCCCAACACCATTCATTGAAGAGACTGTCTTGACTCCATTGTATGCTCTTGCCTCCTTTGTCAAATATTAATTGAGCATAATGGCTTGGGTCGATTTCTGGGGTCTCCTTTCTATTCCATTTATATACATGCCTGTTCTTGTGCCAGTAACCAGTCTGTTTTGCTTACAGTGACCTTGTAGTATAACTTGATATCTGGTATTGTGATTCCTCCAACTTTGTTCTTCTTTCTCAAGATTGCTGCTGCTATTCGGGGTCTTTTTTGGTTCCTTATAAATTTTTGGAGTATTTGTTCTAGGTCTGTGAAATATGCTATTGATATTTTAATAGGGATTACATCGAATCTGTAGATTGCCTTGGGTAATATGGACATTTTAATGATGTTGATTCTACCAACTTATGAACACGGTATATTCTTCCTCTTGTTTATACCTTCCTCTATCTCTTTTTTTCAACATCCTGCAGTTTTCCGGGTACAAGTCTTTTCCCTCCATGATTAACTTCATTCCTAAGTACCTTAATTTTTTGTTGCAATGGTAAATGGCATTGTTTGTTTAGTTTCTCTTTCTGAGAATTCATTATTGATGTATAAAAAAGCCATGATTTTTGGGTGTTGATTTTGCTACATTGCCAAATTTATTAATTAAATCTAGTAGTTTTTTGGTGGAGTCTTTAAGGTTTTCTATGTACAATATCATGTCATCTGCAAATAATGAGAGTTTTACTCCCTCCTTTCCAACCTGGATGCCTTTTATTTCTTCTTGTCTGATCGCTGTGGCTAGGATTTCCAGTACTGTGTTGAATAAGAGTGGTGAAAGTGGACATCTCTGTCTTGTTCCTGTTCTTAGGGGAAATTGTTTTAGTTTTTGCCCATTGAGTATGATGTTGGCTGTAGGTTTTTCATATATGGCCTTTATCATTTTGAGATATGCTCCTTCTATTCCCACTTTGCTGAGAGTTTTTATCAAAAATGGGTGCTGGATTTTGTCAAATGCTTTTTCTTTGTCTATTGATATGATCATGTGAATTTTGTCTTTCAATTTGTTTATGTGATATATCACATTTATTGATTTGCAAATATTGTACCAGCCTTGCATTTCTGGATTAAATCCCACTTGGACATGGTGAATGATCTTTTTAATATGTTGCTGGATGTGATTTGCTAATATTTTGTTGAGGATATTAGCATCTATGTTCATCAGGGATATTGGCTTGTAAGTCTCTTTCTTTGTAGTGTCTTTATCTGGTTTTGGAATTAGGATAATGCTGGCCTCATAAAAAGAGCTTGGAAGTATTCCTTCCTCTTAGATTTTTTTGTAATAGTTTGACGAGTATAGGTGTTAGTTCTTCTTTGAATGTTTGGTAAAACTCCCCTGTGAAGCCATCTGGACTCCAGCTTTTGTTTGCTGGGAGTTTTTTGTTGTTGTTGTTGTTGTTGTTGTCTTTTTTTAAATCACTACTACTCTATTTCCCCGGTTGTTACTGGCTTATTCAGGTTTTCTGATTCTTCCTGATTCAGTTTTGGGAGATTGTATTTTTCTAGGAATTTTTCCATTTCATCCACACTGTCCAGCTTGTTGACATATAGTTGTTCATAGTATCTTCTTACAATCCTTTGTATTTCTGTGGTGTTGGTGGTTACTTCTCCACTTTCATTTCTGATTTTATTTATTTGGGTCCTCTCACTTTGTTTCTTGATGAGTCTGGCTAATGGTTCATCAATCTTGTTTATCCTTTCAAAAAACCAGCTCTTTGTTTCACTGATTTTTTTTTTTTTAGTCTCTATATCATCTATTTCTGCTCTAATCTATATTATTTCCTTCCTCTACTTACTCTGTGCTTTTCTTGTTGTTCTCTTTCTAGTTCTTTATATTGTAGGGTTAAATAGTTTATTATTAATTTTTCTTGTTTTTTGAGGTTGGCCTGTAGTGCTATGAACTTCCCTCTCAGAACTGCTTTTGCTGTGTCCCAGAGATTTTGTATTATTTTGTGTTTAATTTCATTTTCTTCCAGGAAGTTTTTGGTTTCTTTCTTGATCTCATTGGTAACCCATTCATCCTACCTAATAATAGACAAGTATTCAAATTGACCATACCTCCGACACATCCACAAGCCACGCCCACAAGCCACGCCCACTATCCAATCAGAGTGAGTATGCAAATTAACCCAACCAAGATGGCTACAGCCACAGAGAGCAAGGTTTCCTAGGTAACAGAGGAAGCCAAGCTTTCCGCCTGCCCTTGCCAGGCCTAAGCCTCCACTCAAGCTACAAAGTTTCAATTATAAAAGGTAAACAAATTCAAACAGAAATGGCAGCAGAATGGAGCTTGAGAGAGCAGGCCAGGGTTGCCCCCGGCAACAGGGGAAGCAAAGCTTTTCGCATACCCTGGCCAGGCCCACCCGCTTAAGGCAACGAAGTTTCAATTATAACCCCAACAGAAATGGCTGCCAGCCGCGGAGGGAGCCCCAGGCTACAAAGTTTCAATTGTAGAAGGAAAATAAATTCCAGATACCAGGGCCTTTGCTTGGGTTGCCAGGGGGTGTGGCCGGCCTGCAAACCACCACAGGCCCCTCAATCAGGCTGCCCCACACCCCAAGGGAACCCCACCCTGATCAGGGACACCCTTCAGGGCAAACCAGCTGGCCCCCACTCCTGTACCAGGCCTCTATCCTATCTAATAAAAGAGTAATATGCAGATTGATCATCACTGCAATACACAATATAGCTGCCCCCATGTGGTCAAAGATCCTGCCCCCATGTGGACACAAGATGGCCACCACAAGATGGCCAGCAGGAGAGGGCAGTTGGGAGGCACCAGGCCTGCAAGGGAGGGCAGTTGAGAGGGACCAGGCCTGCAAGGGAGGGCAGTTGGAGGTGATCAACCCTGCAGGAGAGGGCAGTTAGGGGTGACCAGGCTGGCAGAGGAGGGAAGTTAGGGGCAAACAGGCTGGCAGGGGAGTGGTTAGGAAGTGATCAGGCTGGCAGGCAGAAGCAGTTAGGGGCAATCAGGAAGGCAGTCAGGCAAGCAGTTGGGAGCCAAAAGTCCTGGATTGTGAGAGGGATGTCCGACTGCTTGTTTAACATCCCTCGAGGGGTCCCAGATTGGAGAGGGTGCAGGCTGGACTGAGGGACAACCCACCTCTGTGCACAAATTTCATGCACCGGGCCTCTAGTTGTTTAATAACATGCTATTTAGCCTCCATGCGTTTGAATGTTTTTGGGTGTTTTTATTGTAGTTTATTTCTAATTTCATTCCACTGTGATCTGAGAAGATGCCTGATATGATTTCAATCTTCTTGAACTTGCAGAGACTTGTTTTGTGTCCTAACTTGTGGTCTATCTTTGAGAATGACCCATGTGCACTTGAGAAAAATGTATATTCTGGCACTCTGTGGTAAAATGTTCTAAAAATGTCAATTAAATCCATCTAATCCAATGTGTCCTTTAGAGTCACTGTTTCCTTGTTAAATTTTTGTCTGGAAGATCTATCCAGTGAAGTCAATGGGTGTTAAAGTCCCCTACTATGACTAGGTTGTCTCTCCCTTAAAGTCCTCTAGAAATTTTTAAAAATATATATTTAAGTGATCCTATATTGTGAGCATATAGTTTACCAGGGTTATAGCCTCTTGTTGGATCAATCCCTTTAGTATTACGTAGTGACCTTTGTTGTCTCTTGTGATTGCTTTCATTTTGAAGTCTATTTTGTTGGATAAATTCAGCTGTCAGTCTTATGGGAGCTCCTTTGTAATTAACCATTTGCTTTTCTCTTGCTGCCTTTAAGATTCTCTTTGTCTTTAATTTTTGGTATTTTAATTATGATGTGTCTGGCCGTGGGCCCATTTAAGCTCTTCTATCTTGGGGTTTTCTGTGCATCCTGAACGTGTGTGACTTTTTTCTTCACTAGGTTAGGGAAGTTTTCTGCCATTATTTCTTCAAAAACATTCTCTATCCCCTCCTCCCTTTCTGCCTCTTCTGGCATACCTGCTATGTGAATATTGTTGTTATTTGTCCCATAGCTTCCTTAAACTGTCCTCCTGGTTTTTCAATTGTTTTTTATTTATGGTTCTCTGGTTGAGTGATTTTCTTCAACCCTGTCTTCTAACTTAGTGATTTGATCCTCAGTTTAACTTAATCTGTTGTATATTCCTTCCAATGTGTTTTTTTTATTTGTGCTATGTCATTCTTAATTTCTGACTGCTATTTTTCATAGCTACTATATGTATCTTTTCTCCTGCTGTTGAGCATCTTTATCATCATTATTCTGAACTCTGTATTAGATAAATTTCTTATCTCTATTTCATTTATTTCTTTTTCTGGAGAATTCTCTTGTTCTTTCACTTGGGGGTTGTTTCTTTGTCTATTCATTTTGGATGCCTGTTTGGGTTTGTTTCTATGTATTAGGTAGATCTGCTATGCCTCTCAATCTCTAGTGAAGGACAGTGTCAAACACTTTCTGACAAATTGGACCAGGTAAAGACTCAAAGCCTCCAGAGACCACCTCTGCTAGCAGACTGATTGGATATATTCTTTTAAAAAATATATATTTTATTGATTTTTTTACAGAAAGGAAGGGAGAGGGATAGAGAGTTAGAAACATCGATAAGAGAGAAATTTTAATCAGCTGCCTCCTGCATACTCCCTACTGGGGATGTGCCTGCAACCAAGGTACATGCCCTTGACCAGAATCAAACCTGGGACCCTTCAGTATACAGGCTGGCCCTCTATCCAGAACCAAACTGGTTAAGGCGTGGATTTATTCTTGAATAACCCTTAGGCAATCTCCACAGGTGTGGTGAGAGTTTTCCCATTAGGGTGGGGCAATTGCTTCTGCCAGGAGGCTAATTGTTTTTCTCACTCTCTTAATGGGTGGGCCTCAGCAACTCTACACCCTAGTCAAGGTGTTCTCCAATAGGGTGGGTCAGCTGTCTTCCCCCCAGGCAAAACCACCTAGATAGCAATTGTCTGTGTGAGAAATATGACCTCCACAGCCTGAGGGAATTACTCAGCACAGGAAACCAGGGTGTCTGCCTTCTGACCTCTAAGCTCCCAACCCAGGCTTCTGCTCACACAGCTTCAGTCCACTCTGTTGTCCCTCTGCTGGAGCACAAGGTGAGTGTCTGCACAGGGAATTTTGTGTGTTGGCTCTTTGAGAGGGTGCCTGCATTTCCAGCTGTCCTCCCTGGCAGATAGCAACCTTGCTGCTTTTCATAGTCAGATGTTATGTGAATAGCCTTCTCAGTTCTGATGCTCTCTGCTGTGGGGCCCAGCTTCGGGGTTAGACCCAGTGTTCTCAGTGGCAACCCCCTGCAGATGAGATATCTCTCTCAAATATCAGCTGCTGTGGGTGCCGGGCTAGCCCTTTTGTGCCTCTGCCCCTCCTATCAGTCTCTATGCAATCTCCACTTTCTGTCCTCAGTTTTGAGGGTTCTCTCCAGTGAGTCTTCAGTTGATTATTCAGGAAGTTTTTCTATATTTTTGTTGTAATTCCAGTTTGGTCCTGGGAGCATGTCCATGCAGCATCCACTTACTCTGCTGCCATTTTTAATCTCTCCTTTTTAAAAAACAAACACAATCCTTCCCTTTTATTGCTGCCTGTAACATGATCATGGTGCCTGGAAGCACTGCATGATGACAAAAGCCACATGGCTAAGGATGGTGATGCGAAAAGTTGGAATAACCCTAGGTTTTAGCAGGCAGCATATAGCCTTGGCACCAGGCTCTTTATTTCTAGACTAGAGGCCCAGTGCACGAATTCATGCATGGGTGGGGTTGGGCCAGCCCGCCCCAATCAGAGCCATCAGGGCCAGCCAGCCAGGGGAAGGGGATGTGGGAGGTTGGCCAGCTGGCTCTGCCCCCAATTGGGGCCCAATCAGGGCTTGGCCAGTGGGGTGGGGGAGGTGCCTCAGGAGGTTGGCTGGCTGGCCCTGCTCCCATTGGGTTGGTTGGCTGGCCGCAGGTGCATCATAGTGACCAGTCGTTCCAGTCTTTCCGGTTGTTCTGGTCGTTCTGGTTACTTGGCTTTTATATATCCTATCTAATAAAAAGGTAATATGCAAATTAACCATCACACCATCACAAAGATGGCAGCGCCCATAGCCACAAGATGGCAGTGCCCAGTCCTCTCAGCCCCGTCGGAGTCCCCCAGTCCCAGGTGGGCGGTCACTGAGAGTGGGCAGTGTGAGTGGCCTGGTGGAATGCTTGCTTTGTTGCCACAGCAATGAGGCAAGCATTCTGTGCCCAGCCACGGATGGGCCTCTGGCCAGGCTGGGGCATGGAACGCTTACGTCATCACCCAGCAATGTGACAAGCGTTCTGCGCCTGGCCGCGGATGGGCCTCTGGGCTGCGGAGAGCCTCTGGGCAGTGGGTGTGGAGTGGCCAGGCCCCACAGAGAGCTACTGTGCACGGATTCATGTGCAGGGCTACTAGTATAGATATAATGTTATATGAGCAATAGCAAAGCTTCTCTTTCCCTGATTCAGTCACTGTTAAATACTTTTTTCGTAAATAGTCAAATTCAATCCCAAAGTGTTCTAATGTAGTATGAGGAAAGCATCTTTTTCTTCTCCCAAATAGTTAACTAATTGTCTGATCACCATTTGCTGATCTGTAATACCACCTTCATTATGTGAAAATCACACACATGTGCATACATGTGACTTTTGGGTCTACAAATTCTGTATCAAATCTCATTGCTAGAGCAATGTTGTTTTAATTATTCTAACTCCATGATGTGTTCTCATGTCCAGTAAGACCTCCTTCCTCCTCTTCATTTTATGGCAATTATCTTCACCTCTTTATTTTTCTCTGTGAACTTGTGAGTTGATTTGTCAATCACCCACCTGTCTCCCACAGTATCTTCAGTCCGAGTCTGGTATTTAAGGACAACTTTTTATGTTGTTTGGTTTAGGTCAGCTGTTGCTTTTTACCCCTACTTTTATTTTCTAGACTATTTACAGGGACCACCCTGGATCGTGTGAGGGCCCAAACCAAGGGTCTCATTTAATTTACATAGTCCTCGCTGGAAGTAGGTACTATGATGTTCCCCATTTTACAGATGAGGTAAGAAGGGCTCTTGCCTGGCCAGTATTGTTCAGTGGTTGATCATTGACCTGTAAACCAGGAGGTCATGGTTCGATTCCTGGTCAGGGCACATGCCTGTGTTGCAGGCTCAATCCCCAGTTTGGGGGGTTGGGGGGAGCGTGCAGAGGGCAGCCAGTCAATGATTCTCTCTGATCATTGATATTTCTCTCTCTCTCTCTCTCTCTCTCTCTCTCTCTCTCTCTCTCTCCCTTCCTCTCTAAAATCAATAAAAATATATTTTTAAAAAAGAAGGGCTAAGTTGTTCAGTGTCATGAAGCTAAAAAAAAAAAATACTAGAGATGTAATTCAAACTTAAAAAACACCCAATTGCAAGGACTGTTTTAACTCCTACATAATCCTATCATGTCAGTACACCAGGAAGTCACTCTTCTTACCTAGAGTCAATTCAAGGGGTGCCAAACAGCCTCAGCCAGTTACTTGAAAGTGCTAAACTCTCATAGAGAGGTGTCCATGAAACCCCTGCTTTATGCCTTCCCCCAACCCTTGTGTCTCTGGCTTCCCAGAGGGAAACTAAGGCAGATGAGGCAGTGGCCAGCACTCCCAAACAACCACAGAAAGGAATTTAGAATTTTCCTGATCAGAGGAAAATGTCAGGACCCACTAAGCAGTCACCTGTAAAATGGGGGTGCATTGCCAGGGCTTCACCCCTATAGAGACCCCAGTGGAAGAAGGCTTCACCCAAGTCTAGAATCCCACTTCCTGTGACCTATAACCACTAACATGTCTATACTTCCCTCACTTGTCTGTCCATTTTATCCTCATATAAGCTTTGCCCAAGGCCCTGAACAGGGAACAGTAAGTCCATTCATTTAGCGCATCAACAGATAATAATTGAGCAGCTACTGTTTGCAAGGGGCCCCCCTGGGAATTCAGCAGTGAATGGTATTGACAAAAATCCCTTCTTTCTGGAATGGACAGTTCAGATAGCAGCAACCAGTCTCCTCTCTCTGAGCATCACAGAGGTCAATGGGCTCCCCATTTTCTTGGAACGTTTTTCCAACAGTCTGCCACCACCATCCTCTCAGTTTGGCTGAGTCTGAATCATTTCATTTACCCCTCCATCAGTGGGGACCCCCTGAGAGCATGACCCTTGGCAGATGTGCAGTTGCTGATCTGTCAGCTGACTGCCCCAGGTCCAGTTCTATGTCCTGCTGTGGTTACATCACCTAGTTCTCAATCACCCAAGTGGCTCTGCAGAGGTGACTCATACTTTAGGCACTGTGCCCAGGGCCCATGATACTTTTAAGGACCCATAAATATGTTGTGAATTTAAGTTCTCTTAAGGTTAGAAGAAAAAAGTGAATAACAATGAGTGAATATGTAATCATGAATCCAGCCTGAATTATATTCATTTTTATACCAATGCAATTCAGAAGAGAATTACTACTTTTGTTTTTGTTTAAAAGGAAGAGGGGGCTCATGAAAGCACAGTGCCGAGGGTCCACTAAAGCAGCCCTGATGCTCTCCCAGGAAAACCCCATCCTCACCTGTCACCCTCACCCTGTGAGAGAGGTTGGGTCTCATACTGCCCCTGCTCAAAAACCTCCTGCAGCCTCCCAGTGTAATAAAAAACAACTGCAATAGTCATTACCACAGCCAACAAGGCCCCGTCATCTTCCTGCTACTCGCCCCTTAGCCCTCTCTCCTCCAACCTCGCTGGCCTTCCTACCTCAGGGCCTTTGCACTTGCAGTTTCTGCTGCCTGGAACACTGTTTCCTAGTTCTTATCATAGCTGACTCCTTCTTGTCCTTCAGGTCTCAGTTCAAATATCATCTCCCAGAGGCCTCCTTGATGCCCCCAACTAAAGCAACCCCCTTTAGACACATCACTCCACTTTTGTGTTTCATACCACGGATTGAAATTCTTTTGTTTGTTTACCTGATTCTGGTTATCTATTGCTGTGTAATGTCACCTAAAAAAACTTATCTTTCACAGTTTTGGGGGTTACTGGACTCAGCTGAGTGGACCCTTGCTCATGGTTTTTCATGTGGTCGCAGTCAGACTGGGATGGGAGCCATTCCAGGCTTCATGGCTCCCCTGTCTAGTGGCTGGTGCTGGCTGCCCTCTAGGAGTTCAGCTGGGCTGTCAACTCCAACACCTATGTGTGGCCACTCCATGTGGTTTGGGCTTCCTCCCATCATGGCAGCTGGTTCCAAGGGGGAGTGATCTGAGCGAGCCAGGAAGGAGCCTCACACCATTTATGACCTAGCCTATAGTATTCTGTTACTTCCACCACACCGTATTGGCTAAGGAGGTGGACACAAAGGTCTGCCTGGGTCTAGACCTCAGCTCTCGTGCAGGGGTATCAAGTTCACACTGAAGAAGAGACAGTGGGACAAGGGATAGTATTTCAGCTGTTTTTTTCAGAATTCAATCTGCTCCATCCCTACTGCAGGGTTCTCATTCAGGTGGCTCCACTGCTGTGTCCCCAACAGTGCCTGGCACAGAGTAGGTAACCAGCATACCAGGTGCTTCTATAGAAACATTTCAGTGTTTTCCTAAAAAATCCTGTGTTCTGAAAACTCACACTCTAACAATAACAGGATATTATTCATATACTGATACACATTGTAATATAAACAAAATTTAAATTATAGCAGGATATTAATTATATATATATATATATATATATACACACACACACACACACACACACACACACACACACACACACACATACATACTAGGGGCCTGGTGCACGAAATTCGTGCACTGTGGGGGGGGGTCTCCTCAGCCCAGCCTGCCCCCTCTCACATACTGGGCGCCCTCAGGGGATGTCCTACTGACGGCTTAGGAGCAGGCCTAAGCCGCAGTCTGGCCTCCCTTTGTGAGAGACAACTGGGCTGATCAGGGAAAGGCACCAGCCCCATCACCCTGCTGCTGGAGCCACTGCAAGTCACTGCAGCCACCAAGGTGTTTTCATCAACACAGACTCCAGTCCCTTCACCAAGAAAAAATGACAATTTTCTTTAGGCATTTTCAAGATGTGTCTTTCATAGGATATGACATTTCTTTCTTTCTTTTTTTTTTTTTATCCTCACCTGAGTATATGTTTCCATTGACTTTTAGAGAATGTGAAAGAGAAAGGGAAAGACAGAGAGAAACATCAAAGTGAGAGGAATACTTAGATTGCTTGCCTCCTTCATGAGCCCTGACCTGGGCCCCAGCCAGGGAGGAGCCTGCAACTTAGGTACATGCCCTTGATCAGAATCTAACCTGGACTCTGTGGTTGGCAAACCTAGGCATTATCCACTGAGCCAAACCGGCTAGGGCAGGATATGACATTTCTTAGCCCTCCAGCAGTGGACCTTCGTTTTTTTTCTCCAGAAGTGTGGTGGAAAAGCCCTAGATCACCTTTTTGGATTCTTATACCCAAGTTACTAAGAATATTACCAGTGGCATACAGGGAGCTTAGCCAATGAGCGGTCAGAAAAGGTATTTCCTCTGTAGTTCACACCTATATCCTGTGATCTCCGGCTCCGCCCTGCCAAGGCCTAAAGCCTCCAGCCCTTGGCAGGGGACCCCCAGCTTGCTCTGATCGCCAGACTCCGCCCCAGCGGCCAAGGCCGCAAGCCTCTGGCAGAGGCTTGGGCCCTGGGCAGGGACCCCCAGCTGGCTCCAATCACCTGCAGGGACCTCCAGCTGGCTCCGCTCGAGGGCTCCATCCCCAGTCAAGGCCTAAAGCCTCTGGCAGAGGCTTGGGCTCTGGGCAGGGACCCCCAGCTGGCTCCGATCGCCCTTAGGGGACCCCAGCTGGCTCTGATCGCCAGGCTCCGATCGCTAGGCTCCGCCCCCAGCCAATGCCGCAAGCCTCTGTTTGAGGCTCGGGCCCTGGGCAGGGAGCCTCAGCTGGCTCTATCCCCCGCTCCATCCAAGACCAAGGCCTCAAGCTTCTGTTTGAGGCTCAGGCTCTGGGCAGGGACCCCCAGCTGTCTCCCATCAAGCCTCTGGCTGAGGCTTGGGCCCTGGTCAGGGACCCCCAGCTGGCTCCAATCACCGCAGGGGACCCCAGCTGGTTCCAATGGCCCAGCTCTGCCCCCAGCCAATGCCTCAAGCCTCTGGCTGAGGCTCGGGCCCTGGACAGGGACCCCCAGCTGGGTCTGATCGCCTGCAGGGGACCCCAGCTGGTCTGATCACCTGTGGGGGACCTCCGCTGGCTCCGATCTTCCCCTCTGATCTTCGGCTCCAATATCCCAGTTCCAACAACCTCCGCTCTCCGAGGCTGCAGCCATCTTGGTTAGGTGTATTTGCATATTCCCTTTCTGATGGGCTGGTGGGCGTGGCTGGTGGGCGTGGCTTGTGAGTGTAGCAGAGTGATGATTTGCATATTACTGTTTTATTAGATAGGATATATATATATATATAGATATATATATATGCCTAATATGCAAAGTGTCCCCTCGGGAGTTTGACCAACCGGGAGTTCGATTGCTTGCTATGATGTGTGCTGACCACCAGGGGGCAGTGTGGAATGAAGGAAGGCCCCAGCTGGCAGCCAGCAGCCACTAGGGACCCTACCCATGCACGAATTTCATGCACTGGTTCTCTAGTAACAAATATAATTGGGGGAAAACAGGGTTGAGGGCAGAACAACAAAACATACTGCATTTTTTACCCAAAGCACTAACAAAACCTGTTGGCATCCTGGTCAAACCCCTACCCCAGGTAACTTCTCCTGGTATCTGTGCCATTCTCTCTTCTCCAGACTCAAACTCAGAGCACCTGCCTCCTTCTTTGAGGTGAAGGCATTTACTCTAAGAGAGGTCATTTTTTAACCCAGTTCAAATCAGATCCAGCATGTGGGTATTTTCATTAATTTATTGCTTCAAACTATGGTAAAATATCTTTGCAGTGTCGTTTCACCTGAACTAGAAACTTCCCTAACCAAGACAACAGGAGGTGTAAAGGTTATTGAAGACCTAAATCAGTCACGGAACTTAGCCACGAAACCTAACCATGGAACCCTACACAAAACTCAGCCACAGAATCCAGCTGTGGATCCAGGCACAACCCAACCATGAACACAGCCACAGAAACTAGTCATAAAACTCAGCCACAGAACCCAATATGAAATCCAACCACAGCACCCAAGCATGAAACCCAGCCACAGGACCCAGCCATAGGAACCAACCACAGGACCCAGCCATGGAACCCAGCCACAGGACCCAGCCATGGAACCCAGCCATGGAACCCAGCCACAGGATGCAACAATGGAAACCAGCCACAGGACCCAGTCATGGGACCCAGCCACAGGACCCAACCACAGGACCCAGCCATGGGACCCAGCCATGGAACCCAGCCACAGGACCCAGCCATGGGACCCAGCCACAGGACCCAGCCACAGGACCCAGCCACAGGACCCAGCCATGGAAACCAGCCACAGGACCCAGCCATGGAACCCAGCCACAGGACCCAGCCATGGAACCCAGCCACAGGACCCAGCTATGGAACCCAGCCATGGAACCCAGCCACAGGATGCAACCATGGAAACCAGCCACAGGACCCAGCCATGGGACCCAACCAAAGAATCCAACTCAACACAAACCCAACCAAAGAATCCAGCCACTATTCATCCTAAAAGAAGGGTTTTTGTGGCTCTTTCTGGTTTTTTTTTTTTTTCAAGTAAGATTATTCATATGCAATTAAGACTTTCTCTTTAGCCTGGCAAGTGTGGCTCAGTGGTTGAGCATTGACCTATGAACCAGGAGGTCACGGTTCGATTCCCGGTGAGGGCCCAAGCCCGGGTTTGGGCTCCATTCCCAGTAGGAGGCGTGCAGGAGGCAGCCAATCAATGATTTTCTCTCATTGATGTTTCTCTCTATCTCTCCCTCTCCCTTTCTCTCTGAAATCAATAAAAAAAAAAAAATTTAAGGGGAAAGCTTTGGATCTTCTTCTTCTTCTTCTTCTTCTTCTTCTTCTTCTTCTTCTTCTTCTTCTTCTTCTTCTTCTTCTTCTTCTTTAGCAAGAGGCCCCACAAATTATGCAGCTGTCCTGTAGTGGCATTATAAATTTATAGCTTGATACAGAACAGGGTTTTGGTGAAGATTAGCTACCATGACCACTGCCACTGTCATCACCACCATCATCATCACCACCATCATTATCATCACAATCATTATTATCACCATTATCATCATCATCATCACCTCTCTGTTCACAACCTTTGTGCTCTTACTCTCCCACCTCCAGCTCCCTGACTACACTGATCTCTCCCCATTGGCCAGTCCAACCTCAGGGCCTGCCATAACCCCTCTTCCCCACCACCTTCGACCCCTCTGCCCAACCCTTCCAGCCACACCTTACCTGCATGCTGCCAATGGTGCCTCTACTCCTGCATTCATTCAGTCAACAATCCTATGCCTGCAAGAGGCACAGTACAAGTCAGCTGAGCCCTCAGCCCTCTCCCTCATCAGCTCCTCTCCCCTTTGCTCACCCTAGTGCTCTCCCCAAAACTTACTATGCTTCCACAGTCCTTCACCATCTCTTCCACTGACCCAAAGCAAAAATGCTTCTTGAAGCTGGTATCCCTTCAGCTGCCCACAGGCTTCTTCCACTTTGCAGTTAACCTTGTGCTCATTTCCCAGTCAGAGATGGCATTCTGCCCTCAACATGCCACCCCCAACCCATCTGTCTCAGTGGGGACCCCTCAGTTCCTGCAGTCACAAGCCACTCTTGGCTGCCCTGACCTCTTATGGCATCTCAACGTTGTCCACCTGTGAGAATAAACAAGTAATCTTTTCTGTCAAAGAACAGTTTAGGCAGCCACCATTTTGGCCCCCATGACTTGCAGCTCTGCTGGGGGCCACCATCTTGAAATGGCAAAGGCCAACCCCTTCCTTTGACTTAGCCAATCATGAAAGACTGTGCGCCTGAGCTCCAATTAAGAGTGAGGGACAGGCCGAAACCGGTTTGGCTCAGTGGATGAGCGTCGGCTGCGGACTGAAGGGTCCCAGGTTCGATTCCGGTCAAGGGCATGACCTTGGTTGCGGGCACATCCCCAGTGGGGGGTGTGCCGGAGGCAGCTGGTTGATGTTTCTCTCTCATTGATGTTTCTAGCTCTCTGTCCCTCTCCCTTCCTCTCTGTAAAAAAATCAATAAAATATATTTATTTTAAAAAAAGAGTGAGGGACAGGTCACGTGTGTCAGGATTAAAAAGCCAAGCAGACTGCCTGCTCAGTGTAAGTGTGCTTCCAGACCACGTTTGTGTGCACACTTCTGCAGAAGTAAAGATATTTGCCTTGCTGCCTGGCTTCCGAGTGTTCTTTGTGCTCTACCAGGACCCTGGAATTTGGGGGCTTGGCTTATTTCTAACACACCCATCCACATATGAATTGAGTATCACCCTAGATGCCACCTTCTCCCTCATGCCCTGCATCCACAGGACCAGCCATGGAACTCAGCCACAGAACTCAACACAAACCCAACCAAAAATCCAACCACGGGACCCACAAATGGAACCTAGCCACGGAATCCAGCTACAGGACCCAGCCACGGAACCCAGCCATGGAACCCAGCCATGGAACCCAGCCACAGGACCCAGCCACAGGACCCAGTCATGGAATCCAGCTACAGGACCCAGCCATGGAACCCAGCCATGGAACCCAGCCACAGGACCCAGTCATGGAACCCAGCCATGGAACCCAGCCACAGGACCCAGCCACGGAACCCAGCCATGGAACCCAGCCATGGAACCCAGCCACAGGACCCAGCCATGGAACCCAGCCATGGAATCCAGCTACAGGACCCAGCCATGGAACCCAGCCATGGAACCCAGCCACAGGACCCAGTCATGGAACCCAACCATGGAACCCAGCCATGGAACCCAGCCACAGGACCCAGCCACGGAACCCAGCCATGGAACCCAGCCACAGGACCCAGTCATGGAACCCAACCATGGAACCCAGCCATGGAACCCAGCCATAGGACCCAGCCATGGAACCCAGCCATGGAACCCAGCCATGGAACCCAGCCACAGGACCCAGCCACAGAACCCAGCCATAGGACCCAGCCATGGAACCCAGCCATGGGACCCAGCCATGGAACCCAGCCACAGAACCCAGCCACAGGACCCAGCCATGGAACCCAGCCATGGAACCCAACCATAGGACCCAGCCATGGAACCCAACCACAGGACCCAGCCACAGAACCCAGCCACAGGACCCAGCCATGGAACCCAGCCACAGGTTGACTATCCAGCTCTGATGGTGTTACCTCCTTAGTATTTCTCAAAAGCCCGCTCTTTGGGCCACCCCTACCGTTATATGCCTTCATTCCATCAACAAATGATTATCGGTTCCTCCGTTCACCAGGCCTTAGGTCATGTTCCTGGGGCCAATGCAGTGGCCAGAACATACACAGTCCCTATCTCAGACTTCACAGTCCCTGGGATCCAGACACTCAACATCTGTTTCTAGTTTTGAATCAGCTCCCTACCTGGGCCTCCTGGTTCAGCCTACCTCCATTCCCACCTGCCACCAGCAGCCAGATAAATGGTTCTGAAACAGACAGGATGGCATTGCATATCCTTGCTCAGAATCCTGAGGCTTCCCTGTCTGGCTGGCATGGTTCAGTGGTTGAGCATCGATCTATAAACCAGGAGGTCATGGTTCAATTCCTGGTCAGGGCACATGCTTGGGTTTTGGGCTTGATCCCCTGTAGGGGGCGTGCAGCAGGCAGCAGATCAATGATTCTCATCATTGATGTTTCTATCTCTCTCCCTCTCCCTCCCCCTTCCTTTCTGAAATCAATAGAAAAAAAATTTTTTTTAAGTAAAACAATCCTGGGTCTTCCCTGTTCTCCTTAAGAGTTCACACATCTTGGCTGGAGACACAAAGCCCTTTGTGAGCTGGGCTCGCTGGCCTATGGCTTGCTTAATGATGACGATGGTGGTCTTAAGCACCAAGTACCACGCATGTAGGTCTCCTACTTCCCCAGCCCACTGACCCTCACCTATCCCCAGGCTGGTGCCTCTGCCTCTGTCTACCTCAAGTTCATGTCCCCTCTTCGTCTTTCTGGTATTAGATGGGCAAAGATCAAAGTTTGAGAGACACACAGTCATTGCAGGTGTATCCCAGCCTGGAAACGACCTCGCAGGAGGCCAACAGTGTCTAGCTGTGAAATGCACATGTCCTTTGGCTTGGCCATCCCATTTGGGGAGATGTATTCTGCAGATAAACTTGCACATGCAAATAAATTCATGTGAGTTGATTCCGGGCTGCATTGTTTGTGGTAGCAAAACCTAAATGTATGTCCATTGTGAGCCAGTTAAATAAAAACAGTGGCCCTGCCCTAACTGGTTTGGCTCAGTGGATAGAGCGTCGGCCTGCGGACTGAAGGGTCCCAGGTTTGGTTCCGGTCAGGGGCATGTATCTTGGTTGCAGGCACATCCCCAGTAGGGGGTGTGCAGGAGGCAGCTGATCGATGTTTCTCTCTCATCAATGTTTCTAACTCTCTATCCCTCTCCCTTCCTCTCTGTAAAAAATAAATAAAAAATCAATAAAATATATTTTTAAAATAAATAAAAACAGTGGCCTTCCACAAAATGTATGGCTGTCAAATGGAAGGAAGCAGGTTAGGATGCTCCCATAAAAGCACCACACTGTGGTAGGCTTTCTCCTTTATGTGGATTAAAACGCTCATCACATTTAGATCTAGGAAATAGGTGCTGTAATTCTCATTTTAGGATGAGTAAGAAACTGAGTCTGGACCAGTGAGGTCAGACCACCTGGGACAGACAGTCGACTGGTCGACCAGTTGCTATGATGTGCACTGACCACCAGGGGGCAGATGCTCCAACCGGTAGGTTAGCTTGCTGCTGAGGTCCAGCCGATCGGGACTGTGCGAGAAAGGCTAGACATGCCCTGGAACCCTCCCGCAGTCCCTCCCCAGCTGGCCTGCCTGGAGTTGTTGCAGAGGAAAATAGGGTCCTTTTGTTTTAGGCGGAGGGGGTCTAAGGGGAGCAAGGGGGAGAGGGGGGAGAGGCACCAGGTGTCTGGACCAGCGAGGTCAGACCAGACCTGGGTTCAGCAACACTGATATTTGAGTTCTGGCTAAGAAATAATTCAGAGCCAAGACTCAAACTCATTAGAGAACATTTATTGGGCAAGCAAAGAGAAAGTACACTCGAAGAGAAATATTGAGCGGGCAGCTCTTTGAGGTGTGGGCTGGGGCTCCTTTTAACACCTTAATTGCTTTCTTCTTCAAACTGATGTATCATATCGGGGGCCCGTCCAGTCGTCTTCTGTCCTTGTATGGAAATCAGATGGGGCTTCCTCCAGCCCCCCTGTGTTCCTCTTAGGGTGGCGGTCTATTACATGGCTTCACCACGTGCCAGGGGAGAAAAGGTCAGGAGACTATGACCTGCAGGGCTGGAGGCAGGTCCTGATTAACAATACTTATCTCCAGCACTTGCTCTACCAGTTTTTTCCATTGCTAGGTGTCCAGGCCGTTCTGCCCTGGTGACCTTCTGTAACTGACCCGTTGTCCTGGCTGTAGTCATATCTTATCTAACTGACTACCACTCTTTCACGGAGTCACAAGAAAAGCATTTCTGAAGATGAGATGTAGAGGTAAGGTTTATTGGAATAGAAATGAAGCCTGCCCCCAGGTTCCCGAGTCTCATCTCCATCCATCCCACTGTGGGAAAAGTCCAGCCTTGTCCTCCTGAAGCCCGGAAGAAAGGTCAGGGTGCACAAAATCTGTGTCATTGGTTCAACCTATGCCAAAGCTTAGTCCAGTCCAGCCTTTGTTCCTGCCTGGCTAGCATAGTGTCTGTTGCCGCTGCTGCTCCGGCTGGCACTACCTTGCCCTACCCGGGCTCGCACTTGGAGCCTGCACTTATAGTCTGCGCTTGCTGGGGCCCAGGTGGCTGCTAGGCCTTCATTCCAAAATAAAAAGTTTACTTAAAAGGAAAAAGGTTTATGTTAAGTGAAATAATCCAGTTAGAGAAAGACAAGCACCATATGATTTCGCTTATATGTGGAACCTAATGAACAAAATAAACTAACAAGCAAAATAGAAACAGACTCATAGATACAGAGAACAGACTGACAGCTGTTGGAGGTGGGGGGAAGGTAAAGGGATTAAGAAAGAAAAAAAAAGTCTCATGAGTATGAGCTTACCAGAGGGAAAGGAGGGTAGAGAGGGAGGTGGAAGAGGTAAAGGGGGGATAAAGGGTGATTGAAGGAAACTTGACTTGGGGTGGTGAACACACAATACAACATACAGATGATGCATTATAGAATTGTACTCCTGAAACCTATATAATTTTATTAACCAATGTCATCCCAATAAATTCAATTTTTAAAAAGGCCTTCAAGAGATGTTTGAACACCCATGTTCACTGCAGCATATCCACAATAGCCACAAGATGGAAGCAACCCGAGCATCCATTGATGAGTGAATGGATAAACACAATGCAGTCCATCCATCTGATGGAATATTATTCAGCCTTCAAAAGGAAGAACATTCTGACACAGGCTACAATATGGTTGAATGTTGGGGACAAATAAACCAGACACTAAGAGAGAGATACTGTATGATTGGACTTACTTGAGGTTCCCAGAGGAGTCAGATTCACAGACAGAAAATAGCTGGAGGGTGCCAGGGCCTGGGGGAGGGGAAGAGAGAGAGTTAGTGTTTAATGAGGACAGAGTCCCAGTTTAAGAAGATGAGGAAGTTCTGGAGATGGATGGCGGGGATTGTTGCACAACAATGTGAATATACTTAATGCCACTGAACTGGACACTTAAAAATTGCGTATTCTTCATGCCCTAGTGCCAGTTCCGTCTGTGGAAGCATCAGTCAATATTTGCTAATGACATTATCTCCCATCAGTGTTGTTGGCTGAGGCTGACTTCCAAGGTGCCTGGGTTCATGTCCCTTGGCTGGTGCCCGGATCAGAGGTTCTTGTCTCTGGGAGCAGATTCTCCATAACAGAGAAACACCAGTATCTCTGTGAACAGAGTAAAAGAATGAAGAAAGCAGGTTGCCTTTTCCAAAAGCGGGTGTAAGGTGGTAGAGTCAGGCAAGGACTCTGGCTGGGAAGAGAGAAGTTTATCCTATGAGGGCCCCTCTCCCATCCTTGCCTTCCCCTCCTCTCTAGGGCAGTGGTCGGCAAACTCATTAGTCAACAGAGCCAAATATCAACAGTACAACGATTGAAATTTCTTTTGAGAGCCAAATTTTTTAAACTTAAACTTCTTCTAATGCCACTTCTTCAAAATAGACTCACCCAGGCCGTGGTATTTTGTGGAAGAGCCACACTCAAGGGGCCAAAGAGACGCATGTGGCTCGCGAGCCACAGTTTGCCGACCACGGTTCTAGGGCATATTAAAGAGTATTTCACCAGGAAATAACCCCTGAACTACAAAACACAGGCACAGGTGAGCAGGTGGGCATGGCAGGGACTGGGCTATGGAAAGACTGACTTCTGGGAGCAGAGAAAAGTCCCCCAGACCAAGACAGGTAAGGGCTTTGCAGGCCCACAGCTGGGCCTGTGAAAGTTTAGACTTAGCAGTAGTTGACTGTCATTGTTAAGGTTATTGGCTGATGACTCAGGCTGTGAAAGAATTCACAACTGAGAGAAGAGAAAGTTTACTTTTACTTTCCCTGAAGGGAAAGGGCCAGTGCATTGCTAATCAATACAAAGGCAAGAAATAAAACAGCAGCCTGCTCTTTTAAAGGGTAATGGCTAGGTAACAAGGAAAGGAGGGGGATTTGGGGACTGAACTTGAGCAGACATGAGCTGGGCTGTAGTTTGTTAATCCGTCAGGAAACAATCCGGGCAGATGTCCTAGGGAGGTGTCTTATCAGTATTTTCCTAAAGCCTATAAAACATTCTTAGAAGCAAAAGTCATGAAGAGTTCAGTAGAGGCTTGTTTGAAGGGGAAGGGAGGAAAGGAACTTTCTATTAATTATCCCTGAATTGTAAAAAAAAGAAAAGAAAAGAAAAGAAAAAAAGAAAGGAAACAAAACACAGCAAGAAGGAGGGATATGTATGCAAGAATGTAGCCTTAAGAGTAACTTGTCTTGGGAGAAACCAAGATGGCGGCATAAGGTATACACCTCTCACAACCACACCAAAACTACAACTAAAAGACAAAATGACTATCACCCAGAACCACAGGAAAGCTGGCTGAGTGGAAGTTCTACAACTAGAAGGAAAGAAAAAAGCGCATTGAGACTGTGTAGGACAGTGATGGGCAACCTTTTGAGCTTGGTGTGTCAAACTTCGCCAAAAAACTGAGCATAACTCGGGTAGTGTGTCACTTTGAGGAAAAAACTAACTCCAAGACTCTAGTCGCAAATGTTTCATCCTCAGGAGCAGCAAATGTTTCATCCTCGGCATGCGGCCGCGTGTCATCAGAAATGGCTACATAGGTTCGCCATCACTGGTGTAGGAGGTGCAGAGCCATGGAAAAGCAGAGGTATGGAGGTGCGTGTGTGGAGAGGGCTGGCAACTGAGGACACGGTTGTCTTTTTCAAGCGGGAGGGAGACACAAGCTCCTGACTGCTCTGAACTCTAGTTTCCGGCAAGACTCTGGGGACCCAGACTCCTACAGGGAGAAACTGGACTGTCTGGCATCAGGTCGAAAAGTGAGGGTGGCTTTCTCGCAGAGGTGCATGCAGGAATCATTGTTTACTGCGCTGGGGCGTGGGGCGCAGGACGTGGGGACACGGAAATGCGGAGACACCGAGATGGCTGACTGGCAGCCATCACTGTTTACTGCATCCTGGTGATTCACTGAGACCCCGCCCCGCCCAATTTACAAACCCACCCAAACTGTGCACAGTGGCTTTTGCATATGAATGACCTGCCCTTTTGCAGCTTAACCTAACAAATTTGTAGCTGGGTCAGACAGCTCCAAAACTCCCAAACCCCAAACAAAGAGAAATCTGCAGATCTCACTGTAGTTCCTGCTGGGTGGCCTCAGACAGTAGTTGACTTGCACCTCCTTGAAGATCCAGGAGCCAGTGTACCTAGTGGTCAGTGTGAGACGACACCAGATTTCAACTCTTCACATCCATAAGCAACACACTCAAGAGGCAGACTCAGTGAGCACCAAAGCCCCACTGAAGCAAGTCCTGCCCCATAAGGGTGTCTCCAGCACAGCAATGCATCCATTATAGACACAGCTGATCCTTACAGCCAATTGGCCTGGAGGTCAATTCCTCCCAGTGTATCAACAGCAATCAAGGCTTAACTACAACAAGACTGTGCACCCAGCTCACAAAGGGGTGCACCAAGAGTGTCCACCTCAGGTGATTGGGGAGGCTGAGCCACTAGGCCCTATAGGTCACCTACCACACAAAGCCACTCCTTCAACACAGGGAAGCAGCCAAAATGCGGAAACAAAGAAACATGTCATGAATGAAAGAAATGGAGGAAAGCAAACGACTGGATATTGAGTTCAAAACCACAGTTATAAAGTTACTCAAGAATCTTCTAGAAACCTCCGAGGAACTTAGTGAGACCTCCGAGGAACTTAGTGAGACCTTCAAGGATCTTAATGAGAATACCAAAAAAAAAAAAAAAAAGGAAAAGGACCAGTCAGAAATTAAGCATACACTGTCTGAAATAAAGAATAATATACAGAAATCCAACAGTAGACTAGAGGACCCCAAGAATCAAACCAAAGATTTGAAATATGAGGAAGCAAAAAAAAAAAAAAAAAAAAAACCCAACCAGAAAAACAAAAAGAAAAAAGAATAAAAAAATATGAAGATAGTGTAAGGAGCCTCTGGGACAACTTCAAGCGTACCAACATCCAAATTATGGGGGTGCCAGAAGAAGAGAGAGAGCAATATATTGAAAACATATTTGAAGAAATAGTGACAGAAAACTTCCCCCAACTGGTGAAAGAAATAGACTTACAAGTCCAGGAAGCGCAGAGAACCCCAAACAAAAGGAATCCAAAGAGGACCACACCAAGACACATCCTAATTAAAATGCCAAGGGCCAAAGACAAAGAGAGAATCTTGAAAGCAGCAAGAGAAAAGCAGTTATTTACCTACAAGGGAGTACTCATACGACTGTCAGCTGATTTCTCAACAGAAACTATGCAGGCCAAAAGGGAGTGGCAAGAAATATTCAAAGTGATGAATAGCAAGAACCTACAACCAAGATTACTCTACCCAGCAAAGCTATCATTCAGAACTGAATGTGAGATAAAGAACTTCACAGACAAGAAAAAGCTAAAGGAGTTCATCACCACCAAACCAGTATTATATGAAATGCTGAAAGGTATTCTTTAAGAAGAGGAAGAAGAAGAAAAAGGTAAAGATAAAAATTATTAACAACAAAGTGACAACAAACAAGTGAATCTAAAAATCAAGTGAATAAAAAATCTGATGAACAGAATAAACTGGTGAATATAATAGAATCAGGGGCATAGAAAGGGAGTGGACTGAAAATTCTCAGGGGGAAGGGGGCGTGAGGGGTGTGGGAAGAGATTGGACAAAAATCTTACACCTATGGATAAGGACAGTGGTGGGGGGTAAGGGCAGGGGGGGGAATCAGGTGGAGGGGAGCTATGGGGGGGGGAAAGAGGAACATCTGTAATAATCTGAACAATAAAGATTTATTTAAAAAAAATAAATAAATAAAAAGAGTAACTTGTCTTGCAGTTTGAACAGAGGCGTTCTTTGAACCAGAGGAGCTTACAATCTTGGAATTTAATTACTAGGTGTTTCTTATAAATTATAGAAGGTCACAGCAAAGAAAAAGAAAGGCTTTTTTTTTCTTGCTCTCACACTCACAGTCATGATTATTAAGTACAGCTGACCCTCAATCAACATGGTCTGAACTGTGCATGTCCACTTACATGTGGTTTTTTCCCCCCAATAAATATATTGAAAAAAAATTTTTGGAGATTTTCGACAATTTGAAAAAACTTGCAGATGATCAGTATGATTTTTTTCAATAACATTTTATTTTCTCTAGTATATATATCCTATATAATAAAAACCTAATATGCTAAGTGTCTAGTCGACTGGTTGGCTATTCAACCAATCAAAGCATAATATGCTAATGATATGCTAAAATTGCTCAACCACTTGCTATGATGTGCACTGACCACCTGGGGGCAGACAGTCGACTGGTCAACCAGTTGCTATGACTTGCACTGACCACCAGGAAGCATATGCTCTGACCGGTAGGTTAGCTTGCTGCTGGGGTCCAGCTGATCGAGACTGAGCAAGAAGGGCCGGACATGCCCTGGAACCCTCCAGTGGTCCCTCCTGGCTGGCCAACCTCCCGTGTCCCTCCCCAGCCTCGATCATGCACTGGTGGGGTCCTCAGCCTGGCCTGTGCCTTCTCACAACCCAGGACCCTTTGGTAGATGTTGGAGAGCTGGTTTCGGCCCTATCCCACAGGCCAGGCCGAGGGACCCCACCTAGTGCACAAATTTGTGCACCAAGCCTCTAGCCTATATAGTAAAAGCCTAAGTGACAGTTATGGTGGAACGACTGAAGCGACCAGTTGCTGTGATGCACACTGACCACCAGGGGCATACGCTCAATATAGGAGCTGCCCCCTGGTGGTCAGTGCACTCCCACAGGGGGAGCGCCACTCAACCAGAAACTGGGCTCATGGCTGGCAAGTGCAGCTGCCACAGCAGAAGTCTCTCCCGACTCCACGGCAGCAGGCACAGTGGGCCAGGATGAGCACAAGTGGTGCCCGGCCCTGATTCGGGCTCCTCCCTGGCTGCCTGCTGCTTGGCACACTGCTACATCCCCTGAGGGGTCCCGGAAGTGAGAAGGCATAGGCCAGGCTGAGGGATCCCCAACCCTCAGTGCATGAATTTCATGCACTGGGCCTCTAGTGCATATGTATAATACATAGGATATATAAAATATGTGTTCATTGACTGTTTATGTTTTTGGTAAGGCTTCTGATCCACAGTTCACTATTAGTAGTTAAGTTTTGGGGGAGTCAAAAGTTATATGCAGATTTTTTGTTGTTGTTGTTGTTAATCCTCACCCGAGGATATTTTTTCCATTGATTTTTAGAGAGAGTGGAAGGGGGAGGAGAGAGAGAAACATTAATGTGAGAGAGACACATCAACCAATTGCCTCCTGCATGCACCCCAAGCGGGGTTGGTGAGCAAACCCACACCCAGGTATGTGCCCTTGACCAGAATCAAACACGTAACCCTTTGATGAGCAGGCTGATGCTCTAACTGCTGAGCACACTGGCCAGGGGTATATGCAGATTTTTAACTGTGGAGGGGGGTTGGTGCCCCTAACCTCTGTGTTGTTCAAGGGTCAACTGTAGTTACATTGTATTTAAGCTCCTCCAAAGGGGTAGGAAGCCCTCTGCTAAGATGTAGGGTGCCTTTGTGTAAACTATAAAAAGCTGTGGGCCCCACCAAGAGGCAGGAGCACACAGCATTTACAGGCATGCATGGGCTATGTCACAGGACAGGGTTCAAATCCCAGCTCTGCCAGGTGGCCAGCCTTGGGTGTGTTATTCAATCTCTCTGAACCTCAAAGTTTGCTCCTGTAAAAAATGGAATGACAACAGTAGTTAGTGGCAGGTTGTGTGGGACTGTTGTGGGAACTGGAGATGTGTGTGAAGGAGAAAGACAGTGCTTGGACAGGAGAAGCACTTCCGACTCTTAACTATCTACCTAATAAAAGAGTATCATGCTAATTAACCGTACCTTTGCAACGATTACCAACCAATCAGGAATGAGTATGCAAATTAACCCAACAAATATGGCGGGTTAATTTGCATACACAGGCACCGAGCTACCAGGGGCAGGACGTTCCACACCACACCAGCTGCTCCGGCCCTCTGGGCAGCATGGGAAGGCAGAAAGGCGGCTCCAGCCAAAGCTAAGGCAGTGCCGGCAGCCGGGGGAAGGAAGGCCCATTCTTGCACGAATCTTCTTGCATCAGGACTCTAGTTAGTTCATAATTGTTATTGTTATTCTATGAGGTCCCACACTTCAGTAGGAACTTGAATCCCTCTGGGAAACCTAGAAGGCAGGACTTACTATTATTTCTATTTTCCAGATGGGAGATCAAGACTCAGAGAGACTGAACCTGAGAGCCTCAAGCTATAGAGCAATGGGGCAGGCATTTCATCCAGCCTGCCTTCCGCCCCAGACTCCGTGGCCTGCTCCCACACCCTGACCAAAGCCTCAGCCTTGAAGGGGAAACTAGGCATCTGATCTATGAATGGTTCAAGAAGGGGCAGATTCCATGGCTGGGCCCCTATTACAGCCAAAGTTCTTTTTTCTTTTTCTGGGTTCCAGGACAACAGTTCCTTGTGTCCCTGCACCTGGCATGTCAATGACCCTAGTAGGTGACCAGGCCTCTTCCTTCCTGTCCTGGGCTGCAGACTCTCCAGCTCTTGGGCTGTTCTCATGGCCAGTTTGGCTGTTGCGTGTGATTTTTCATTCATTTAGCTCAAGATGGTGTTTGACTTCGAGGGGCCTGGGAGTCACAGGGGGGTGAAGAAATGGGTGGAAAAAGGGAAGGGGAAATCTAAGTGACTACATATACAAACTGAGGACAAAGAGATTTTTCTTTTTTTTAATTGATTTTATTGCTGGAGCCCTACTTTGTCCATTTGGAGATGTATGTTTCTGGGAGACAATTGACAAATGGTATCCAAAAGTTTAACAAATGGCCTTTGACCCTGAAATTCTACTTTTAAGATTCAATCCTAAGAAAATAAAGAGTTAATCAAAGTTTTAACAACAATTTTATTTATAAACACATATATAATATTGTATATAGAACATATAATAATATATATTATATTATATGAATACTAGAGGCCCGATGCATGAAATTCGTGAAGAGTAGGCCTTTGCAGTCACGGCAGCTGCCTAGATCCTTCCCTCACAGCTGCACGGCTGCTTTGACACTGCAGCTGCAGCCCAGCTTCGTCCGGAAGGTCGTCTGGAAGGACGTCCAGAAGGATGTCTGGTCTAATTAGCATATTATGCTTTTATTATTATAGATAGTTATATATTATATAGTTACATATTATATATGTGTGCAATATAGTTATATATTATAGTTATATATAATATAGTTATATGTATTATAACAATAAGAAGAAATAAGAAGCAACCTAAATGTGCAATAATAGAATATTTCTTAAGTATATAATGCTATGGTCATGTAACGGAATACCATATGGTCATTGTAATAAAAGGATGAGATAGTTTTGCATTTATTGACATGGAAAAATGTCTACTATCATGGCACAAAAACAGTTGGTTAGAAAAAGAACCAATTTTAAGGTAAAGCTAGTTAATGAGAGATGGGAACTATGGGAGAAAAAAAATGTAAGGGACATGAAGGATCAATTTAGGTATTCTACTAGGGAAGTTTCCAGAAGGAACTAGAATGGTCAATAGAGAACATTCTGGAAGAACCTAGGCTGTCAATAGAGAGTGTTCCAAAAGTAACTGGAATGGGCAAGCTCTAAGTGGCATGAATTGTCTCTTTTGCTCAGTCCTCTATTGCCAGTATCTAGAATGGGGCTTGTTACTTAGTAGGTGCTCAGTGAATAGCTGTTATCAATAAAGACTACTGAGGAAAAGATGCAGTATTTAAAGAAATAATGAGTAGGAATTTCCTAATGGGTAGGAAGTTGATTATCTGTTCAAATTAGCTCCCACCTAGAAGGTACCAGGCATGAGGAGGGAGGAAGAAGCATCATGTTTAAAAAAGGGATGGGCTGAAGCTTCTATACCGGAGAGGGAGATTGCCAGCCCCTCCCCTGCTTGTCCTTGAGAAAGCCAAGGGTTCTCTGTCCACCCCTCCTCCACAGGGGACTGGATGTCTTCTCTGGAGAAACCAAATATTCCAGAGAAAACACCTTACTTTCCCAGGAGACCTCTTCACCTTCAATGAAACTGCCCACTGACATGACCACCCCCTGCCCCAATCATTTTAGCCTTCATACCACACATCTATACACTGAGTGGCCAGATTATTATGATCTCTGAACACATAATAATCTGACCACTCAGTGTATAACCTATATAATAAAAGGCTAATATGCAAATTGTCCCCTCGACCAGGAGTTCGACCAGCAGGCAGGCCAGCCAACCTCCCATGTTCCATCCCCCTGGCCAGGCTGGCTGGACCCCACCAATGCACGAATTCATGCACTGGGCCTCTAATATATATATGTATATACACTGAGTGTCCAGATTATTATGCATTCAGAGATCATAATAATCTGGCCACTCAGTGTATATATAAAAGCCGAGCGACCAGAATGACCAACGATTGGAATGACCAGAACGACCAGTTGCTATGATGCACACTGTGCCAGCCAACCGGCCAGCCAACCTCCTTGGCCCCTCCCCCCAGCCAGCCGTCTCCGATCAGCCCTGATCGGTGCGGGCTGGCCCGACCCTACTCATGCACGAATTCATACACTGGACCTCTAGTTCAAATACAAGATTTAAGGAAACCTCCAAAATGAAAGGCAGTGATCAGAATAAACATAGGGGGGAACACCCAACAAATTCAAGAAAACAAAATAATGCAGGAGGGGAAGCAAGGTAACTCCACAATTATCTTCAGAGAAATAGCAGAAGATACAGCATACCGATTAGATCAGTCAAAGAAGAACAGAATGCTGTTTTTGAAATAAAAAAGAGATAAATATATACAATGGAATATTTAAATCTTGCCATTTGTGACAACATGGATGGACCTATTATGTTAAATGAAACAAGTCAGAGAAAGACAAATACGGTATGATTTCACTTATATGTGGAATCTAAAAAACAGAACAAATGAACAAGCAAAACAAAACAGAAACAAACTCATAGATACAGAAAACAAACTGATGGTTGCCAGAGGAGACAGGGGGGTGAAGGAATGTGTGGAAAAGGGGAAGGGGAAATCTAAGTGACTACATCTACAATCTGAGGACAAAAGAGACTTTTCTTTTTTTATTGATTTGAGAGAGAGAGAGAGAGAAATGTCATTTGTTGTTCCACTTATTTATGCATTCAGTGGTTGATTCTTATATGTGCCCTGACCAGGGGTCAAATCTGAAACCTTGGCATATCAGGACACTGCTCTAACCAACTAAGCCACCCAGCCAGGGCCAAAAGAGACTTTTCTAAGCAAGACTGGAAACTCTGGATGACAAAAGATACCACAATATTTTGAAGTCAATAATTCGGATGGCGCAGAGCATGTACAAATTAAGAAAATGACCATCCAAAAGGTAAAAAGGGTCAAAGAATGTGAATGAGCAGCACACAGAAAAGTAAATGCAAGTCACCAAAACCATATGAAAAGATGCTCAGTGGCCTGGCGGCCAGGAAATGAAAACTGAGGGAACTATGAGATACCACTTTTCTCAAACTGGCAAAATATTCATTTCATTTTTATTTTTTTCAATCCGCACTTGAGGATATTTTTCCATTGATTTTTAGGGAGAGTGAAAGAGAGAGGGGAAGACAGAGAAAAACACATTAATTGGTTGCCTCCTGCACGAGCCTGGGGCCCTTAGGTCTGCAGGCCAATGCTCTATCCACTGAGCCAGTATGTGGTCTGTGACTTGACTTTCCATTCTCTTAACAGCATCTTTTTCAGAGGAGAAGTGTTTAATTTTACCGTATTTTCCGGCGTATAAGACGACTGGGCGTATAAGATTTTCCTGGGTTAAAAAGTTGTCTTATACACTGGAAAATACGGTAGTCCAATATGTCTAATCCATTATTCTAATCCCATCAATATAGTCCAATATACCGTATTTTCTGGCGTATAAGACGACTTTTTAACCCAGGAAAATCTTATACACCCAGTCGTCTTATACGCCAGAAAATACGGTACTTAAGTTCAATTTTTTATTTCATGGATTATGCTTTTTTAAAATATTGATTTGAGAGAGAGAGAGAAACATTGATTTGTCATTTCATTTATTTATACATTCATTGGTTGATTCTTGTATGTGCTCTGATCAGGGATCGAACCCACAACCTTGGTGTAGCAGAACAACACTAATCAACTGAGCTACCCAGCCAGGGTTCATGGATTATGTATTTAAAAACCCATTATCAAACCCACAGCCATCCTATGTTTTCTCCTATGTTTCCTTCTAGAAGCTTTATAGTTTGCTTTTTACATCTAGGTCTATGGTTCTTTGTGTGTGTGTGCGCTAAAATAGATATAACATATAACTTACCATTTTAATAATTTTAAGTGTACAATTCAGTACATTCACAATGTCATGCAACCATCACCACTATTTCCAGACCTTAAAGAAAAAGTGTTTTAATTATAGTTGACATTATTTACAGAACTTTTTAATCATTCCTAACAAAAACAGTACCCATTAAACAATAACTCCCTCTTCCCCTTCCCTGAACCCTCTGGTAACTTCTATTCTACTTTATGTCTTTACCAGAGGCCCAGGGCATGAAATTCATGCACAGGTCCGGTCCCTAAGACTGGCCGGGGATCGAAGCACGAAGTCTGGTGTGGAAGGGCAGGTTCCAGCTGACCTCTGGGCTCTGGGCAGCACCTGGGTCCCCAGGACCCGTGCACCCCCCTCCGCCTGAGTCAAGGCACCTGAGTCCCCACACAGAGATGTGGTGAGCACAGCCGGATGGAAACTGGGCAGGCAGAGGGCTCTCTCCTGGCCAGCCTGGCAGACCAGCTCCTGTGCGAATCCACGGAGAGCCCCACCAGCCCCTGTGGTCCCTGCGGCTGCTACCCAGCTCACCCAGAAGAGGCCACGGGGGTGCCTGGCACCTGAGCGCCGGGGGCTTCCCCAGGGAACGAGCCCTGGCATCCCGGGTGAGGGTAGCAGGGGGAATAAGAGCGAGCTCAGCAGACACCCCTACCCCGCATTCTCACTGCACCTACATCCTGTCACCCCGCCCAGGCGGGCACTATAGGAGGTTGGTTGCAGCCACCCACCCCCAGTTCCCTGTCCCAGCCTGGACCCGGCAATCAGGCAATCAGGGCCTGCCGACTGCTAGTCCACGTCTGTAGGGTGATCATCGATCATTGGCCGGGCAATCAGCCCCCTCGCGTTGTTCACCTGCTCCACCATCCCACCAAGGTCCACTCTCCTAGGGTCCATCTGGCCGCAGCGCTCCACTGTTACCTGCTGCCAGGGCTGTGACACCAACACCTGCCATGTTCCGCACTGCCCCCTGGTGGTCAGTGCACATCATAGCGAAGGGTTGAACTCCCAGTGGAACTATTGCCCAAGGGGATAATTTGCATATTAGGCTTTTATTTATAAAGGATAATTTGCCTATTTTCTAGACACCACATTATGGTCCACTTTGAGTTCATTTTTTTTTTTTTTGGAAAGGTATAAGGTCTGTGTCTAGATTTATTTTTTATTTTGCAAATGGACATCCAATTATTTCAGCACCATCCATTGAAAAGACTGTTCTTTATACATTAAATTGTTGGTGCTCCTTTGTCAAAGATCAATTAACTATATTTATCTGGACCTATTTCTGGGCTTTCTATTCTGTTTCATTGATCTATGTGTCCATTTTTTTGTGTGCCAGTCCCATGCTCTCTTAATTACTGTACATTTATAGAAAGTCTTGACATTGGGTAGGGTCTGTCCCCCAATTTTGTTCTTTTTCAGTATTGTGTTGGCTCTTCTAGGTCATTGCCTTTCTGTTAAACTTTAGAATCAATCTATTGATATCTCCAACCTGACAAAAATAAATAAAAATTAAAAATACATAAACTTTTTACCCAGCAATCTCATTCCTAGAAATCTTTCCCTCAGAAATAAAACCAAAGTCAGATACAGAAAAATAAATACCATATGATTTTACTTACATGTGGAATTTAAAAAACAAAATAAACGAACAAACAAACAAACAAACTCATAGATACAGAGAACAAATTGATGGGTGCCAGAGGGGAAGAGGTGGAGGGGGTGGTGAACGCTGAGTGAAAAAGAGGAAGGGATTAAGAAGTACTAATGGGAATTGCAAAATAGGGAAATGTAAAGTACAGCATAGGGATTATAGTCAATACTATTGTGTGGTGTCTATGGAGTGTTCACTTCATTAGGTATATAAATGTCAAATCACTATACTGTATACCTGAACTCATATGCCAACTGTAATTGAAAAAAAATTTAAAGTATTTATCACCATAAAAGAAGAAAATCATCAGCACATATGGTAATAGGAATAAAAATATTTATCGCAGGATTTTTGTTTGTTTTTTAGTAGCAGAGGGAATAAAACTTGTAAACCAAGTGAAAACCCGTCAACGGGAATGTGGTTGAATAAATTCTGGTTCATCAACACCATGGAAGATTGCCAAGCAATTAAAAAGAGTGAATTAGGACCTTAACAGGTAGTCTGAGCAGTTTCCATAAGATACCTTGGGGGGAAAAAACACACAACATGTGTCCAATATGATTCCATATGTATAAAACAATGATCTCCAATTATCTATTTTTGCTCTGTTTATTTATGTGTATGTACTTGTATTCAAAGAGCATGGAGAACAGCCTGGTAGGAAACACTGTGGATGCTTATCTTGAAGGATGACAAATATAAGAGGAAGTAAGAGAAAAAGAGATGTTAGTTTGCCCCTTCACAGTAGTTGAAAATAGTAACTTTTCTCTCAGCTGGCACTGCCCCCATAGAAATATATGTAATCTGTGTATACAATCTTAATCAGATTTTAAAAAATAAAAATAAACAGGTGAAATTTTAATAATATAACTTACTTAGCCCAATGTGCCCAAAATAATATCGCTTTATGTCACTGATATTTTAAAAAGCATTAATGAGGCATGTTACATTCTTTTTTCTCTTACATAGTCTTTGAAATCTAGTGTGTACTTTACACTTATGTCTCCATTCTGATTGGCTACCTGTGGCCAGTGGCCACCCTCTGGGCAGTGCAGACAATCTCTAGGAAAACTTGAGTGCCCCCTAACGACAGATCAATTAACTCCACCCTTTAGGCAACTTGGTCCAACTCAAACATAAATCAGATTGTGTGGCTTTCTGTCCAGAACCTTCCACGGCTCCCTGCTGCTGCCAGGTCACGCCTACACTCTCAGGTTTGGCTTTGAAGGCCTCTCTGATCTGAGTCCTGCTCACCTCTCCATAGGTAATTTCCACTCCTCCCCGCAAGCCACACTGGACTTGCCCACCATTCATTCCTTCATCCATTCACTCACTCATCATTGGTTCATTGAATGTTCACTGAGAACCTAAGAGATACCCTGACACATGCATGGCTTCTGAGAGTCAGTGATGCTTGAGCTTCTGGGTCCAACAGTCGGCACTTCACTGACTGTATCCTTGGGCCTCCGTCTCCACATCTGACCTTGGGCGTCACATCACGCCTTACTTGTGGGATTATTAAAGGAACTCAACATGATAGTGAATGTAAAGCACCTGGTATACAGTAGGTGCCTAACAGATGTTGACTGAACTAATGGCATCCACAAGGTTTGGAAGGAATGGGAGAAAGCTGCAAGTAGAAAATCTGATAGTGGCTGGGGGATGGATGAGGCCATAGGGAGACAGGCTGGGCAGATACTGGAGTCCCAGAGAGATGGGTGCAAATAGCAGGACTGGGGAGGGGGTTTTGCTGGCTTCTTCCTCCACCAGCAGTACTGGCCTAGTGGTCCCAATCTTTGCAGAACCCACTTGCAATCAACCCCTCAATGGCTCCCTGCTGAACTTGGAATATTGAGAAATTTCCCAGACTGCCCAGCCTCACCTCTCACTCCTCTCTCCCTTTGGTCCTTGTGCTGCAGCCATTCAACTAACTTCTTCTCCACTCTGTCCACTGTACATTCGGCACAAAGGCCGGCTGTGGTGGTGATGGGGGGCGGGGGGCGGGGGAGCAAGCTGATGAGAGTGACCATATGTTGATAATTATTAAAGCTAAATGAGGGATCCCTGGAGGTTCACCACACTGTCTATTCCTGCGTGTTTAACATTTTCCATAAAAAAAAGATTTCTACCCTGGCTGGTGTGGCCTAGTGGGTGAGCATCGACCTATGAACCGGTCACGGTTCAATCCCAGTCAGGGCACATGCCCGGGTTGCGGGCTCGATCCCTAGTAGGGCGTGTGCAGGAGGCAGGTGATCGATGTTTCTCTCATCGATGTTTCTATCTCTTTCTCCCTTCCCTTCCTCTCTCTCTAAAATCGATAAAAATATATGTTAAAAGGTATTTCTAAAGACCCTGCATGATATTTAGCGTGAGATGACACCTGTACTGAGCTACTTCCCGCAGCACTCTCTGAAATTACATACGTAGGTGACTACGTAAATACATTACAGTTCAGCTCACCAATGTAGTCCTCCATAAAATGAAAGAAGATGAACAAGTTCTTTCCAAGCAAAAGAGATTATAACCAAGAGGAGAGAAAGCAAGGACAAAACAATGTATATAGGTGCTGACATCTGTGGTTACCGTTAGAGAATACGTGTGTTTGTATCAAAGAAACACAGGCTTCTCTTCCTGCCCCTGCCCAGGAGGCTGAGGGTCTGGGCTTTGTGGCCTGGGTTCAGATCTGCTTGTGCTCTTTACTGGCTGTGGGGCCGGGACGAGTGACTTGGGAGCTCTGTGCCTCAGTTTCCCCGTGTGCATAATGGGGGAGATAGCAGCACAGCCTGCCTGGGGATCTCCTGTGAAGGTCCAACCTGGCATACAGTGAGCGCTCTGTGAACTAGGGGGAGGGGCTGTCATCCCCGGAAAACAGGACTCAGAGTCCAGCTGCTCTCTTTGCCTCTCGCAGCCCAGGCCTGACCTTCTTAGGGACTTCCTGGGACCCCCAGGACCTGCTTCCGTCCCAGGCATCTGGCCAAACTCCCTGCCCATATACTTCCTCCTCCCAGAGCTCAGCTCCTTCTTGTGCTCAGACAAAGAGGGTTCTGTCCCCAAGCCACCCAGCCTAGGCAGACCCAGAGCACCCCACACAGCACAGGCTGCAGGCAGCCCCCCATGCCTCTTTGTCCTCACCCTGACCCTGTGCTCCTAGGCACCCTCTCCCTCCCCCGCCCCCCATCTCCATCCCATCCTCAGGCCTGTGTTAATGGATATTTGAGAGTCTCCTGGCTCAGGACACATACTGTCGAGTCCTGTCTGCAGGGGGCCACTCCAGAACTGCACAGAAGGTCAGAGGAGCGTGGTTTGACTCATTCATTCACAACGACCTTACAGGTGATAGAGTGTGAGTGTGCTCAGGGTGACATGATGTGGCCATGTGACAGGACTACATGGTGGCAATTTATAGGAACTGAGGGTGATGGAGAGACAGTGTGACAACAACAGGTGTCATTGTAATTTTAAAAAATTCTACGGATTGGGTTGATGTTGGGTAGGGAGGTGGTGATATGGTGACAAAGGACAATAAGGGGACAGTGTATGAAAATGACAGGTGACCGTGTAGAGGCAGTGGCAGTGAGAGATGATGACAGTAAAACAGTCTATGACAGCCCTGGCCGGTGTGGCCGAGCAGTTAGAGCACTAGACTTCACACCAGAGGGGGGGGGGGGGGGCGGGGCCGCGAGGCAGCCAAGCCATATGTCTCTCTCACTCCTTGATGTTTCTCTCTCCCTCCCTCCCCCTCTCTCTCCCACCCTTCCACTCTCTCTAAAAATCAATGGAGAAAGTATCCTTGGGTGAGGATTAACAAAACAAAACAAAACACAAAAACCAGTCTAAGACAGTGATAGATGACAGTGTGGTGGAGCAGGGACAGATGACGAGGAAGGAAGAAAACAGCATACAGAACCTTTGCCATCTACTTGGCTATCGGGTGACTCAAGTGACCTTCCCCGGAGTCTGGGAAATGCCCCTTCAGGAGGCAGATCCACACCAGAACCTCAAGACACAGGGTCCCCGTTTTCCCAGACCCCTCACAGCAAGGAGGGGCGCACATCCCCGCTTCCCAGGTCAGTTTCCCACATGGCCCTTGGAATTCCAGCCGAGGGAGCGGGAGGAGGCTTGGAAGGATGTGGGAGAGCGACTCGGAGGGCCTCACCTGGGTGAGAGCCGAGGCCTTCAGGTCTGTCTCTCCTCCAGGCCACCCCAAATCCGAGCCCAACCTCAGGGCCACCTCCAACTCAACTTCTCTCGGAAAATGCTGTCCCCTCAGCGCCTGCCCTGGCTTTGTGCTCCCTCCCATTTCTCCAGCCCCGCCCCCCAGTTTCCCCCAGAGCCCCAGGCCCTCCCCTAGCCCCAGCCCCTCTCCCAGCCCGGATGGGAGCCCCGGCCACCGGGAAACTTGGAGGCGCAAACGTGCCCTCCCCCAACTCCTGCCGCCCGAGCTCCCCCGAGCGGCAGCCCTGGGAACGCCGTGGGCTTGGCCTCTCGATTCGGTTCCTGCTCCAGGTCCCTGGCGCCCGCTAGTGGGGCCCGGAGAGAAGGCTGGGGAGCGGGGGGGGGAGGAACAGGGGGTTGATTCCCTGTTTTGCAGCCCGCTGCTCGGGGCCCAGCCCCTGCCCTGAGTTGGGCACAGGTCTTGGGACACGCGCTGGCGGGAGGAGCACAGCACGGGCTGCAGGCCGGGCGCACGGAGCCCGGTGAGCACGGAGCCGGCGTGGTGGCGGCCCGGACTTGGTCCTCGGCCCTGCCTGCGGGAGAACGCGGCCCGCGGGCTCCGGGCTCGCACCCCTCCACGCTTCCCGCCTGGGCCGCCTGCGCCATCCCTGCTCATTTACCAGTCTGTGATGCGGGACCCCGCCAGGCCAGGCCTGAAACACCCTGGAGAAGCATCTTGGAGTGCAAATGGGCCTGGACACCTTGGAGGCAAGAGGGGGTACCCTGCCCAGCGTCCACCTCCCCCAAGCTGACAAGGCTCGCTCCCTCCTCTGAGAACCTTGGGACCACCTGGTTGGGCTCTTGTGTCACCCCAAGGCCCAGAACGGAGCAGCCACTGACGCAGGGCACACAGCGCACTCCCACCCACACCCCACCCAGGTCCCAGTCCTCTGTTTCTGGTCCTGAAAGTGGGACCTGAAAGCCTCCTGCCCCCAGGGCCCCCTGGCGTCTTTCCCCTCCGTGTTCAGGCTCCACCCTCCAGCCTTTGCCCACTCATCTCCTCCACCAGGAGTGGCCCTGTCCTCCTGGCCTTCCCCTGTGTTCAGGTCCTGGAGAGAGCCAGCCACCTCCTGGGGGAGCGGGCCCCTGATCTGCTTCTCCTCCCTCCCTTCTGCCCGAGTTTCCGCCCCTGCTCAGCCCCTCACTAACTGTATGATGGCCTTAGTTTGCTCATCTGTGAAGTGGGCACAAAAGCTGGCCCTTCCTTGTTATGTGGAGGGGTGGGCTCTACACTGGGACGTTCCCACCTCTGCCTGGTGCCCCTGCCCAGAAGGTCCAGCCGCCTCCCATAGACTTACCACCACCCTTCCCAACCCCCTTGGCCCTCCCAGCCAGAATTCCCCATCCAACACCCATGCCTGCGCTTGTTCCTCCCACTTAATGCCCTTCAAGGGCTCCCATTGTCCTTAACCTATACGTGGACGCTCCATCACACAGCTGTTCACTCTTGTAACACTGGCCTGCTAGCCCCGCTCTTTCCTACACTCAGTGCTCCATGCCCTCTTGCCTCGGTTCTCACTGCGAATGCCCTGCCCAGCACCCTTCTCTTGGGGAACTATCTCTGAGCCATCACACCTCCTGCTCCAAGCCTCCTCCGACTATTCACCTCCGGGCACAGGGTTGGATTCCGACCTGGGCTCCCGCAGGCCCGAGGTAGCTGTCCCCACTGCTCCTGGTTCTCCTGGTGCCCCAGGCCAAGGGCTTCTCCTAGGTTAACTCTGCTTCCTGTCCGCGGCCTCTGACACGTCATGGTCTGGAGTGTCTGTGGCTGGCAAGGAGAGGAGCCGGTGCCCTCATCATGGCCTGGGGGCCCCTGTCTCTGCTCCTGCTGGTCTGGGTGGCCTTGTCATGCATGTGGGTGTCCAGGGCCACTGGGATGGGCCATAGCACCTGCAGGTTCTGGCTGTGTGCGCAGGCATGGCAGCCCAGGTATCTTGCAGGGGTGCATGGTACCCAGGATGCTGGGAGGCCCCAGTGTGTGGGGGCTGCTGCCGGGACCCTTGCAGGATCAGGCCTAAACCAGCTGTCGGACATCTCTCTTGTAATCTGGAACCACTGGCTCCTAACTGCTCACCTGCTTGCCTGCCTGATCGCCCCTAACCACTTTGCCTGCCTGCTTGGTCACCCCTAACTACCCTCCCCTGCCAGCCTGGTCGCCCCTAACTGCCCTCCCCTGCCAGCCTGGTCACCCCTAACTGCCCTCCCCTGCCGGCCTGGTTGTCCCTGCCTCCCCTGCCAGCCTGGTCACCCCTAACTGCCCTCCCCTGCTGGTCTGGTCGCCCCTAACCACCTCTGTCTCAGCCCCCGCCACCGTGGCTTTGTCCGGAAGGACGTCCAGAAGGGTGACCTAAAGATGTCTGATCTAATTAGCATATTACCCTTTTATTAGTATAGATTAGACAGGAATCCATACCATCATCCAATCAGTCCAACTTAACTCTGTACATCGAATTTTTTCAAGAACCTACAGAGGCCCTAGCTGGTTTGGCTCAGTGGATAGAGCATCAGTTCACCAATTGAAGGATCCTGGGTTTGGTTACAGTCAAGGGCACATACTTTGCTTGCAGGCTCCATCCCTGCCCCTACCAGGGAGGGTGCAGGATGCAACCAATCGTTGTCTCTCTCTCATACTGATGTTTCTCTCTGTCTCTCTCCCTCCTTTCCATTCTCTCTAAAAATCAATGGAAAAATATCCTCGGGTGAGGGTTAACAACAATAACAAAAAGAAGCTACAGTGTACAGTATGCAACAACAACAAAAAGAACCTACAGAGTACTAGTATACAACATCATGCTATAGGTGCAACATCATGCTATAGGTGTCATGGGGAATAAGCAAACATGGTTTTTTCCTTTAAGATCCTCATAAGGCTAGAAGAAAAATTTACAACTCACCTGAGCACCGGAAAGATTATGATTAGTGTTAGAAGGAAGGAACCTGGGCAGGAATGTAACCTGGTCCATGAGCCACCCCCACAAAATCAACAACAGCAACAATGAAGAAGGAGAAGGAGAAGGAGAAGGAGAAGGAGAAGGAGAAGAAGGAGAAGGAGAAGGAGAAGAAGAAGAAGAAGAAGAAGAAGAAGAAGAAGAAGAAGAAGAAGAAGAAGAAGAAATAAAAGAACTTAGGAGATAGCCAAGCTTGCTTCTTCCTTCCTTCCTTTCCTCTTCCTTCCTTCCTTCCTTCCTTTCTTTTTTGTAAATATGTTTTTATTGATTTTTTTTTTTAGAGAGAGAGGAAGGGAAGGGAGAGGGAGAGGGAGATAGAAACATCAATGATGAGAGAGAATCATCGATCAACAGGTGCCTTGACCAGGAATCGAACTGTGACCTCCTGGTTCATGAGTCAATGCTCAACCACTGAGCCACACCAGCTGGGCAGAGCTGATTGAGTTTTCCATCCACTGCTGGGCCATTGGGGCGGAACAAATGTCCCACCCTACTTACCTCTCCCACCCCCACCCCAGTTAAAGGCACAGATTATGGCGCCAGATACCTGGGTACAAATCTCAGCACTACTATTTACTGATGGAATAACCCTGGGCAAGTGACTTACCTTCTCTGTGCCTCAGTTTCCTTTTCTGTAAAGTGGGGTTAATAATAGGACCCATTTTAGGGCTGTTGCAAGGATCAAATGAGTTAATATGCTTGACACAAACTAGTAAACACCCTATAATGTTAGGTTTATGATCCCTTTTTTTTTTTATTCATTGTGTTGTGGCTACATAAAATGTTCCATAGATTCCAAACTGGGGACAATTTATGTCCCCCCAGGGGGATATTTGGCAAAGTCTGGAGAAATATTGGGGAGGGAGCTACTGGCATCTCATCGATGGAGGCCAGGGCTGCTGCTCAGCATCCTATAATAATGCACAGGACGGCCTGCACAGCAAACGATCCACCATCCAGTGTCTGCGGTGCTGAGAAACCCTGGTTTTGAGGGCAGTGAGGCAGGGTGTGGGCTGGAGCTCTGGCCCTAGCTTTTGGATACCCTGGTGACAGGCTCCTCTTGCTGCGGACATCAACAAATGTACCCTTGACCCTGACCTCTGTGCCAAGTGTATGTGTGAGTACCTGCCAGGCAGCTACTGGTACATCTGCCACCTGAGCTAGGAAGCAGGCACTGCCAGTGGGAGTGCACCAGTGTGTGTGCCCGTGGATGCTGGGCAGGTGGTGGGTGGGCCTCCGCACTGCACAGCCCTCACCAGGCTCTCTCGTCCCACCCTGCAGATGTGGATGAGTGTGACCTCAACAGCCGCCTGCATGACAACAGTTGGTGCCAGAACAGCCCTGGCTACAGCTGCTCCTGCCCCCAGGGTTTCAGCCTCTGGCTGGGCACAGAGACTTGCAAAAGCACAGGATCCCAGGCATGCCGCACAGGGTATACATGCACCGACACGCACAGGCATGCTGTGTGTACACACACTCATGCTCAAAGGCACAAGTATACCCGCATTCACCCACACATTTACACTCATATACACTCAAAGACATATAAATATATTTACACTCAGTCTCATACACACTCATGGATACACACTCAAACACACTTATACCCACATTTATACACTCACTTATTCTCATACTTTACACACTTGTATTCACAGCCACACACAGTTACACCTTCAAAGACTGCACTATGTATGCATTCAGACACGCATATATTCACACACACGTGCATATAATTAGAGACTCATTTATGTACATGAGGACTCGCTCAAAACACAGGCACATATCCATATGCACACAGACACTCCCAGTTACACCCATTCATGTGCACATACTCAAAGACAGATGTGTACCTACACTTGCTCCCACTTTCACACATTTAGGTTCACAGTAACACACACGTGTATTTACACAACCCTCCTACCCCCCTCCACAGGAATATGTGCCCATCCTCACTCACAGTCACACTCATACACGTTTAAGCATGCATAGCCATTGTTGCCCCCACATACTTTGTGGTGATGACCTTGCTTGCCTGTCCCACAGGCCCCCCAACATTCACAGGAATGTGCGCCCGTGCGCACACACACACACACACACACACACAGGCGAGCGCCTTCCACCTGACCCCACCTCTCCCCGAGCTCTGTGCCTCCTGCCCTTACAAAAAAACTTCCCACAATGCCCACCTCACTTCCACCTCACCTCACTCTTGTTTTCTCTTGTGCCATGACCCCCACCGAGGGTCACCATTCCCCTCTCTGTCTCTGCACTTTTCACACATGCACACAACCAGGACCCTGCATGTCAGCATGCTTGCCTGGGTGCACAGATTCAGTGCAAATACATGAGTGCACTCTGCCCACATGCATACGCCTAGTCTGTTCAGCCACATGCATGGACCTGGGTGTACCCCATGCTGCTGGGCTTTGGCAGCCCCAGGAGAGGAGGGTGCTCTGGCCAGGTGGGGCTCTCCTTCCTACAGCTTAGGACCCGATGGGGGCTGTCCTCACAGACATCAACGAGTGCCTGTCCAACTCGTGTGTGAGTGGTGCGTGCTGGAACCTGGCCGGCTCCTACACCTGCGAATGTGCCCCTGGCAGCCTGCTAGGGCCCTTGGGCACTGTGTGCCTATGTGAGAGGCCCCAGTCCCACGAGTTCCAGGGACCTTGTCTTCTGACCCTGCATCCTACCAGGGCTGGGGGGAGTTTGGGCCTCTGTGGTCAGTGTGCAGGTGTGGGCCCGGCAGGTCAGACAGGTGACCCTTCTGCAGGCAGCACCGAGGGCACCTGCTGGCTGGAAGTCCCGGATAGCTGCTGCCAGGTGAACCTTCATGGAAGCCACTCTGTGGTCTGAGTGCTGTGCCACTCCGGGGGGTGCCTGGGGGAGCCTCTGCGAACGCTGCAAGATGGGTAATGCCCTGGGAACACCCCTAGGGTGGGATTCTGGGGCCTCCCAGGTGTGGCCACTGGGCCTGCCTGGGTGTCCATTGAGAGAACTGAGGTAGAACAGGTGACTCGAGTCTGGGTGGAGAGAGTAACCCTGTCCACACTCTGGTTCTCCCGTCCACAGACCCTGCCTGTGACCATGGCTTTGCCCGCATGAAGGGGCTCACCTGCGAAGGTAACTAACTTCCTGCCCCTCTGGGGTCACCCCCACCCCAGCCGCACGCGGGCAGCTGCATGTTCTGGGGGCTGAAGTGTTTGAGATCAAGACAGACACCCGCTCCTTGGCACCCACATCTTTGCTGTGATGTCCCTTGAATGAAGCTCATTGCAAATAGTAAAACCTTGTGAAATGACATCTGCGGGGCTGTTTATTGTTTTTCTTGACCAGAGAAGACTGACTTGGAGAATGGAGCGTGAAGCGCCCTCAGCATCCAGGGTTCACACACGCACCCTAAATGGCTCCCCATCAGGTTCAAAGGCTCCGAGATACTTTTCCCCTGAATGAGGATTTCTTAACTCGGCCCCTATCAGCACCTGGAGCCAGGCATTTCTTGGCCACAAGCATCTGTTGGCCAGCAGATAGTGTTCTGCGTTCTATGGTTTTTTTCTCCTGGAGTCCCATCAGCCCATTAGTAGCCTTCTCGTCGGCACCTTGGGCCCGGTCAGCTGCCATGCAGATGGCTCTGGTGACCCTTCTCAACTGTGATTTCCTTCTAACCTGAGTTTCAGGTGGCAGCAGGTCTTTTCACCGACACCCGAAATGTGCAAGGAAAGAAAGTAACTGAGTAAAGGGAAAACAGGGGTGCCCTGTGCTGAATTCAGGGCCAGGTGAAATGGGGACGTCTGGTTAGGCGTAACCAGTAGCCTTGGACCAAGGCACCGGGTGCAGGAGAACTTAAGGGGCTCTGTATAGGTTGCAGCACTTCAGGATTTTTTTTTTTTTAGAAATTCTACAGGGCTCATCCTCAAATTGGCCCATTTAAACATGTCTCTGTTGCCAATAGAGAAATGTTGTCCTAGACGAGTAGTCAGCAAACGTTTTCTAGAACGAGCCAGAGAACGAACATATTCAACTTTGTGGGCTACACAGTCTCTGTTGCAACTATTTCAGCTCTGCCGTGTAGCCCCAAAGCAGCCACAGACAGGATGGAAACAAATGAATGTGACTGTGTGTCAATAAAACTTTATTTACAAAAAACAGGTGGCTGGCTACCCCAGGGCCACAGTTAGCTGGCCCCTGTCTTAGACACTCGTGTTGTATCTGGTGTTGAGGAAGGTGTCTGCTGTCAGGTTGTTCTCGGAGTTTTACAGATTAAGCACTCAGCCTATGGAGCCAGGTGGCCTAATTTGAACTTGGCTTTACCTCTTAGTAACTACCTGGCCTCGGACAAGCTATTTACCCTTTGGTGCCTCAGTGTTCTTGCCTGTAAAATGGGCATGATAATATTTCATCTTGGTGTTATTTGGGGATTAAATGGATAGATGAGTTTAAAACAGTGTCCACATAGCAAGCACCCTAGTGGTGGGAGTTATTGTTATTAAAATGAAACTGTTGGATGACATTGAATTGCAGTGTGAGCCCATTACCCCTTTCACTTTCACTGTTGGGAGGTTTCAGATGGGGTGCTGCTGAGTGAGGCTGTACCTTCTTTCCGGCGGCAGGCACCGTGTGGCAGGGCCTGGATCGGTGACTGTCCCTCGTGCCTGGACCTGTGTTTCCTGTGCAGGGACAAGGATGACTGTGGGGCCGCCCTGCCCGGCAAGTACCAGATGGACGTCTGCTGCTGCCCTTTGGGGGTTGCATGGGGGACCATGTGTGAGGCATGCCCTGAGCCTGAGTCCCTGGCATTCACGGGCCTGTGACCCCAGGGGCTGGGCTTTGCCAGCAGGGACTGCCTGTCAGGCCAGCCCTGCTATAAAGGTGTGTGGAGCCTGGAGGATTGGGAGAGGCCACAACACAGGCAAAGCCTGGAGGTGGGAAAGCTCAGGACTGGCGCCATGGGTCAGGGCACTTGGCACAACACAGTGGGCAGCTTCCTCTGCTCCTGTGCGGGGGGGAGGGGGCTTCACCCTACATGCCCAGGAGAGGACCTGCACAGGCACATGCCCCCCTCTGCCTCTTGTGTGTGGGGGGTGTTGGCACCTGTAGGGATGGGCCATGAATCAGAGGTGGAATCAAGGCATCTATGTTTAGGCACCTCTTGTCATGCCTGCCTGCCTGCTGTGTGACTCAGTGCAGGCCACCACCCTCTCTGGGCCTCAGAGACCTTGGCTATAAAACAAGAGGCTAGTAAAGGTGACCTCCAGGGGCCTCCTGGCTAGGTGGGAACTCTTGCCCTGTCTAGTGTGCAGTCACAGCAGTCCCATTCTCCCACTCAGTTCGGTTTGGCAGCTGGGGCTGCTGGGTAGCCCTGCGTGTCTATAGATGCGGAGGCCCAGCCCGAACCCTCCGTCCCCAGACACGGATGAGTGCCGCACCTGCCCCGACCGACCGCTGCGGCCAGGGTGCCTGTGTCAACATCCCGGGCAGCTCCCGGTGCGAGTGTTTCCATGGCCAGGAGAGCGGCTTCGAGTCGATGAAGAGATGCGTGGGTAGGTGGCAGCCCCCGGGCAGGACAATGCCTGCGGGGTTTGGGGCCAAGCAGAGGGATGGTGGGGACACTGCTGTGAGGGACGTGGGTAGAGGGTCAGGTGTGGGGATAGCCGTCATCCAGCTGGGACACAGCCAGTGTCACCTTGTTGTAGTGTACCCCCATCTTACAAAGGACGCCTCAAAAAGTCGAATTATGGAGTCATTTATTAAAAGCTGGCGGCATACGAGGGAGCAAAAGCGCCCCAGACCTCGCAGCCCCGAACAGCTAGCCACATCTGGCTTATATTGGCAGAATATCACAAAAGTATTGATTACATCTTTGGGTCTAGAATGAGGAACCTGTTTCGCGAAAAGCATTTTTACAGAAGCGAAATTGAGCAACTTAGTTATCTAAAGTATCTACGAATCACTGAATCAACAGAAACACATTATCTGGGACCACCGGGGCAATTTAGAATAATTGTGCTGTCCAGATTCCGGGACCACTGAGTCAACCGAAACTCAGTTATCTGTGCTACTGAGACAATTTAGGATAATTGAGCTGTCCTGGGTTCCAAAAGAATGTGCTTCGATGACCAGTGAGATCACAATCAATGGGACATTCAAACCATCACCAATGGAGTATTGGGATAGCATACATAAGTTCAGAAAATCAAAATAACTTTCAAATGAGTACAGAACCCAAAACAGCAAGGTTAAAATATTAAACAGCAATTTTTACCCAAATATGGTTGCTACCATACTTCAACATCAGGCCTGGCGGGCAGAATTGAGGCCTGGGGACCAGCCTTCCCGCAGTTTCCCCAGGGTGGCTGTAGCGTGAGAAGAGAGGGCGCAGAAGGGAAGAGCTGTTTGCCTCCGTCCTGCACTTCTGCATGTGCTTCTACTCAGGGACTGCACAGAATTCAGCAGCAGAGAGTCATATTCTTGGTCCCATGGCCTCATGGAGAGACAGGCGTTAATAACATAAATCCCCAGAGAAATGCAAAATGGCCACGTAGGCAGCGCTGGAAACGGCCACGTGGTGCAGTGGGGGCATGGAGCTGGGGCATATGTCCATTCTGCGGAGCTTGAGGTTGTGGCTGAGAGAGTAGACGTAAATGAAGCGAAGAGGGGCTGAGAGAGGCTGGAGAAAGAGCAGCTCACACCAAAGCTCTGGGTGGGCCTGAGGGAGAGAACGTGGCATGAGAGACTGGAGCTTGGGGAAGGTGGGGAGGTGAGTGGCTGGGTGCCTGTTGCCTGCACTGACACTTGGCCAGGCAGGGCCCATGCCTTCCCTCTGTGTCCTCTAGAGGGTGTTGTTGTTGTTGTTGTTTAAATAATTCTTTATTGTTGAAAGTATTACACATGTCCCCTTTTCCTCCCATTGACCCCCTCCAGCCCGCCCCCACCCACCGCCCCAGGCCCTCACAGCAGCATTGTCTGTGTCCACAGGCCATGCATATATGCATACAAGGTCCTTGCTTGCTTGATTGCTTCTTACCCAACCACCTACCCTCACCCACCTTCCCTTCAAGATTCTGCACTCTGTTCCATGCTTCCAAGTCTCTGGATCCACTCCGATCATCAGTTTATTTTGTTACATAGATTCCACATATGAGTGAGATCATGTGATACTTGTTTTTCTCTGATTGACTGCTTCTCTTAGCATGATACTCTCCAGGTCCTTTGATGCTGTCTCAAAGGGTAAGAGATTCTTCTTTTTTACTGCTGCATAGTATTCTGTGGTATAAAATGTCCCACTGCTTTTTTATCCACTCATCTACTGATGGGCACTTGGGCTGTCTACAGATCTTAGCTATTGTACATTGTGCTGCTGTGAACATAGGGGTGTGCATATTCTTTCTGATTGATGTTTAGGGTGTCTTAGGATATATTCCTAGAAGTGGGATCACTGGGTCAAATGGCAGTTCTATATTTCATTTTTTGAGGAAAATCCATACTGTTTTCCATAATGGCTGCACCAGTCTGTATTCCCACCAGCAGTGTACTAGGGTTCCCTTTTCCCCACATCCTCGCCAGCACTTGTCATTTGTTGATTTGTGGATGGGAGTCATTCTGAGTAGTGTGAGGTGGTTTCTCATTCTCATTTTAATTTGCATCTCTCTGATGATCAGTGACTTTGAGCATTTTTTGATATGTCTCTTGGCCATCAGTATGTCCTCTTTGGAGAAGTGTCTATTTAGGTCCTTTGTTCATTAAAATATATATATATATAATATATTGATTTTTTACAGAGAGGAAGGGAGAGGGACAGAGAGCCAGAAACATCAGATGAGAGAGAAACATCGATCAGCTGCCTCCTGCACACCCCCCACTGGTGATGTGCCCGCAACCAAGGCACATGCCCTTGAACAGAACAGAACCTGGGACCTTCCAGTCTGCAGGCTGACCTGCAGCCTCTCTAATTTGGGACCCCTCGGGGGATGTCCGACTGCTGGTTTAGGCAATTGGACATCCCTCTCACAATCCAGGACTGCTGGTTCCTAATCACTCACCTGCCTGCCAGCCTGATCGCCCCCTAACTGCTCCCCTGCTGGCTTGATAGCCCCCAACTGTCCTCCCCTGCCAGCCCAATCACCCCCAACTGTCCTCCCCTGCCTCCCTTCCAGCTGAGTATAGAACCTTATGCCCAGGTTGCAAGGGCTCTGGTCCATCCTCACCACTGTAATTCTGGAAGGAGAGATCTTGGCAGATCATCCATCATGCACACACTGATTGACCTTTCTTTCAAAACTACCTCATCAGAGCCTAGGCAGGCAGTGGAAGGCAGGGCACCAGATCCTCCTGCCTGGAGGCCCAGCAATGAGACCAAACTGTGCTTTTAGTTTGTGGTGATTTTTTTTTTTTTTTTTTCTTTCAGCTATCTCTTCTTTCATGGATCATTGTTGACCCATCAAATCTACCCATTCATCCATTCTCCATGCATCCCTTATCCTTCTTTACTTTTATCCACTTATACATACATATACATATATTCATCCATCCACTCACCTACCCATCCATCCATCCATCCATCCATCCATTCATTCATCTACTCACCTATCTACTCACCCACCCATCCATTTACTCATCCATCTTCTTGTCCACTGACCCAAATGCTTATTCACTCAACCACTACTTTTCATATCTATCCACCCACCCACCGATCCATGATGCATCCATCCATCCTTCTATGCACAGGGCATGATGAGATTAAAGAAGTCCATTGAGAAGTCCATGTGATGGATGGAGGGATGGACTATCAGATGAAGGAAAAGGTGCTGAATTCAGGTGACACTGACCCAAGAGAGTCTGGGTATTGTCTCCAAGATAGGCCCTAACCTGCCCTTCAAATATTTAGCAGCTCCCAGATATTCCTGAAGAAGCAGGACTGGTTCCTCTAGAGCCCTGGAGATCCCTGGATAGGGCATGGGTGTCCCTTGAGTCCTCTGCTTGGGTCTGGCTCCCAAGTTTGGTCTTCTCACTTCCTGACAGGTATTGATGAGTTCAGGTGCAGCCAGAGAGGTGACTGTGTCAATACTTTCAGCAGCTTTCAGAGTGAGTACCCACCTGGCTGCCATCTCCATTTGGCCACTTGCATGTGTTAGAGTGAGCCTGGACCCTCCCTGTCCACCCTGCCTTCTCGTAAAGCCTTATCTCAGGTACTGGGGCCTGAAATGCCCTAAGAGCCTGTTCACCTGCCCTGCTGCTGAGGCCCATAGGATGTGTGGGGAAGGCTGCAGCAAAATACCCATCTATACTCTGCTCTGCTGGCTGCCTGACTCTGGACTTATTCCCACTCAGAAATGGCCTGGCTTTATACAGGAGTCATGCCCTTCTCCCTTTGGGCAAAAGATGACAGAGGCCCAGAGCTAAAAGTGAGAAGGCAAAGACACAGAAGGAACAGTTCCACCTTTCCTTCAAGCATCGCCTCACTTGTCTTATTGTTCTCATTTGAGCATCATAGTAACTATCAACAGTTAACCGGTGTCTGTGACTGTGCATTACCACTGTCATGAGCACCCATATTTGTCATTCATTAATTCATTCATTCATACATTCATCACAACAGAGATATTCCTATTACTGTTTCATTTTTCAGATGCAGCAACCAAGGCTCAAGGAGGTTAAGTGGCTAATTGATAGGTACCAGCTAATAAGTGATGGAAACTGGCTTTTAGCCCCACCATTCTGATCCTTGAGCCTGAACTCTTTTAATGCAATGTACCAAATTCATTTATTCACCCATCAATCCATTCTTTTTCTTTCAACAATATTAGCTGAGCACGTACCTGCAGCCAGACGCCAACATCAACACAGAAGGATAGCATACCTTTTGCTCTGAGCAGCACTGTTTAGAAACCCAAATGGTGAAGGAAGGGAGAGATTTAAGATCAAAACCCCTATTTCCTCTGTATGTGGAGGTGGGAGCTGTCAATCCAGATTCAGAACCCAAAATGCTTGAAAAATATCTCTTCCCTTCCTGCCACCCTTATCCCATAGAATATCAAGGAAAAAAGGGAATCGACATCAACAAATATGAAGGTATGCCAAGTTTCTTGAATGTCACAGGGATGGGAGGCTTTAACCTGAATGCTGACCTTGGATGTGTAACCTTGTAGTTTGTGCAATTGAAAGCTGCAGCCCTTTCCAGCAGACAAACTCAAGGGTCCTATACTCCAAAGGGCCCCGGCTTGCTTTAATTCTTTACTGTCTCTATCTTGACATTTTTTCATATATTTTGAGCAAGGAAGCCCTTTTGCACTGAGCAAATTCTGTCTCCAGTCCTTGCCAAAGAGTTTGTCTCACTCTTGGAATCACTGATTCATATGCTAATACTATGTTGACTTTTTGAGGAACTGCCAAATTGTGTTCCCCAGTGACTGCACCATTTTACATTCCCACCAGCAATGTACAAGGGTTCCTGTTTCTCCCCCTGCTCACCTACACTTATTTTCCATTGTTTAAAGCTATACCATCTTAGTGGGTATGCAGTGGTATCTCATTGCACTGATCTGTAGTTCCCTAATAACTAATGAAATTGAGCATTTTTTCATGTGCTTATTAGCCACTTGCATATCTTTTGAAGAAATGTCTATTCAAGTTTTTTTGCCCAGTTTTAAGTAGGGTTGTTTGTCTTTTAGTTGTTGAGTTCTGAGTGTTTTTTATATATTATGGATGTAAGACTCGTGTCATATATGATTTGCAAGTAATTTCTCCCATTCTGTGGTTGTCTTTTTACTTTCTTGATAATGTCCTTTGATGCACACTGGTTTTAATTTTGATGAAGTCCAATTTATCTGGCTTGTGTTTGTTTGTTTTTTTTGTGTTTTTTTTTTAATATATTTTATTGATTTTTTACAGAGAGGAAGAGAGAGGGATAGAGAGCTAGAAACATCGATGAGAGAGAAACATCGATCAGCTGCCTCCTGCACACCCCCTACTGGGGATGTGCCTGCAACCAAGGTACATGCCCTGACCGGAATCGAACCTGGGACCCTTGAGTCCGCAGGCTGACGCTCTATCCACTGAGCCAAACCGGCTTCGGCGTGTTTGTTTTTTTAGCTTGTGCTTTTGGAGTCATATCTAAGAATCCATTGCTGAATACAAGGTCTTTAAGATTTACCCCTATGTTTTCTTCTAAGGGTTTTAGCTCTTACATTTAGTTCTTCTATGTTGAGTTAATTTTGTTGTTGTTGTTGTTGTTAATCCTCAACCAAAGATATTTTTTCCATTGATTTTTAGAGAGAGTGAAAGGGAAGGTGCACGCGCAAAGGGGGCGGGGCGTGGTGGGGAGAAAGAGAGAGAGAAAGAGAAACATCGATGTGAGAGAGACACAGCCATAGGTTGCCTCCCACACACACCCTGATCTGGGTCAGGGGTCAAACATGCAACCCAGGTACGTGCCCTTGACAGGAATCGAACCTGAGACCCTTCAGCCGAGGGCTGATGCTCTAACAACTGAGAAAAGCCAGCCAGGGCCCAGCAGGGTCAGTTTCTGAAGACTCTCTTCCTGGCCAATAGATGGGTGACTGTCTTCTCATGCACATTCACAGGGTAGAGAGAAAGCAAGCTAATCCCATCATAGCCACTCCCCCCCAAGACCTCATCTAATCCTAAGCACCTCCCAAAGGCCCCATCTCCACTAGGGGTTCAGCATACAAATTTAGGGGAGTCACAAACATTCAGTCTGTAACACTGGCTGACATCCTATGATTGTCAGGTTTCCATGAGGACAGAGCACAACAGTTATCCCGAGTCACTTTCCCATGGAAAGGAAAGGGGATTTTATTATTCTTTTACTCCCCTGCCAAGCACTGTCCTAAGCCCTTTACATGATTAGGTTAATTTAATTCTCCATGAGTGGGTATTGTTACCTGCGTGCTATAGCTAAGCAAACTGAGGCAGAGAGCGGAGGGTAAGTCAGGCCACACAGCTTTGAGGTGGTGCAGATTCAAATGAGATTCAAATGAAGTTCTATATGTGTGTGATCTCAAATGTTTGTGGCAATTCTGTGAGGTAGGAACTGTTACAGATCTCATTTCACAGAGGGGTAAACTGAGGCACTGAGAGGATAAGTGACTTGCTCAAAGCTATACATTTGATCAGGTGGTAGCCCCAGCATCACGGTGCCTGACATTTCCTCTAACCCCCAGGTGGCCCTGCCTGTTCTCTGTCCTCTGCAGATAATGATGAATGCTTGGCCCAGCCTGCCCTTTATGGCATCTGTGGACGCTGCCACAATGCTCCAGGCAGCTTCTGCTGTTACTGCTATCAAGGTTTCACCCTGGACAGTGCAGGTTGTGGCTGTGAGGGTAGAGCCGGGCTTTGGGTGGAGTCTAGGCCTGGGAGGTGATCCTGAAGGACGCTGGGTGAGCCCTTTACCCAGACTGGGCAGGGTGAGGGGCTTGAGTGGGATGTACCCAAACTCTCAAACCCTGGAGTGTCTGCACACGGGCAGGCCTGTGCACACATGTATATACACGTGCACAGAAAATGGGCACAGAGCCCCAGCAGCAACTGTACATGTGTACACACGAGCTCACATGCACTGTGGTATAATTGTCCTCATGGCACTCCTGCATGATTGCACATCCACAGGGATGGATGCACACTTCTTTAATGACATGTGCCCATGAGCACAGCTCACACCTATGCCCACAAGCTCAGGCACCCTTGTGCATTCATATATCCAACATGCATGTGTGCAAGCACACATTGACATCCCAGCATGCATGCAGGCTTGCACATGCACTCGCCCCTGGGTACACTCAGGTACATTCATATACTCTGAGTGCATGCAGGTTCACACGTCTCTGCCCAGTTAAGCCAAGGATGCATGTTTCCGTGCACGCGCGCACACACACACACACACACACACACATGCACACACACGCCTGGAGAGGTTCACACACAGCCACACTGACACATTTGCATGACACCACATTAATCCCTTTGTTCATTCATAGGCTAGTGGCCCTCAATCACTCCTCTCCTCTCCCCTTCAGATCCTCCTCCTCTGCACCTCTTTCCTGCACCTTTGACTCGTGGAACTCTTGAAGCCACCACTTGCGCCAGGGGCAGCGTGGCTACAGATGAACTGTGGGGGTGGCAGGGGAGACCTGCTGCCTCCACCTCCATCCTGGCGCAGGCACTGGGTCTTCAGCCTGAGCTTCAGCCCCAGATCTCAGAACGCTCCGGATGCGAAGAGCTGCTCTCACCTAAAGCCTGCTGTGAGTGCAAGATCAAGGGCCTCCCCAGCCACAGCACAGCACGCACAGGGACCCCCAGGTGCCATGGAGAATGCACTCGGTGTGGCAGTACAGCCAGTGGCGGGGACAGTCGGAGGATGAGCCAAAGGTGGGAACACCAGACTGTCCAGCTCGTGCCAGCGTTGTGGTACCTGCCTAGGCCTTCCTCCTCTTCCTCAGCTCCTGGATTCCCCTTGGGCTCTCTGGGGTAAACAAGCCCCACAAGCACCCCACTTCACTCCTGGTGATGAGTCAGGTGCCTTCCACATAGACTTTGGCCAAGCGTGATGCCCCCATGATCCCTTCCATGGCACTTGGATGCCCCCCAACCTTATTTGCACCCCAGAACTTGTCACCCCTCACCTCTTTGCTGGCAAAGCCTTCCCTCAGAGCTCCTCTGAATTTAGCACCCCTGGGGCCCAGAGTAGCCAGCTTAATCCCTTTGTTCATTCATAGGCTAGTGGCCCTCAATCACTCCTCTCCTCTCCCCTTCAGGTCCTCCTCCTCTGCACCTCTTCCTGCACCTTTGACGCGTGGAACTCTTGAAGCCACCTCAGCTCTAGAAATCTCCCCACACTCTCAGGACAGCAGAGCACCGGTAGCTTTGTCCCTCTTGTCCTCTGGGGCCACTCCAGCCATGACCCTGACCCCAGGTTGTGTAGAACAGTGGTTTTGTCCCTGAGGCCACTGCTGGCCAGCCTTGCCACCATCCCCCAAGGGATCTGAAAGCTAAACATTTATTAAGCGCCTGCTGGATGCACACACCACTCGAAGCACTCTGCATTCATGGCCTCTCAATGTTTACCACAGTCTTGAGAGGCCATGAATGGCCTCTGTGGACGCTGCCACAATGCTCCAGGCAGCTTCTGCTGTTACTGCTATCAGCAGTGTAGATGCCTCTATCCCCATTTTACCAATGAGGAAACTGAGGCACAAAGAAGTTGGGTCACACTGCAGTTCTGCTCACATTGCAGAACTTAAAAGTGGCCGAGCAGGGGATTCCAGAGCAGTAGCACATGGCCTTTTCTTTACCAGCAGCCTTGGTCCTCACACCAGGCATCCTAGGCCCCTCTGCAGTCACTACCCTCTGAGACCATCACTTCATGCTATTTCCAAGAATCATTGAGCACAGAGGCCATTACCCACATCTGGGACCAAAGTTCTTCACTCCAAAGGTTTTTCTGAACACTTCCTGTGCACTGGGAACTGTAATGGAGCAACAGTAAACAGAAGAAAAAAAAGTCTCTGCCCCTATGGGGCCGATACTCTAAAAGTAGGGAGACAGATAAGAAACAAGTAAAACACTGTATTTTGTAACACATGATAAAATATGATACATGATAAATGCTGGGGAAACGATGAAGGCAGAACTAGGATAGAAATTGGATCTGAGGGGCTTTTAATATTAGATTAAATATGAGTGGATTACTTTGCCCTGTTTTTTTTTTCCCCCTTTTTTTTTTTTAACCTCTTGCTGGAAAAGAAAAAACAGTGACTGTATGTGTTATCCCATTGTTACCATTATTTTCTGTAAGCTTTGCAAGGGCAGGGCCATGTGTCTATAAGGCTTGCCACTGTGTCACCAGCCCTTGATCCTCGGAGGTAAAGGAGTGGTTGTCTGGATTCTGTGCCTTTGCCTGCAATACCCACAGACTGCCAGTAGGTGCTGGTAGGAGCACATGTCTGCAACACTTAATGGGAAGGACTGAAGTCTCCAGAACTCAGGGGTTAGGAAACAGGAATAGCTTTCACTTTTAAATGTAGCAACTAAACACCCCGGCAGCATATCAATGAGGCAAAACAAACAGCACTGCCCAGAGCAAAGGAGAAGAAAACACAGTTAACCTCCTGTGTGACTGGATATGGCACCCAGCCCTGGCTAGCCTGCCATCGCGGCTGGCTGACTTAATCAGAGCCCTATCTGGCTGCCAGGACCAGGAACGTACTCACAGGAGCTCGGATAAAGCAGAGTTTGTCATCTGCACACAGAGGGCTCTCAAAAAGCCCAGATGCAGAAAGGGCAGCGGGCCTCCAGGAACCGGAAAGCTATCTGGCAACGCCTCTCTAGCCCAGCCGGATCTTGTGCTTCTCTCGCTGTGTTGGGTCAGGCATCCTCTCGAAGGCTGGCTTCTGCTACAAGGCCCTTGGTCATAATTCCAGCCACCCCAGCCACCTTTGGGATCTGACACTGTCTGACTGAGCCTTGTATAGGACGCTTAGGTCATATCCTCAATCCTCTCTGCCCAGAATGGCAGGAATCTCACTAAAGCCCTGTAGGAATCCCTTTCCACGTCCCGCGTGGTCCAGGGTTCCGGTTCAGGGTTCGAGTTCTGGAGAAGGGCCGCACACAAATGAAAGGAGACTTGAAGAAATTCAATTTGGCGAAATGGGGGGCCAGGTGGTAGTCCAACTCTAGTGGGAGAACTACTCCCTGCTCTGGCCCTGCCATCCCTTTTATTGAGGCTTTGGGGAAAACATCTTAGCCAGGATAAACAGAAATTTACATGGGAAAAACAAAGGTGCAGGCTGCTTCAGCTAACAATGTCTCAACTAAAGGGTGAGTGGTTAGAGCAATTAAGGTTGTTGACCAGCCTTCCTGGCTTCCTGTCAACATCTCTCTTTTAGTGAAACTGATTTGTTTCCGGCAAAGCCCCTCTACTGAGATTAGGGGTCTGGAGTTAGTGTGTAAAACTGGCGGCCTACCTTCCCTCTATGCTTTCCATCTGAGAACCAGCCTCTGATTTCATGCCTCTATCTCTAGCCCACGTGCTGTCCATTGGCCTTGTGGATGGAGGGCTAGACAGAAGTCAAGGGCAGAGGCTGTTCTGTGTTTTCCTCCTCTTTAGAGACTGGCTAAAATCTATCCTTGGCCATGACTCTCCATGGCCCCCTATTTACCGCATTCTTGTTCTGCCAGCCTCTAACCATCATCCACTTGGTTTTTCTTCCCCAGGTGAGCCTAGCCAGCTTTGATGTGGAGGTCCTGCTGACCTTGGGCTTGAACCTCTCGTGCCTAGGCTGGGCCGAGCACATCCTGGAGCTGCAGCCTGTGCTGGAGAGTTTAAGAAACCAGGTCCACTATGTTATTGTCCCCAGCAATGAGCGGTTTCTTCCGCATGCGTCGCTTCTGTGGTCGCAGGTCCCTGCAGCTGGGGCGTCAGAGGCAAGAGCCTGCAACCTACCAGCTGGAGGTGGTGAGCATGGCAGGGCCTGGTGCATCTGGCCAGAGGGACAGCCGGGGCCAAGGGTCCAGGCCTTGTGGCTGAAGGTTTGGCTACAGCTACTATAGCCTGGCCCCAGGCCCCTCCTGCAGCCCCCTGTCCAGACTCACCACCTGGGCACCACCCAGCCCCAGCCTCATTCCATGGGTTTTGGGGGAAACGGATAAAACTCTGCTCGCTACACACTGCAGGGAGACCCTGGTGACGAGCTGGAGCCTTACTAAGGGCTCCATGCCTCCTCCTCTCCAGAGACAGGGTATTTGGGAACTGCTAAGAATCCATACCTGGTTGCAATGGCTGACGAGGTGGAACCCCGAAACTCAGGAAGAGTGACATGCTATGTTATTACCTTAGGCGAGACGAGCCTCTCCCCAGCACTGTCTTTCCTGGAGACAACTGGAAGTTGTGGCCTGCACCTCCACCTCCCACACTAGGGTCAAGCAGGGCCCTGGGATTCACTGTATCTGGTCAATCTCAGGCTAAACTTCTGCACTGCACCAGGACTCACCCCTCCCCCCCGGGGCTTGGTGGGCATGGGGACAGCAGCAGAGGTGGGCACAGGCTCATCCCTCCAAGCAGAAGGGCCCACAGGGCCCCAGTCAGAGCTGGTGACACACAGCCATGTTCATGCTCCCTAGGGTTCCAAGGATGCTTTATATTAGAAGTGGAAAAACAACAGTTATTTTTTGGGTTACATCTGCCTCCTTAGCACGTTCTCGAAGTAAATAGACACTGAAGGGCTACATGAAGAACCAGAGACCCTAGGAGGGCGGGAGCTATGGGGAGGATGAGCTATAGCGCAGGGCTCTGAGCAGAAAGCCTATAGGTGAGAGGTGGGTGGAGACCACCTTCCACCTGGGGGTGGAGACACGGTCCTGGGGTACATATAGGCTCTGCCAATTCTCAGGCCTGTGTGTTTGGCATCAACTGAGCCATCATGGGTTCACTCAATACTGATAAAAATGGCCTGGCTGGTGTGGCTCCATGGTTGAGCATCGACCTATGAACCAGGAGGTTGGGGTTTGATTCCCAGTCAGGGCACATGGCCGGGCAGCCTACCAATGATTCTCTCTCGTCATTGATGTTTCTATCTCTCTCTTTCTCCCTTCCTCTCTGAAATCAATAAGAATATGTATTTTAAAATATTGATGAAAATGGCTCACATTTCCAGACCACATACTACATATCGGACACCATTCTAAGTACTTTTCAATTATTGACCCATTTGTTACTACAGCCTCATGGAATAGAGACTGCTATCCTCATCCTTTCAATCATTTTGCAGATTGAAAAACTGAAGCTCATGGAGGTCAAGCAACTTACTAAGGTGACTCCAGGTTGGAGGCAGCAGAACTCGGTTCAAAGTCAGACAGCTGTGCCATCACCTGCCTGGCTCCAGGTTGGGCCAGTTCTACCGAGTTTGATGGCTGAGATTCTCATCCTGTAACATGTAGTCAGTGTGTGTGTGTGTGTGTGTGTGTGTGTGTGTGTGTGTGTACAACATAGATAGGAATATATTTAGTCCCCACAAACTTGTATGAGGCAGGCAGTGCTATCACTCCATTTTATAGAGGCGGGGGGGTGGGGACTGAGGTTTAGAGTTTGTGGAATCTGCCTGGATCACAATAGCATAGTGGGGCCTGGATGTGACCCAGTTTCCTCCAAGTCTGGCCCCTGGCCCCAAACTAACTCTTGTCCTCTAGAGATGGTACATTTGCTTTCATTCAGAACATTCTTTGTCATGGATATGGGCTGCCTGAGGACAGCACATTTGGGTACATTGAGTTTGAGTGGTGACCTGGACCCTGAAATTTGCCCCTTCCTCCTTCTGCAGAGCAGTCACTGAACTCTGTCCTAGCTGGGGTCTGGTTCAGCCAAACTATCAGGAGCTTCTGGGCACCCATCAGAACTCACAGAGGCTTCCTCCATTAGCCGGTTATGACAACCCAGGGACCTGGGCAAAGCAAGCATGTGACCCCACTTTATCAACCAGGAAGGAGGCAGCAAGAGAGTGAGCGGTTTGCTCAAGGTCACCAGCTGAACATGCACCTGGTCCAATATCTAGCAATCCAGTGCTCGGCCCCCTGGGGTTGTCTGCTATTCCGGAGTGAGAGGGGATCATGTGGAATTCAGCACAGGATGGGACTGGCACCCCATGATGAAACGTGACAGAGACAGGAATGATGTCCCACCAAAGGTTTATTTTTAAAAGCACAGCTCAAGAGGGGTGTCCCTGGATGGACTAGAGCTTTGCAAGGGCCCAGAGGGACACAGGCAGGTGTGGCCCCAGAGTTGGTAACAAAAGACTGCAAATGGGTGGTGTACCTTGATGATTTCCTATCAGAGCCGTTGGCCAGGGCTGGCTCTGGTTCTCAAAGAAAACAAAGGGTTTGAAATGAGGCCAGCTCCCTCCTTACAGCTGCCTAAGGAGCAGGAGGGGGCAGCGGTGAGAGAACCAACACAGACTCAGGGACAGGAGTTTGAGAGTTGGCTTGGAGGATAGAGCAACTGGGGGGCTGCAAGGCCATAGTCACGATGGAGAAACTCCAGCCCATCTTGTGTTGATTGATCCGGCAGATGTGCAGTCTCACAGTCCTGCAGGAGAGATGGGAGAGGACTGGGGAGGACGGCAGGTGACAGAGAGTGGAGTGGGGCTGAAGTTTCCTGGGCTGGGTCAGCTGTGGACACCTAGGACGCTCTCATGTGAACCTGTGAAACTGTTCACAGAACCAACCCTCCTTGGTCCTGCTGATGAGTCCCTGACCCAATCTGGGCTCATCATGAGCCCTCATCATGATGAGCCCAGAGATGGTCACATGATCCAGGTCCTTACCTAGTTAGCTGTTATTGGGAGGGAGGCATTCCTCTTGCTGCTTCTGATGCCAGGTGGAACCCTGTAGGCTCCAGAGCTCAACTTCTTCCCAATAGTGTGCGAGCCTGCCAGAAAGATGGAAATAGAAATGGGTAATAGATTCACCAATACCCTTTGAGCACCTGGATCCAGCTGAGCCTGAAGCCATTGGCTGGTCATTTGAGCTGATGAGTTTCCCATTTGCTTGACTTTCCCATCTCTGGCCATTGAAAGTGTTTTGACTAAAAGAGTTGCCCATTCACCCAGTCTCCCACTTGCCAGCAACTGGCTTTCTTTGGGGGTGGGGGCAGCTGTCAGCATGCTGGGCTGCAATCCCCTCCTTTGGGGGTTGAGAAGCTCAGGAGCCTGCAGCTGGGCTGGGGTCTCACCCACCTTGGAGGTTTCCCGAGGTGCCTTGGTGATGCTTTTTCCGACTATCCAGTAACTTCATCCCATTCTGTACCCACTTGGCCTCTGGGTTCCCACACACCTTCTTATGTCTGCGAGGGAAGTGGAATCTGTGCAAGTGGGAGTGGAGTGCAAGGTTAATGTGTAAGTGGGAAGCAAAGCTATGTGTGAGCTCCCACCCACCCTAGCCCCCATTGTCCCACTCACATCACAGCGGGTAGGTTACAGCTCCCACTCACATCCTGGCGCTGGTAACTGTGGGCCCGCCGGAGCACAGTCTTCTTAATATGCGGATGGTACGCCAGGCAGCAGTCCTCAAAGACGCCTGCAATCACACAGTCACCCCAGGCTCACTTTTCTTTTTTGTATTTTTATTTTTGTTGTTCACCCTCACCTGAGGATATTTTTCCCATTGATTTTTGGAGGGGGGGGGGAAGAAGGGACGAAGGGTGGGAGGAAGCAAGGAGAGAAACATCAATTTGAGAGACACATTGGTTGCTTTCCCGCATGTGCCTGCAACCCAGGTATGTGCCCTTGACTGGAAATGGGTGCACAGGCCAACGCTCTAACCATTGAGTGACACAGCCACGGCCAGGCTCAGTTTTCTATGTGTCTGTGTGGCTGCGTTTGCACTGGGTGTGCAGGCACGGCCACCGATGTAGGCACCCTCAAACATGGAGGCTGAGGGACAGGCCAGGTGATAAGGAAGCCATTAGGCTCACCTTTGGTCCTTGATATGGGGACAGCTGGCAGGAGTTGGAGAGGGCCTGAGACCCTGGCTAGGAAGGGCCCAGGACCTCAAAATGGATGGGAGACCAAGGCCATTTCTACACCTGCTCTGGGACAGAGGGCAAGGAGGGCAGATGCAGTATCCTGAGGAGGGGTCAGGGGCCACCACTCCCATCTGGGTCCCTCCTCCTAAAATGAGTGGGCTGGCCCGCTGTTCCTGACGCCCTGGTTCCTGCTCCAGATTGGCCTTTCCCCACCTAGGTCTACCTCAGGTACCTCCTCCCAGGAGGTCTCTGTTCATTTACCCTTCAGTTGAAATAAAAGCATTTAGAGTTCCTACTCGGGGCCAGATGTCTGGATAAACAGAGGGGAATTGGACCCAGTGTTGTCATCGGGGATGTCCTGGCCTAGCAAGGAGACCAGGAAGTTTATCTATGCTGGGAGGGGGAAGTTTAGGAGGGGAGGTGCTCAGAGGAGGAGGTGCTGGTGCCAGAGGGTCTGGAAGAAAAGGATGAGTTGATGCAAAGGTGGTACAGAGGCCTTCAAGGATCTGTCCCTCTATTGGCCCCTGGAGTGGCCATGACTAAGCCCTGGCAGAGTGAAGCCAGAGGGAGGGGTAGAAGGGAGGGCAAGAGTGGCCCCAGAGAGCAAGGGGCAGTGGAGTCAAATGTATCCTGGGGCACAGTGTCAGGCAAGGAGTTCCTCAGCTGGGGCCCACTCTGCCCCCAGGATCAAAGGGCCTGGGCTTGCCTGGCTGCTGGAATGGGCCTCTGATACCAGGGCAATGGAAATTAAGCCCAGCCCCTTCTGGGGCAAAGGCTAAGATCTGCTGGGGGACAGGAGAGGGCCTCAGACCTAGTAAGGGGTGGGTGGGGCAGGCGGGTAGGGCCATGGGACCTCGACCCTGCCCTGCTAGCTGCTGGGGTTCAGTTGCCTCCCCTGGGCCCACTGGGATGGAGGACACAGTGGGGGGCTCCTCTCCTGGGGGTATTGCATGCCCAGAACTGGCTTTTAGTCACCAAAATCCTCAAGTGCCTAATCTAGGGAGAGGAGGGAAGGTATTTCCCAATAATAACAGTAATTATTTTTGCTGCCGGCAGGCACTGGCCAAGAGTTTTGCAGGCATTAGTCCATTGGATCTTCATGCCTCTCTGTCTGCAGTGGGAATTGGGAGCCCCACTTTGCAGATGAGGAAACTGAGGCCCATGAAGGCTGAGTAGTGACCCTCAGCCTGACCACAGTTAGCCCGGGTTGGGGGAAGCTGGGAAGGGGACCCTTTCCTGCTAGTCTCTGGGGCTCTCCAGGGTGAAGTCACTGCAGTGTGTCCCTGGAGATAAGGGGCTAGGCCACTACTGGGAGCCACCCTCTGCTTCCCACATTCCCTGGGCTGACTGGAGTCCCTGCAGGAAAGACGTGGGTCCTGGGCTTTGGTGGAGGCACCACAGGGATTCTGCAGCCCCAAGGAGCTGCACAGATGCCAGGAGTTTGTGCGTGCCTGGGGATGGGGTAGCTGTCAGTCAGACAATCTGATGGTGGAAATCAGCTCAGGCTTTTGGAGGAAAGGACAGGCAAATGGGAGGCAGGGGGCAGACAGAAGGATGGATGGGTAGGGGGAAATCTGCGGGGAGGAGAGTAGGTATGGCCCCAGACAGTACCTTGAGCTTGGACAGCGGGGGCCCAGGTGTCTATGAAGCAGGTCACTAGGCAGGCCAGGAGCCACAAGTTCATGGTGCAGATTTGTTCTCCTCCTCCTGATCCTTGAGGAGTAACAGGGGAGGTGGGAGGGGGGTAAGGAGGACCCCAAATGGACAGTAGCAGGCACTGGGAACACCCTCCTCCCATCTCAAGCCAGGACCCTCTGCAAGGGAGGCAGGCAGCAGAGGGTGGGGCCGAGTGGCTCCTGGGAGATCAGCTGCTGGTCTCTGCAGCGAGGGGACACTCACCAAAGCTTACGGGGCTCCTGTAGCCTCTGGAGCGTGTGCCGAGTTCTCCTACCCACTAGCCAGCAGGCTTTCTCACTTTATAGATGGAGCCCCACCCTGCCACCACCTGCCCTCCTCCACCCCCTCACCTGTCCGCCCACTCCACCTCCGGGTTTCTCTCTCCTGCCCCGCCCTCCGCTCTGCTCCCGTTTCTCTCCTAGCTCCTCTCTCCAAGGTCAGGACACATGTGGAGGGAGTTGGGGGCAACTGGGAAAAGGACCCAAATCAGGAAACCATGACTCCCTCAACTAACTACTCAGATGTGGAACCGACAGGGGTTTGGCTTCCTTGGCAATAAGAGGCTGAAGATGCACGCAGGTGGACAGCCCAGCCTTGCCAGGCCACGTGAAGGCTGGCTACCCTGTGGCCCCCCACGACTTCCTTCCCTATCCCAGGCCTCTCAGCCAGCACCCGGCTTTCTCCCTGAAGGACCCTTTCTCCTCCTCCTCTCCCCTCTCCTGTCAAACACCTGGGGGGGCTTCTGGTGGACAGGTGTCAGGCTGCCTCGAGCCCAGGAGAGAGACTTTACCTCTGCTCCCCACTCCCAAGCCACCTGTTCCCTTGGGGCCCTGACTTCACATGGCTTTTCTCTCCTTCCACACAATGGGGTGACTTACGTCACAGAAATGATCTGGTGTTGAGAACAGGCAAATCTATAGAAACAGAAAGTAAAATGTGTGGTTGCCATGGGCTGGGAGGAGGGGAGACTGAGTGGCTGCAAAAGGGTTATTGGTGGTGTGTTTTTGTTTGTTCTGAAATTAGATAGTGGTGAGCATCCAGCGACCCCGAGAACACGGTAAACACTACAGAATGGCCCACTTGCAATGGGTGCAATATGCGTATGTGAATTTTATCAAATATTCTTGAAAATAATCTCAATAAAACTATTAACTACAACAAATAAATGTTCTGGTTTTGGAAGAAAAGTCAGGAGCCCCACGTAGCCACACCACCAGGAATAAACGCCACACTAGTAGGTGTCTCTTCTTTCCCTGGGTCCTATGGCCCAGCTGAAATAGGGGTGCGGGTGGGGGAGGGAAGATGGGGTGCAGGTAGGGGAAAGGGAGCTCTGCAGAGCACTCACAACTGACTGCTTTTAACTTTTTAAAAATGTTTTTATTGATTTTAGAGAGGGGGGGGAGAAATAGAAACATCAATGGGAAACATCAACATCAACATGAGAGAGAAACATGAATTGGCTGCCTCCTGCATGCCCCCTGCCAGGGATCGAACCGGCAATCAGGGCATGTGCCCTGACAGGGAATCAAACCGATGACCTCTTGGTGCCTGGGTCGATGCTCAACCACGGAGCCACACAGGCCCGGCTGCTTGTAACTTTTAGTTCCCGGCATTCTTAGCTGTAGACAGCTCGGTACTGATAACAGCCTGCACCCCTTTTTCATTTCTCCTGCTCCCCCGGGCCGTGTGGGGCAGCTCCTCGCCCCTGCACTAGCTGAGTCGAAGCTGGCTGGTTGGGGCGTGGCGTGGGGCGGGGCTTGAGAAGGCGCTGGACGTCGGGGCAGAGCTTTCTGGGTGGGACTTACACCTCTGGGCGGAGCCTACAGCCCCGCCCCGCCCCGCCCCATCCCCGCCGCTGCAGTCCCGGGCGGGTGAGGCTGGGCCCCGCCGCGGCTCCGCGTGGCTGCGGGCGTGGGGACGCGGCGTGGCGAGCCCGGGCCAGCCTCCGGCCCACTGCCCTGCCTTCCCCGCCCGTGGGCAGCGGCCAAGACGTGTGGTTATCCAGACTTAGCCCAGGTCCCGGCGAGCGAGTCCCTCTTCCCGCCCACTCTGTTTGTTCCAGCGCAGCCTTACCAGGTGGGCGGAGAAGCTGAGGACCCAGAACGCCTATCAGACAGGGATTTGCGCGTTCTTGGACTTGGCTCCGGACCCAGGTGTCTGGGCAGGAGACAAGATGTTCCGAAGCCCTGAATGAAAACCCCCAGTTCCAAGGACCACAGCTACTGAATGTGAGGAGGACCACATATTCAGGTCCAGGCTCAACCGGGAGAGGGGAGGCCTCTTCCGTTCGTACAGCTGCCTCCAGGGGACCTTCTTTCTCATCACGTGTGAAGTGAGTGCAGCTGTGGCGACAGAAGCATCCTCCTGCTTCCTGGTCACCAGTTCTGTCACCAATCCTGACAATGGAAGCCGATGGGGGTGGTCTCCAGCCTGGAGCTGAGCCAAACTCAGGGACTGATTACACCCCAGGGCCTGCAGGGCGGGCTGCTGCAGTACAAGGGTGGTGGGCAGGGCCCCCTGTGAAAAGCACCCTCGTGGGTATACACAGGTGGCCCTGCTGTAGAGCTGGGTGGGCAGTGGATCTGTGAGGGGAAATACCAACGGCTCCCTTTGGAGTGAACTCCTCTGCAGGCTGAGTATTTCTAATTTCTCTGCTTGAGGATCTTCCCAGGTGCTCAACGTTGGCCCACGTTATAGAGAAGGTGATGGGAGGGTCAAAGAGGCCGGTCATTTGCCCCTTTTGGCCAGGAAATTAACTTTTCTTAAAACTGTGAAGGAACGGGGGACAATCCCTTCCCTAATGGCAGAGGGCCATTGAGCAGAGGCCTAATGGTCATCAGGAAAGATACTGGAGAAGTACCACCAGCTGAAGTGGGGGTCCTTCTGCAGTTGCTTTTGCATATCAAATCCCCCTCATCCTCAGGAGCTGCCTACAGTGTTCCTGAACCTCTGGTGCCTCAAGGTCCCACCAGTTCAGGTGGCCTCCGAGAAAAGCAGCTAGGGACCCTTCTCTCTCCTCCTCCCCATCATCATGCAGCTCTTGGGGAGACGGGTGTCCTGTCTGCTGGGCCTGGACTCCTGTTATGCCCTGTTGCCTCTTGCTCTGGTCCAGATCCACAGTGGTTGCCAAGCAACTAGAGGAAGGTTGGGAGGAGGGAGGGGAAGGTGTCTTGCCAGCCCCTGACCTGACTTTCAGGGACTTGGTTTATAGATTGTGTCTGTGTGTTCCCAATATGGTTGGCCCTGGTCCCTTCTGCAAGTGCAGCTTTGAGGGGCTTCCACCTCCAGGCTAACCAGCCACTTTTGTGTTCCAGAGGGCAGCCGCACTGATGGCCAGGGTGAGGGAACTCAGGCTGCTGGCACTGGTCTCGGCCTTGGCCTCAGTTCTTATGCTTCTCCTGCTCTTACTGCCTTTGTGGGGGCCAGGTGAGGCTGGGGCTGGGGCAGCGGTGGCTTCCAAAGGGAGATTGGTGGGCCCTGAGGAGAGGGTCCTATCCCATCCCAAGAACTTCTTAGAAACTGCTAAGCTCCATTCACCCCTTCCACACAGTTTTTCTGGATACCTCTTACATACCAGCCCTGGGGTGACGGCAGTAAGGAAGCAGGTATGTCCCTAACATGAAAGATGATAAGGATGTCACTGATCCTCACTGGACACCTGTGTTGGGGCCACTTGCTATCTTATTCATTCTTCACTTAGCAAGCAGCACTTTCTATCTGCCAGGCACTGAGCTGGGTGCTGGGTCAAGCAGTGAAAAAGACAGATGGTCCCAATGTAGAGCAGACAAGACAAGCAGCAAAACAACAAAGCAAGAGCCCTAGCTAGTTTGGCTCAGTGGATAGAGCATTGGCCTGCAGAATGAAGGGTCCCGGGTTCGATCCCAGTCAAGGGCACATGCCCAAGTTGTGGGCTTGATCACCAGTAGGGGACATGCAGGAGGCAGCCGATCAATAATTCTCTCACATCATTGATGTTTTTATCTCTCTCCCTCTCCCTCTGAAATCAATAAAAATATGTTAAAAAAACAAAACAAAAATGAAGCAAGATGCTGTGAGGTTAGAATCACTGCCTCTAATCCTGAGTAATAGGGAGATGCTAGGGATGAGCTGCTTTTTTCTTTTCTTCTCTTTTTTCTTTTCTTTTCTTTTCTTTTCTTTTCTTTTCTTTTCTTTTCTTTTCTTTTCTTTCCAGGCGTAATTGGAAGCTGGCTGCAGAATGAGAGACTGGGCCAGCTTTTATTTTGTGTAATTGGCAGGGAGCGGAGGAAAGGAAAGGAGAAGAAAAACAGACCCACTTTAGACCTGCTAGGAGTGGGGAAACTAGAAATTCAAAGAGAAACACCCTAGGGCCATGGTAGGCAAACTGCGGCTTGAAAGCCACATGAGGCTCTTTGGCCCCTTGAGTGTGGCTCTTCCACAAAATACCACAGCCTGGGCGAGTCTATTTTGAAAAAGTGGCGTTAGAAGAAGTTTAAGTTTAAAAATTTGGCTCTCAAAAGAAATTTCAATCGCTGTACTGTTGATATTTGGCTCTGTTGACTAATGAGTTTGCCGACCACTGTCCTAGGGCCAGGGCAGGATCCTGGATCTGGAGCCCAAAAAGCCGTGGCCATTGGGGCATGAAATCACAGCCACGATGCACATTTTATGTTGGAGGGAGGTGCCCCCGCCGGTCCCACTGAGCTGCATTTCTTTAAAGAGAGTGGTTTGCATTAATAACCCTAGAGGATTCCTATTTATCCCCATGTTACAGGGAAAAAATAATCAACTGAGGCCCAGAGAGGTTAAGTTGCCTGACCAAGTAAGTGGGGTCCAGATTCCAAGCTTAGGTCTAACTGCTTCATTCCACATATACGTACTATTGAGTGCTGTATTAAACATGTCTTTTAAAAAATTTTAATAATGTAGCCCTGGCCAATATGGCTCAGTTGGTTGGGCATTGTCTGTGCACCTAAAGGTTGCCGATTTGATTCCAGGTCAGGGCACATGCCTGGGTTTCAGGCTTCATCCCCCATGGAGGGCGTGCAGGAGGCAGCTGATCAATATTTCACTCTGGACAGATACATGCAAAAAAATGAAACAAGACTACCATCTTACACTGCACACAAGAATAAACTCATAAAAATCCTAGAAGAAAACATAGGCAGTAAAATCTCGGACATTTCTTGTAGCAGTATTTTCTGATATATCTCCTCAGGCCAGGGAAACAAAATTAAAAATTAAAAAATGGGACTCATCAAACTAAAGAGTTTTTGCACAGCAAAGGAAATCATCAACGAAATCAAAAGACAACCCACTGAATGATACATCTGGTAAGGGGTTAATATCCAAAATTCATAAAGAACTTATAAAACACAACACAAAAAAACTCAAACAATCCAATTAAAAAACGGGCAAAGGACATGAATAGACACTTCTCCAAAGAGGACATACAGATGGCCAATAGACATATGAAAAGATGCTCACTAATCATCAGATAAATGCAAATCAAAACCACAATTAGATATCACCTCACACCTGTCAGAATGGTTATCATCAATAAATCAACAAACAAGTGTTGGTGAGGATGTGGAGAAAAGTGAACCCTTTTGCACTGCTGGTGGGAATGCAGATTGGTGCAGCCACTGTGGGAAGCAGCATGGAGTTACCTCAAAAAATTAACATGGAACTGCCTTATGACCCAGCGATTTCACCTGGGAATTTATCCAAAGAAACCTGAAACACTAATTCGAAAGAATATATGTATCCCTATGTTCACTGCAGTGATATTTGCAATAGCCAAGATTTGGAAGCAGCCCAAGTGTCCATCAGTAGATGAGTCAATACAAAAGCTGTGATAACATTTATACAATGGAATACCATTCTGCTGTAAAAAGGAAGAAAATTTTACCCTTTGCAACAGCATGGATGGTCCTGGAGAACATTATGCTAAGTGAAATAAGGCAGTCAAAGAAAGACAAGTACCATATGATTTTACTCATATATGGAATTTATTGAACAAACTGAACTACCAAGCAAAATAGAGTCAGACTCAGAGAACAGGCAGACAGCGCTAGTGGTGGTGGGCTTGTTGGAGGTGGGGAGGAAGGGAAGGAGATTGAGTAAAAAAGAAAAAAAAAAAGAGAGAACTCATGGTCATGGACAACAGTGTGGTGAATGGAAGGGTGGAGGTGGAAGAGGGTATAGCAGGGATAAATGGTGATGAAAAAAATAAATTAAGTTAAAAACAAAAATTAAAAAACCAATAATAAAGTACATAGTAATAAATGTTAACTAAGGAAATGTAAAACTTATAGATTAAAAACTATAAAACATTGCTGAAAAGAATTCAAGAAAAGCTAAATAAATGGAAAGACAATCCATGTTCATCGATTGGAAGACTTAACATTGATAAGATGGCAATACTGCCCGGGCTGGTATGGCTCAGTTGGTTGAGCATTGTCCCATGCACCAAAAGGTCACTAGTTTGATTCTAGGTCAGCATACATACCCAGATTGTGGGTTTGAGGCACCCAATCCATGTTTCTCTTTCTCTCTCTCTCTTCTCTCTCTCTCTCTCTCTCTCTCTCTCTCTCCCTTCCTCTCTCTCAAATCAATAAAAACACATTTTTTAAAAAGATGATGATACTCCCCAAAGTGATCTATAGATTGATTCAATGAAATCCCTATCAGAATACCAATTACCTTTTTTGCAGAAATGGAAAAGCAGATCCTAAAATTCATATGGACTTATAGGGGACCCTCAATAGCCAATCAAACAGGAGCCCAGACTAAGAGTGGGACCAGCCCTTTTCCTCCTGCAGGGCCACAGTGAAGGCCTGCCCAGCCGGGCAGGACTTTTGTCAAAAACAGCAGCTCCCTCTGGCTGCCACAATTGGACATGTCCTCCCTCAAAGCAGGCCCAGCCAGGCACTGCCCCTCACTCACTCAGCCCGAGTCCTGATGCCTCCACCTCACCAGATTCTTCTTCACAGGATTATCAAGGTCAAATCCAAGGGTACTCAACTCTTTAAGAAATTCTGTGCAGAATCTTTCATACCCCCCATCAGAAAACAAATGGAAATATTGTTGACCTTTGAATAACATAGGGGTTATGGTGGAAACTCCCCTTCCCCGCTGATGCAGTAAAAAAATTGCATATAGCCCTGGCCGGTGTTGGTTGGTGATTAGAGCATCAGCCCTCGCATCCAAAAGTCATGGGTTTGATTCCCAGTCAAGGGCACATACCTGGGGTGCAAGTTTGATCTTTGATGCCCATATGTAAGAGGCAAACAATTGATGTGTCTCTCCCACATCGCTGTTTCTCTCTCTTCCCCCCTCCCTTCCTCTCTCTCTAAACAATATCCTCATTAACAACAAAAATCTGCATCTAATTTTTGACTCCTCCAAAATTTAACTGCAGTGGCCCCTCAGTATCCACAGAGGATTGGTTCCAGGACACCCCTCAGATACCAAAATCTTCCAATGCTTAAGTCCCTTATATAAAATGGCATAGAACAATGTATACAGTTGGCTCTCTGCATCCATGGATTCCCCACTGTGGATCAAAAATACCGTTTTGTGTGTTTTTTTAATGTGCAGTTGGTTGAATCAGTGGATGTGAAACCTAGGGATACGGAGGACCGACTGTATATTTATTGAGAGAAAACCACATAAGTGGACCCACACAGTTCAAACCCATTGTTCAAGGGTCAACTGTAAATAGAGCTGTGTGGTTCAAACAGGACCTGGGGACCTCAAAGCACTTCCATCTCATCATCCCCATCCACTCCAGAGATGTGGAAGCACTTGGGCCTCTGAAAATACTTTGAAAACTATCTGTTTAGAGGGAAAAGTAAAACCATAGAACTTGGATTTTCTATTTTCTTCTTGAATCAGTTTTGGTTGTTTGTTTCTATGAATTTGTTAAACTTCATATAGGTTATCTCATTTGTTGGCATACAATTGTTCAGAGTTACTCTTATAAACCTTTGTATTTCTGTCAAGTATTTGTTTTTTCTTTCTTGGTCTAGGTAAAGTTGTCGATTTTATTAATTTTTTCAAAAAACCAACTGTTGGTTTTGTTGATGCTCTGTATTATTTTTCTATTCTCTATTCCACTTATTTCCACTAAAATCTTTATTATTTCCTTCTTTGTACTAGCTTTAGGTTTAGCCTACTCTTTGTCTAGTTCCTTAAGGTATAAAGTTAGGTTATCTATTTGAGATCTTTCTTCTTTTTTAATGTAGGCATTTACAACTATAAATTTCTCTCTGAACACTACTTTCGCTGCATCTCATAGATTTTGGTAGGTTGTGTTTTTGTTTTCATTCATCTCAAAGTATTTTAAAATTTCCTTTTTTATTTCTTCTTTAACCCATTCATCCATTGGTTATTTAAGAGTGTGCTGTTTTCCAGTTTTCCCTCTGTGATTGATTTCTAGCTTCATTCCATTTTGTTCAGAGAAGATATATGATTTCAATCTTTTGAAATCTATTGAGACTTGTTCTGTGGCTTAGCATTTGGTCTATACTGTATTATATGCATTTGAGAAAATGTGTATTCTGTTATTGGGTGACATTTTTTTAATACCAGTTAAGTTACAGTAATATTGAAAGTAGAATATTGAAGTCTCCAACTATATTGCAGAATTGTCTATTTCTCCCTTAAATTATGCCAGTGTTTGATTCACATATTTTAGGACTCTGTAGTTTAGTACATATATGTTTATAATTAATATATCCTCTAGATAGATTGACCCTTTTATCCTTCATTGTTTCTTTTAACAACTTTTAACTTTAAATCTTTTTTTTTTTTTTGTCTGATATTAGTATAGCTATTCCAGCTCTTTTTTGGTTACTATTTGCATAGAATATCTTTTCCTGCCAGGGGAGGGGAGCAGGGGATGGGTAGAGGTAGGCAAAAGTGGCGGGGAAGGGTAGAATGGAGGACATCTGTAATAGTGTCAACAATAAAAAATAAAAAAGATCTTCTTTTCCCACTCTTTTGTTTTCAAACTTTTTGGATCTAAAATGAGTCCCTTTTAGACCTGGAGAGTATCATGATAAGTGAAATAAGTCAATCAGAGAAAGACAAGTATCACATGATCTCATTCATATATGGAATCTAAGTAATAAAATAAACTGATGAACGGAGTCGATCCGGAGACTTGGAAGCATGGAACAGAGTGCGGAATCTTGGAGGAAATGCAGGGGAGGATGGGTGAGTGGGAAGTAATCAACCAAAGACCTTGTATGCATATATGCATAGCCCATGGACACAGACAATAGTGTGCTGAAGGCCTGGGGTGGGGGTTAGGGGTGAGCTGAAGGGGGTCAATGGGGGAAAAAAGGGAACATATGTAATACTTTCAACAATAAAGAATTATAGCCCTAACCGGTTTGGCTCAGTGGATAGAGCGTCAGCCTGCAGACTGAAAGGTCCCAGGTTCGATTCTCGTCAATGGCATGTACCTTGGTTGTGGGCACATCCCCAGTAGGAGGTGTATAGGAGGCAGCTGATCGATCTCTCTCTCATCGATGTTTCTAACTCTCTATCCCTCTCCTTTCCTCTCTGTAAAAAAATCAATATTTTTAAAAAAACAATAAAGAATTATTAATAAATAAAATGAGTCCCTTTTAGACAGCATATAGTTGTCACATTTTTTACCCATTCTGTCAGTATCCACTTTAAACTGATTTGGAGAGTTAATGCTTTTACATTTAAAGTAATTATGATAAGGAAAAACTTACTTCTTACTACTTGTTTTAAAGGAACGTCTTATACCTTTATTGTTCCTCAATTTGTCCACTACCACCTTCGTGTTTGTTTTTAAAATGTTTTTATTGATTTTAGAGAGAAGAAGGGAGAAGGATAGAGAGATAGAAACATCGATGAGAGACAAACATCTATGGGCTGCCTCCTGCACATCCCCTACTAGGGATTGAGCTCGAAACCCGGGCATGTGCCCTGACTGGGAATCGAACCAGCAACCTCTTGGTTCATGGGTTGATGCTCAACTGCTGAGCCACACTGGCTGGGCCATTTGATTTTTCAGTGTACCATTTGATCCCCTTATTGTTTCCTTTTCTGTTATATTTTTAGTTATTTTCTTACTGGTTACCTGGGGATTACAGTTAATATCTTCAATTTGTAACAATCTAGTTTGAATTAATACCTACTTAACTTCAATAGTATATAAACTCTGCTCATATACAGTTTCATTCCTTCTCTTTTGTGTTATTATCACAAATTACATCTTTATATGTTGTATTCCCATTAAAATAGCTTTATAATTATTGTTCCATGCCTTGTCTTTTAAATCATATAGGAAAAAAAGAGGAGTTACAAACCAACAATACAATAATACTGTCTTTTATACTTACTTAGTTACCTTTACCAGTGTTCTTTATTTCTTCATATGGCTTTGAGTTGCTATCTAGTATCCTTACATTTCTCCTAAAAGAAGAAAGACACCTTTTGGCATTTCTTGTATGGCAGGTCTACTAGCCACAAACTCTCTTAACTTTTGTTTATCTGGGAATATCTAAGCTTCATTTTTGCACGTCTGTTTTACCAGATACAGAACTCCTGGTTGACTTTTTTTCTTTTAGCACTTTAAATATCATTCACTGTTTGCTGGCCTCCACGATATCTGATAAAAAAAAATTGGCTGTTAATCTTTTTGGAGATCTCTTGTATGTGATGAGTTATTTCTCTCTTGCTGCTTTTAAGATTCTCTTTGTCTTTATCTTACAATCTGATTATAATGTTTCTTTGAGTTATCCTGCTTAGAATCTGTTGAGCTTCTTGGATGTATAGACCCATGACTGTTATCTAGGAAGTTTTCAGCCATTATTTTTTCAAATAGTCTTACTCTTTGCCTCTTATTCCTCTGGGACTCCCATTACCTGTATGTTTTACACTTGATAGTATCCCAAAGGAGTCTCATGTTCTGCCATGTATCTTCATTGTTTTTCTTTTGACTTCTCAAATTGGATAATTTTAATTGACTTTACTGCAAGGTAAGCATATTTGAAATTGGCTAGTGTGAATAATTTTAGCAGGCTCTGGGGCACAGGTTGTTGTCCCTAATTGCCTGAAACCTGGCCCTGCAGTGATTAGAGCAGGGGGATATTGCCTCCTGGAGTGTGAGAGCCTAATAAAGAAGGTGGTTGGATGTCAGTTCTAGAGTGTGAGCTCTGGATTGGTTGTTTGAAAAGCCCACTCCCAGGAGAATCATTTGCTATCTTTAGGAATTAACTAGCCTTGTGAGGGGCAGTCAGGCCCAGATCAGCAAGGCCTCAAGATGTCAAAAACATAAAATACTGAAAATAAAAAACATAGGAGAAACCAAGATGGCGGCATAGGTGAACACCTATACTGCTGCCTCGCACAACAATTTCAAAACGACAACTAAAAGACAAAGCAGACATCATCCAGAACCACCGGAAAGCCGGCTGAGTGGAAATTCTACCACTAGAAAGAAAAAGAAAAGGACACTGAGATGCAGGAGTGGCGGAGGGCATAGAGGTGCGTGCAGCCATAGCCGCGGGGCACTGAGACCCAGGGGAACTGCGGAAGACAGAGGTGCGGAGATGCGCACGTGGAGAGGGCTCGCAGTTGAACTCGTGGCTGCCTTTCTCGTTCCGGAGGAAAACAAAGCCTCCCGACTACACGTACTCCAGTTCTGGGTGAGACTTTGGGTACCCACACTCATTCGGGGAGAAACTGGACTGTCTGGCAGCGGGCAAAACTCAAGAGCAGCTTTCTCTCAGAGGTGCGTGCAGCCATTGCTGCAGGACACTGAGACCCAAGCCTCTTAGGGCGGGGCTGACGGAAAACCAAGGCTGCCTGCTCCGCCCTGAGACCCCGCCCCATCCAAACTGAGCACAGAAGCTCTCCCAGTGTAGACACAGCTGATCCTCACAGCCAATTGGCCTGGAGGTCAACTCCGCCCAGTGATACCAACAACAATCAAGGCTTAACTACAACAAGACTGTGCAGCCCATAAAGGGGTGCACCAAGAGCGTCCACCTCAGGTAACTGGGGAGGCTGAGCCACTGGGCCCAAAGGACACCTCGCACACAAAGCCACTCCATCAACTCAGGGAAGCAGCTAAAATGCAGAGACAAAGAAACAGATCACAAATGAAGAAAATGGAGGAAAGCAGAAGACTGGACATAGAGTTCAAAACCACATTTATAAGGTTACTCAACAATCTTCTAAAAACCTCTGAGGAACTTAGTGAGACCTTTAAAGATCTTAATGAGAATGCCAAAAAAATGGAAAAGGACCAGTCAGAAATTAAGCATACACTGTCTGAAATAAAGAATATACAGAAATTCAACAGTAGATCAAATGACGCCAAGAATCAAACCAAAGATTTGAAACATGAGGAAACAAAAACACCCAACCAGAAAAAGAAAAAGAAAAAGAATCCAAAAATATGAAGATAGTGTAAGGAGCCTATGGGACAACTTTAAGCGTACCAACATCCGAATTATTGGGGTGCCAGAAGAAGAGAGAGTGCAAAATATTGAAAACCTATTAGAAGAAATAATGACAGAAAACTTTCCCTACCTGGTGAAAGAAATAGACTTACAAGTCCAGGAAGCGCACAGAACCCCAAACAAAAGGAATCCAAAGAGGACCACACCAAGACACAACCTAATTAAAATGCCAAGAGCAAAAGACAAGAGAGAATCTTGAAAGCAGCAAGAGAAAAACAGTTAGTTACCTACAAGGGAGTACCCATACGACTGTCAGCTGATTTCTCAACAGAAACTATGCAGGCCAGAAGAGAGTGGCAAGAAATATTCAAAGTGATGAACAGCAAGAACCTACAACCAAGATTACTCTACCCAGCAAAGCTATCATTTAGAATTGAAGGTCAGATAAAGAGCTTCACAGACAAGAAAAAACTAAAGGAGTTCATCAACACCAAACCAGTATTATATGAAATGCTGAAAGGTATTCTTTAAGAAGAGGAAGAAGAAGAAAAAGGTAAGGATAAAAATTATGAACAACAAATACATGTCTATCAACAAGTGAATCTAAAAATCAAGTGAATAAAAAATCTGATGAACAGAATAAACTGGTGAATATAATAGAATCAGGGGCATCGAAAGGGAGTGGACTGATAATTCTCAGGGGGAAGAGGGTGTGAGGGGTTCGGGAAGAGATTGGACAAAAATCTTACACCTATGGATGAAGGCAGTGGCGGGGGGTAAGGGCATAGGGTGGGGAATCAGGTGGAGGGGACCTATGGGGGGGAAAAAGAGGAACATATGTAATAATCTGAACAATAAAGATTTATTAAGAAAAAAAAAAGACTGAATCCAAAAAAAAAAAAAAGAAAGAAAGAAAAGAAAAAACATGATTGAGCAGCTGAGTCAAGATGGACCAACGTCAGAGTGATGGTCATGGTCTTCGAGGTAGTAAGAAAGATGACAGGACAAGAAAAACAAACATGAACCTCCTTCCCTGGCTGGTGTGGCTCAGTTGGTTGGAGCATTGTCCTGTATACCAAAAAGTTGTAGATTTGATCCCCAGTTGGGGCACATATGGAAATCAACCAATTGATGTCCTCTCTCACATTGATGTCTCTCTCTCTCTCTCTCTCTCTCTCTCTCTCTCCTTTCCCCTCTCTCTAAAATCAATAAGCATATATTTCAGTGAAGATTAAAAAAATAATAACCTCTCATACCAACTAGTAGGGTAAAAGAAGGAAACAAAGGGACCAGATGCTGCCAGCAAACTGCCACTGGTGATACCGCACATTCAGTGCTGGTTAAAATTATTTAAGTAGAATTAAACACTATCTTCTCATGGAGGAAGAATTCATTAGAAATCAAGAACAAAGGAAGCATTTAGAAGAAAAGCAAGAGGAGGAAAGAGCAAAGATAGGTGATCTGAGGGGGACCCCAATGTCAGTTGGAACCTTAGAAGAAATCACTGATGACAATCACACCATATTGTCTACATCTGTGGGTTCAGAACACTACGTTAACATTCTTCCATTTGTAGACAAGGATCTGCTGAAACCGGGCTGCTCTGTCCGTTTAACCGCCAGCGCCTGCCATGATAGGGGTGCTGATAGATCACACAGATCCCTTGGTCAGTGATGAAGGTGGAAAAGGCCCTTATGATGACATTTGGTTGGACAACCAAATCCAGGAAATTAAGAAATCTGGAGCTTCCTTTCACTCACCCTGAATATTATGAAGAGATTGGTTTAAATCCCCCTTCGGGGGTCATTCTCTATAGTCCACCTGGCATGGGCAAAACCTTATTAGCCAAAGCAGTAGCAAACCAAATCTCAGCCACTTTCTTGAGTGTGGTTGGCTCTGAACTTATTCAGAAGTACGTAGGCAATGGGCCTAAACTCATTTCAAAATTGTTTCGAGCTGCTGAATGCTTCATCCACCATGTTTATTGATGAAATTGATGCCATTGGGACAAAAAGCTATGACTCAAATTCTAGTGGTAAGAGAGAAATTCAGCGTACAGTGTTGGAATAGTTGGAACTGTTGGAGAGCTGGGTGGACTTGATTTAAGGGGAGATGTAAAAGTTTTCATGGCCATAAACCAAATAGAAACTTTTGATCCAGCACTTATCAGACCTGGCCATGTTGACAGGAAGATCGAGTTCCCCTGCCCAGTTGAAAGAACAATAAGCGCATCTTTGCCCTAACCCATTTGGCTCAGTGGATAGAGTGTTTGCCTGCAGATTGAAAGGTCCCAGGTTCGATTCCGGTCAAGGGCATGTACCTTGGTTGTGGGCACATCCCCAGTAGGAGGTGTGCAGGAGGCAGCTGATGGGTGTTTCTCTCTCATCAATGTTTCTAACTCTCTATCCCTCTCCCTTCCTCTCTGTAAAAAATCAATTAAAAATATATATATTTTTTAAAGAAGTGCATCTTTTAGATCTGGACAGGCAGAATGATGCTGGCTGATGATGTAACACTGGGCAACTTGATCATGGCTAAAGATAACTTCTCTGGTGCTGACATCAAGGCAATCTGTACAAAAACTGGTTGATGGCCTTGAAAGACATAGAATAAAAGTAACAAATGAAGACTTCAAAAAAATCTAAAGAAAATGTTCTGTATAAAAAACAAGAAGGCATCCCTGAGGGGCTATATCTCTAGCAAACCGCAGTTGCCTTCAAGGAAACGGTTGGGAGTGCTTTGACCCCTTGGAGGTTGGAGAATAAGGTTGGGGAAGTTGCCCAGAGGAAGCTACATTACTGTTGATCATTAGCAAAATGTCCTGTATACTCCCCGGATCCGGGTGAGACCTCGCGCACCTAGGTCTGGGTGAGGCCACGCGCCCCTGGGTCTGGGAGAGGCCACGCACCCCTGGGTCCGGGTGAGGCCATGTGTCCCTGGATCCGGGTGAGGCCTCGCGCACCTAGGTCCGGGTGAGGCCAAGCGCCCCTGGGTCTGGGTGAGGCCACGTGCCCCTGAGTCCGGGTGAAGCCGTGCCCCTGGGTCAGGCCGAGACCAAACCTGAGGGAGTTGGACCTACGTTACCACTATTTGTCCACCATCCAGAGCTGAGGGGTCAGTGCTGACATGTACACATAAGGAACTGGTGGACATTGAAATTGGGTCTCTAAAGAACTGTTGGTCCAGAAAGAAACTCACTACAGACTGATTCATTTGCCTGTCAGCATAACTATTATTGCTCGTCTCACATTCAGTTCTTATAAGTATATCTCTAGGGACACATGATCTTGCTCATCTAGGGGAAATGATGAACAACATAGACTGATGAACAAGAACAGAACCAGAAACAAGGAGGCATCGATCGGACTAGCGGGCCTCAGAGGGCGGATAGGGGAGGTTAGGGGGAGGGGGGAGAGATCAACCAAAGGACTTGTGTGCATGCATATGAGCCTATCCAATGGTTAAGTTCAACAGGGGGTTAGGGCATCCATGGGGAGGGGTGTGGGATGGGAATGGGGGGATGAGGACAAATATGTGACACCTTAACCAATAAAGAAATTAAAAAAAAAATGTCCTGTATACTATGTACCTTTCTCAGCATGATGTGTAGAATGCCCATCATGCAGTGCTCTCTTTCCATTAAAGTGTGCTCTTTCTAAAAAAAAAAAAAAATACAAAGACACAAACATGATTAATATGCTTATCAGCACTCTTCTCTCACCATGTATCTCTTTTCCCTGTTTTAACAGCCACCCCTTTTGGCAATGGATAAATGCCAAGAACAGCTCTCACGTCTCCCCAACCCCAAGAAACCCAGCATCTCTGATCCCTTCTTGCCTTACTCCCCGGCCCCTCTTTCCCTGTCACCTCCCACTCCTGAACTCCTGCACTGGCTCCAGATTGAAACCTAATAGCTGCCCTTCCATTAGGCTCTCTCCTCCATTGCTTCAGAGACACAGCCCCTTTGTGCCCTGTTCCCCCTACACACACACTTTTCATCATTTGTGAGACAAGGACATTTTGTCAAGGTTCTGTTCCTGATCCCTTTCGCTGGGATCAGGCAGGGACCATGCGAAACCTCCTTTGGTATTTTAGCTACCAGTGAAAGGTTTGGAGATGCTTCATATATTGTGTCCATTTGACGGTGAATTTCTGCAACAAAAAACTCATTTTCCCTTTAACGTTGGCTATAAAAATCAAAGATATCTTCTCTTGGGGGAGAGGGGTAATTGGCCCAGGGCGTGTTGAATGTGGGAAGCTTCAAAGTCATCTATGTGAAGCAACAATTGGGGCTTTTTGGTCTTTATAAGCATAACTTTAAAAAATTGCTTCTCTTTCTAAGCCTAGGAAGTCTGGTCCACTCAAGTCCGGCCCACAACCTTTTTTGTATATTGAGTTCTCCCCACCTAGTGGGAGACAGACAGCACCACTGTGCACCATAGCTCATGCCAAGAGAGGCAAATGCCATCCTGACCACCCAGCAGCTATCCCTGACTCGGAGTTTCAGAGTTGCCTGTATGAATTCCCTGCATTTGCTGTAACAAATTACCACAACTTTAGTAGCTTAAAACATCACAAACTTATTATCTTACAGTCCCGGAGGGCAGAAGTCCTATAATTGAGGCATTGGCAATGCTATCTTCCTTCTGGAGGCTCTAAGGGGCAATCCATGTCCATGCCTTTTCCAGCTTCTAGAGGCCATCAGCATGCTCACAGCCTTTTTCTCCATCTTCAAAGTCAGCAGTGTAACATCTTCTAACTTCTTTCTCTGATTCTGCTTCCATCCTCACATCTCCTCTAACCTGAACCCTCCTGCCTCCATCTCATAAAGACCCTGAGCCCACCTAGAGACGCTGGGCTCCCCATCTCCACTGCCTTAATTTAACCACACCTGCAAGGTCATATTCCCAAGTTCTGGGGATCAGACATAGACATCTTGTGTCGGGAGACATGCATTATTCAGCCTGCCACAGCATCAATGGGGCCACATTCCTAATATGGGACCCATGGACCACTCTTTGGGAGAAGCAATGTGTGGGCTTGGTTCTGGAAGATGGCAGGTGGGGCTTTGGGTTAGGGCAGTGGTCGGCAAACTGCGGTTAGACTGGGTTAGGGGACAGAAAATGAATACCTGAATGGATGTGACCTGAAGGCTATTAACCTCAGCACAAGGACAGTACAAGGGAGAGCCTGCTCTTTCCAGGCTCGGTTCTGCAAAGTGGGGGTTCTCCCATGGGTCACTTTTGCCCCCAGGGGACACCTGGCAAAGTGTGAACACGTATTTGGCTGTCATAGCTGGGAAGGGGTGGCCAGAGATGCTGCTAAATAACCTACAATGCATAACATTGTCCTCACCACAAAGAATCCTCCTGCCCAAAGGTCAGTGGCATTGAGAGTGAGAAGTCCTGCTTAGTCACTTTCTGGCTGTCTCTCCAGACCCAGAGGGACTTCCCACTTCTTCATGGAGGGTTTCTGTTCCGTGACCTTTAGCCTTTCTGCCCCCATCCTGCCTTTCTTGGCAAAAGCTGTTTCTAGTGACCCTTGGCCTGCCTTTGTGGAGGTTGATAGCTCCTACCTCTGGAGTGTGAAGGCTGGGCCTGACATGGGCCCCAGGAAGATGGATCTAAGAACAGTGTTTCCTCCCCACCACCCCTGCCCTGGGTCTGACCTGCTCTGACCTCTGGGTCCCTGCACTGGGCAGGTGAGTGAGGCAGATGGGGTGCTGACACCTGTTGAGACTGTGCCATTCACTGGGTGGGGAATGAGTTTGGGGAACTCAAATTCATTGGGCAGCAGGTGACAGGGCCGCTGACAGCAGGAGGCCGTGATTGGGTTGGGGCATTCCCTCTCAGCTCATTCCCACAGTGCTCCTGTCAGTGGTGTCTCTGGAGTTAAGACATGCTCTCCTTGGGCCAGGGCAGGAGTGGGGTGCCCACCTCACCCACAATGGAAGGTACCCCAGCCTGGGTGGCCTGACCCAGTGTGTGTAGGGGGGAACAGGGTAGGCTCTGCCAGGATGTGATAAATCCCGGCTAGTGTCTTACTGCTGTTGGTCCCTGCAAGAAGGTTCTGCTGCTTGTCCACTTGGTCAGCAGACTATTGACGCCTATAGGCTCCGTGCTTTGTGCTGGGGATGCAAAGATGGACAGGACCCAGCTGTCCCCTCTAGGAACTCTCTGCGATTGGGGAAAGCAGGGCTCATGCTGGCTGACTGCTTAACCAAGAACCAGGCCCTGTATTGGGTGGGCCTCATCTCTCAGTGGGAGCAGAACAGCTACATTTCTGGAGGAAGGGATGGGGGTAAGGGACGGAAAGAGGGCAGCAGGGATATGGGTAGGGAAAGCCCTGATACAACAACTCAGAGGGGAGGAGGAAGGTGAGCATGTGTCCACTGGGACTTCCCTGGGGGTAAGCCCAGGAAAAACCCTGCTCCTGGGAGTGGGAGGGCTGGGCTGGGGAGATGGCCTATCCTGACTACTCCAGGCTCCTGAGTTTCTCCCTCACTGCCCCTGTGCTGGTTGTAGCTGCCTGGCCAGCCTCTGTGCATTTCCATGTAGCCCCTCACTAAGTCCAAGCCCTTGGTGTATGGTACTGTCCTCCTGTTGGGGTCCAATGTCAGCCCTAGCTGCCAGAGAACGGGGTGTCCAAACCTCAGAATCCTGGCTCCTTGACCTGTGGAAGACCAGGCAGTACCCTCAGGTGACCAGGGTCACCTGAGCTCCTCTACCCACCCCTGCTGACACCCAGTGGGCTGTAGCGGAATCACATGTTCCCCCTGTGTTATGTATGGGCTGCACTGTGTCCTCCTCAAATTTGTATGTTGAAGCCCTAAACTCCAGGACCTCAGAACATGACTGTATTTAGAAATCGGGCCTTTAAGAGGTAGTCAACTTAAAATTAGGTCATTAGGGTGGGCCCCAATCCAACCTGACCGGTGTTCTTATAAAAAGCGGAAATTAGGACACAGACACAGAGGGAAGATCATGTGAGGACACAGAAAAGATGGCCATTACATGCCAAGGAAGGAGGCCACAGAAGGAACCAACCCGCCAACATCTTGATCTTGGACTTCTCACCTCCAACTAAATTTCTGTTGTCCATAAGCCACCCAGTCTATGTTTTGCTATGGCAGCCCTAGTGAATTCATACACCCAGGATACAACTGAGTAAGACGGCAGCACATCTCAAAGTGGGAAGGTACAAAGATGAAGGCAAACCTTTCTCCACAGCCTTCGTATTTTCCTCCCCCATGTGGATCTGAAGCCATCACTTTATCTGCACTACTGAGGCATCCCCTTGCCTCAAATTCAAGCATCTTAAGCCACTGGGCCCTGGTTAGGTGGGGGGGGGGGGGCTGGAAATAACACCCACAGATGCCACCACAGACAAAAGACTCCCACCAGGCTGTGCCTTCCTTCCGAGTGGTCCATGTAAACCTCCCTCCCCCTCCCACCAACCCCTCTTCTCTCCCAGGCCCCCACTACCTCTTATCAGAATCCTGCTTAGTCCTTTCTCCTGCCCATTGGCCCTGGGGCTGGGCCTCACTCAGTGCTGGCTGGCCCATCTCTTCACTTTCTCTGTCCCCTCACACCCTCCACACCCATCCAGCCAAAGGTGGAAGACCCTCAGAGGATAGGTACAACTCTGTACCTGCACTTATCTCTTAAATCATGAGTACTTTAGCATCAAGGTTCCATGCATGAGTCCTGAGCTCCATTGATCCTGGCCCTTGGCCCCCTTCTGCTCCTCTTCCAGGAGTGTGTGACCTTGGGCCCACTTGATGCTTCTATAAAATGAGGCTAATAGGACCCAACTCACAGACTCACCATGAAGATTAAACTGCATCCCCAGAGCTCAGCCCAGGGAGCTACTCTTACTGTATGTGGTTGGGGGCCTCCTACTGTCATTTTTAATGCATGAACAATTCACCAAGCCAGCTTCATCACTGGGTGTTTGGATTGTTGGCAACCCATGGGTACCTCATTAAAAACTGTAAGAAATGTCTTACTTTGGATAGACCTTCCCTGGGTGGTGCAGGATAATTTTCAGTGGTATAACCACAAGGTCAGACTATGAGCCCTCTCATATGCTGGCAAGTATCTTCCACAGGGTCTTTCAGATGAACATGACCACCACCCCTGAGGAAAGCTGATGTTGGGGTCCTGGCAGCACTGCAATAATCTTCACCTTGACCAGCCCCTGCCCATGGCCCCACTGTTACAACTCTGTGCAGACACTGATGTTTGTTGACTCTCTTCCCCCTCCTGTGAAGTGTCTATTTCTGATCTTTGCCCCTTTGGTTCTCATCAATTTGTGTGAGCTTTTAGTAGACTGATAACACCTGACTTGTCCATCTCAGGACACTCACGGAACATGACCAGAGTTTAGTATGCCTGGAGGCTCTGAGTAATGCTGCTGAGTGTGATTTTGGATCTTTCGTCTGGGAGGCTGGGAGATGTGGGGGTTTTGTAATTCACAGGGAGTTATGGGAGTTGCCAGGATCAGGCAGAAGCTGGGAATGGGAACACCCATCCTCGGTGCTCCTGTCCTAGCACATGGGGGGCAAGTGAGAGGCACCTCACAGGGAGAGCTGGCAAATCTGTGGGTCTCTGGCCTGTTTCCCATGGGATGCTGGACCAGGTGCAAGGCTGGAGAATTGTCACAGCAAATTGACCACCTGCCTTCAATAAGCATGAAGCCTCTATCTCATTTATAAAGAAAAAATTGGGGGGGCGGGGACAGTGATCAGCTACACTCAGTGAAAGAAGCCAGAAACAAAGGGCCACATATTGTATGATCCCACTTATATAAAGTAATCAGAAGAAGCATATCCATGGAGTCAGAAAGATTCGCAATTCCCAGGGGCAAGCAGGTGACTACTTATGGGCATGGGGTTTATTTTAGGGGTGATGAGAATGTTCTGGAATGATACTGGAATGATACTAAATGTACTAGAAACCACTGAATTTCTGCTTTAAATTTTTTTTTTGTTGTTCGTTAATCCTCACCTGAGAACATGTTTTCCATTGCTTTTCAGAGAGAGTAGAAAGGAGGGGTGAGGAGAGAGAGAAACATTGATGTGAGAAAGACATCAATGTTGCCTCTGGCACATGCCCCGACTGCTGTTGGAGAGTGAATCTGCAGCCCAGGTACGTGCCCTTGACCAGTAATTGAACCCAAGACCCTTCAGTCCACAGGCTGATGCTCTAACCACTGGGCAACCAGTTAGGGCTGAATTTCTGCTTTTAAAAAAATTTTTAAGTATTGCAAAAAGCCCAACAAATACATGTAAAATATTTAGAGATAAAGCAGAAAAGAGAATGTGTATGGCATGAAAAAGAACAGTTGGATAAAAAAACAAATCTTTTAAAAAAAAAAGTGATACTGGCTACTATGAGTCACTGGTAGGAATGAGGAGGGTGACAAAGTGACAGACAACACCTGGAAGGGAAAGTGGTCACCACCCATATTGCTCTGGGACAACAGGAGCAACCAGGTCACTCTGTGACCCTGGGAATCAGAGCTGTGAAGCCTCTTCTAATCTTTGACCCTATGGGAGATAAAATGCCCACTGCTGTCCTAGCCAGAAAGATATGGGAATCAAAGGGTAAGGGGTCAGATCCAGGAGGATAATTCTGGAAAAGGAAACTTGCTAAACTCGTTCAGGCCAGTGCTCCATGTTATCTCACGAGGTGGTGTTCAGGAAGCCGTGATTCTGAGACAAGAAGCAGAGCTCTCCCTGCTCTCCGGGGCATTAACCAGAGAACTTTCTTTATGGGCCTATTGATACAACGGTAGTCCTGATGTTCTGCTCAGTGCCGGCTTTACTCATGTTCCCAAGGTAGTAGTGCCACATGCCTTTTGCAAACAAGCAAAACTTCGCAGAGGTTCAGGAGAGTTATTAGCACAGCAGTTCCTGAAGGCGGCCTTGCACTGCTGTGCCCCTCCAGGGCCAGGCTTTCTGGGTCAGAAACAGGAACCATACGTGACCCCTGCCCTGAAGGAGCCACTACTTTTATAGCTCCAATTCTGACCTAATCAGGGGCATGAATTCTAAACTGTTGCTAACCTGAAAATAAAGTCAGCTGCCTAAGAAAAAATAAATAAAGTTTCCTGGTTTTCTATATGACTGACATACTTGGCACTTGAGGTGGAATCAGACTGAAGTAGGGTCCCCCCAAAATTCGAGTGCCAGAAGATTCTTTTGGCTTGTTTGGGCCTGCCCAGCTTCTGTTCTCAGAATGAGGGTTCCACTTTGATGTCTCAGTTCTGTTAGGGATTTAAACCCATTTCTTATGTCCACAAAATAAACCCCACCCACAAATGAAGCCCCATAAATGGTTCAGATATCATGGCTTTCCACCATATCAGAAGGTCAAAAGTCAGAAACTGGTCTTACTAAAGTCAAGGTGTCAGCAGGACTACAGTCCTTCTGGAGGCTCTAGGAGAGAATGTTTCCTTGCCTTTTCAAGCTTCTAGACACTGCCTGCCATCTGTGGCTGGTGGCCCTTTTCTCCATCGTCAAAGCCAGCAATGGCATCACTGACCTCTGCTTCCATTGTCACATCTCCTTCTCTGACTCTGACCTTCCTGCCTTTGTCTTATAAAAACCCTCGTGATAACACTGGCCTCATGCAGGTAATCCAGGATAATCTCCCCATCTCGATACTTAACGTAATCTGATCTGCAAAGTCCTTTTGCTAAGTAAGGTAACATAATCACAGGTTCCAAGAGATTGGGACATGGACATCTTTGGGGTACTGCTATTCTGCCCACCACAAAAGGACCAGCATACACTTTTTGAAAAGGGCTAGTCAGTGTGGAGCTGCCCTCTTAAACTGGTCCCCACAAGCTGTAACTTCCGTGGGCGCAGATACCACAACTGGCATGGTCACTATTGTATCCACAGGGCTGAACACCTGTTCTGGGTGTGTTGTGGGCAATTAAAAAGGATCGATGGCCTAAAAGAAACAACAAGCACTCCTAGTGCTCACATCTTAGTTTCTAACACCACTGTCTAATAAAAGGAACCAGTCTCAAAGAAATGGCTGATTCTAAGACTGGGGGAGGAAATACAGGAGACGAGCCTGGTATCTTATAGCACCAGAGAAAAGGAAGTGCTCCAAAGAAAACAAAATGAAAAAAGCCAAAATACATTGATGGGGGGGTGTCAAAGGGCCACAGGAGCCAACTAGAAGAGATCCCCATGGCTAAAGTCAGAACAATTTGAGCAACAAAAGAAATAAAGTAGTATTAAGTTAAAACCCAGAATATAAAATATGCAGGAGGCCATACAGATATAATTAAATGATTGGATAGACTTATAAATGGGGGAGAAAAGAGAAATCTCCCATGCAGAATTCTAAATAATTTATGTAGTTATCCACCCTTAAGGAGGAGGAATATAACTCTCTGCTCTTCAAATGTGGGCACATAGTGACTTCCTTCCAAAGTATGGCGGGTGGGGGGGAAGTTAGAAACATCGATGTTTCTAACTCTATCCCTCTCCCTTCCTCTCAATGAAGCCTGACAGATACTTCACCAGCCAGGTGTTCAAGGCCAACATCAACAAGCATAGATAATGTGCCCTTGACAGGATGTGATGGGATGACCACTTTACCTCTGTGGTCTTCCTCCCCCAAACCCATCATCCCAGTCTTATCATGAGGAAAACATCAGACAAATTCCAATAGAGGGACATCCTACAAAATATCTGACCAGTTCTCAAAACCGCCAAGGTCATCAAAAACACAGAAAGTCTGAGAATCTGCCACAACCAAGAGAAGCCTAAAGAGACAGGACAGCCCTAGCCGGTCCAGTCAAGGGCACAGAGCTTGGTTGCAGGCTCCTCCCCAGCACGGGCCCTGGTTGGGGCTCGTGCAGGAGGCAACCAATCAATGTGTTTCTCTCACATCAATGTTTCTCTCTGTCTCTCTCTTCCACCCTTCCTAAAAATCAATGGGAAAATATCCTCGGGTTACAGAGAGAGAGAGAGAGAGAGAGAGAGAGAGAGAGAGAGAGAGAGAGAGAGAAAACAAATAAACAAATAAGAGAATAGAATTTAGCCCTAACTGGTTTGGCTCAGTGGATAGAGTGTCCGACTGCGGGCTCAAGGGCATGTACCTTGGTTGCTGGCACATCCCCAGTGGGGAGTGTGCAGGAGGCAACTGAATCGATGTTTCTCTCTCATCAATGTTTCTAACTCTCTATCCCTCTCCCTTCCTCTCTGTAAAAAATCAATAAAATATATTTTAAAAAAAGAGAGAATAGAATTTAAAAGTTCTCATCACATGAGTGGATAAAAAAGCTGTGGTACATTTATACCATGGAATACTATGCAGCTGTAAAAAACTATATTACCCTTTGAGACAGCATGGAGGGACCTAGAGAGTATTATGCTAAGTGAAATAAGTTAGTCAGAGAAAGACAAGTATCACATGATCTCACTTATATGTGAAATCTAATGAACAAAATAAACTGACAAACAAAATAGATCCAAAATCATGGAAGCATGCAACAGACTAAGGATTCTCAGAGGGAAGGGGTAGGAAGAAGAGATCAACCAAAGAACTTATATGCATACTAGAGGCCAGGTGCATGAATTCGTGCACAGGTGGGGTCCGGCCGGTAGATCGGGGAGATTGGGGAGGGCGGGCCAGGGGGAGGGGATGCAAGGGGCGGGACGGCTGGGAAGAGGGGCCTCGGGCTGTTGGCCAACCCCACTCCCAATCCCAATCGGGGTGATAATCTCCTTTCACTTTTTCTTGTCTGTGAAGCTCTTTATCTGGCCTTCAATTCTAAATGAGCTTTGCTGGGTAGAGAAGGGAGTGGCAAGAAATATTCAAAGTGCCGAAGAGCAAGGACCTGCAACCAGAGTGACCTTCCTTTTGAAAGGATGCAGCTGCTCCAGGGGCAAGGGTTCGATCTCCATGAAAATGGGGTCAGTCTTTGCATCGGGCGAGTGGAATCGCTGAGGCCTATTTGAGAGTCGCCAAGGCTGGGAGCAGTTAAATGATCTCAGAGCAGTTAAAAACACATTTGTGAAGGGATGTTATGGGTTCTCTCTCATCAAAAAGCCTACAAGTATCTGTTCTACACCAACAGGGTTGCTTTAACACTGAAGCCTCCATCTGCAAGCCCACCCACCTTCAGGAGCTGGCGGGAGGTTCAAAGTGGACGCGTGGTGCCAGGCGACCTGGCAGGTGTCAGCGGCTTGGCCGTCTTAGCCCCGGGCGCGGGGAAACGAGATCTGACATCACCATCGCATGGAGGATTTCACAGCAGCAGCAGCAGCAGCTTCAGAGCTATTTTGTTTTATTTTTTATCTCCTCTTCCCTTTAAACCTCTCCAGGTTGCATGCGTTCGAGAGAGGAGCAGCCTTTGCAGCCTCCTCAGCGGAGAGCACGCCTCGATCTGGGTTCACACGCAGCCACACAGAGTCCTGTTTACAAACACGTGTGGGTCTTGCAGTATTTGTGCTATTACTGATAAAGAGATTTTTAGATTCCGGCATGTAAATATGTTTCCTGCTTATCCACGAGGGCAGGAGGCCGAGCACAGCCACAGGCACAGCCACAGTTCTTCACTCCTTCCCAGGCCTCCGTCCAAGGGTGGCGATGCAGGTGCTTCACACACAGAGGGGCCCGGGGAGCAGGGTCGGGCAGCAAACGCAGAACACACCGTCCATCCGCGGCCCTGCTTTTCCCAGGCCTTCTGTCTCAGTCCCGATCTTCCCATTCTGGGTCTGTAGCGTCTTCCTCTTAAGGTGGATTCAGGCGTCTGCAGGACATGATGTTTATCACACGCTGTTTCTCTGTGTGGGTGGTCAGGACGGGGGTCCTGAATCAGGCTTCCTCAGCATTGTGGTGGTGGTGGCGGGGGACAGCATGAAGGTGCGAACACAACCCATGTGGATTCCTCGCTGAGCATCTTCTGTATACCTTCTGTATACCTGGCGGGCATCTCCCCTCAGAAGGGGTGCCGACAGCTCAGTCACATGCTCCCTGTGTCCGCGATCAGCAGGTTGGGGGGGGGGGGGCCTGATTGGGGGTGGGGCCGGCCAGCAGGAGGGGCCGCAGGAGGTTAGTGGGGGCTGATCGGGGCCGGATCAGGCTGGTTGGCTGCCGCAGTGTGCGTCATAGCCACCAGTGGTTCCAGTCGTTCTGGTCGTTCCGCCTTAACGGTCACTGGGCTTTTATATATATAGACTAGAGGCCTGGTGCATGAAATTCCTGCACTGGGAGGGGGTCCCCAGCCTGGCCTGCATCCTCTAACAGTCCGGGACCCCTCACTCCTTACCGCCCTCCTGTTCGCTGCTCCTTAGCACTGCTGTGGGAGCAGGAGAGGCTCCCGCCACCGCCGCTGCACTCGCCAGCTGAGAGCCCGGCTTCTGGCTGAGCAGCACTCCCCCTGTGGGAGCACACTGACTACCAGGGTGCAGCTCCTGTGTTGAGTGTCTGCCCCCTGGTGGTTATTGTGCATCACAGTGACCAGTCATTCTACTCGTTCTGCTGTAACAGTCGCTTAGGCTTTTATTATATAGACTAGAGGCCTGGTGCATGAAATTCATGCACTGGGGGTGGGAAGGCTGTGTCCCTCAGCCCAGCCTGCGCCCTCTCCCAGTCTGGAACCCCTCGCTCTTTACTGTCCTCCTGCTCGCTGCTCCTTACCACTTGGCTCACTGCTCCTTAGTGCTGCTGCGGAGGTGGGAGAGGCTCCTGCCACCGCTGCTGCACTTGCCAGCCATGAGCCCGGCTTCTGGCTGAGCGGTGGTCTGGGAGCGCACTGATCACCAGAGGGCAGCTCCTGTGTGGAGCGTCTGTCCCCTGGTGGTCAGTGCACATCATAGCAACCAGTCGTTCTGCCATTCGGTCGATTTGCATATTAGGGTTTTATTATATAGGACTAGAGGCCCAGCGCACCAAATCGTGCGGGTAGGGTCCCTAGGGCCTAGCCTCTTGCAATCAGGGCCATCTTCTGTCCATTCACCAGTCCCCAGGCCGAACGCCGCCTCCGCCGCAGGGCTGTCAGGCTGTTGGGATCACCAGCTCACCCCCGGCTGCTCGGGGGCTCAGGCCTGTGGGAAAGCAGGTGCCTCCATGCGCGTGCGCCAGGCCGGCCACTGATGGAATGCGCTGCCCGCTCGGGGCTGCTCACGTGGGCGCCGCTGCTGCTGCTGGGGCTTGAGGTGCTGATGGAAGCTGCGGGGCACACCCGTGACCTACCCGCCCCAGTGTGGCAGCGTGTTCCATCAGCGGCTGGCCCAGCACACACACATGGAGGTGAAGTCACCGGCGCCTGCTTTCCCACAGGCCTGAGCCCCCAAGCAGCCGGGGATGAGCTGGTGATCCCAACGGCCTGACAGCCAGCCTGGTCCTCTTGCCACCCACCCCCATTTCCCCATTCACCATCGCTGATCCATCGGAGCCTGTGGGCCGGGGGCAGGGACCAAGAGGTCAGCCATTCAGCCCGCTTGCCAGTCCCCAGTCCCGCCCCACTCGCGGGCAGAGGGTGGAAAGGGACCGAGAGGTGCTCAATGCACTTCATGATGACCGGTTGTTTGGTCGTCACAGACACTGGCTTTTTATATATATACTAGAGGCCCGTTGCACAAAGATTCGTGCAATAGGCCTTCCTTCCCCTGGCTGCCGGCACCGGTTTTCCTCTGGCACCCAGGACCCAGGCCTTTGCTCCAGCCGCAGCGGAGAAGCCAAGCCTCTTCAGTATTCAGTCTTCAGTCTTCAGTCTTCGGCCTTCAGTCTTCGCTCCACGCCTATGTATGCAAATTAACCTGCCATCTTTGTTGGGTTGGTTTGCATACTCACTCCCAATTGGCTGGTGGGGTGTCGTGGATGTGTGGTCAATTTGCATACTTCTCTTTTATTAGTGTAGATATATGCATAACACATGACACAGACAATAGTAGGGTAAAGGCCTGGGGAGGGGATGGGAATGGGAAAGAACAGGGGCGGGGGTCAATGGGGAAAAATGGAACATCTGTAATACTTTAAATAATAAAGATAAAAATTTTAAAAATTCTTATCACAAGAACAAAAAAATTATAACTAGGTGTGGTGATGGATGTTAGTTAAACTCATTGTGGTGACTATTTTGCAATATATACATATATTAAATCATTATGTTGCACAGCTAAAACTAATATAATGTCATACCAGTATGTCAAGTATTTTTTAAAAAAAGAGAAAGATTGGAAGAGAAAAAGAACATTATGTAAAAACAAAGGAAATTAAATTAACTATGAACTTTGGTTGATAATGCTGTATCAATTTTGGTTCGTTAGTTATAACAAATGTATCATACTACTAAAAGATGTAACTCATAGGGGAAACTGGGTGTGGGGAAAATGGTAGCTTTGTACCTTCTTTGCAATATTTCTGTAAATCTAAAACTGTTCTAAAAGATAGTCTATTAATGCCAACAATAAAGTATAGATGAATAAATGAAGGACTTCATTCTTCATGGTGACAATGATCATTGCTCCCTTCTCACAGAGATGCATCAAGAATTACACAGGAGGCCGAAACCGGTTTGGCTCAGTGGATAGAGCGTCGGCCTGCAGACTCAAGGGTCCCAGGTTCGATTCCGGTCAAGGGCATGTACCTTGGTTGCGGGCACATCCCCAGTAGGGGGTGTGCAAGAGGCAGCTGCTCGATGTTTCTCTCTCATCGATGTTTCTAACTCTCTATCCCTCTCTCTTCCTCTCTGTAAACAATCAAGAAAATATATTTTTAAAAAAAAAAGAATTACACAGGAGAACCTGCAAAAGCATTTAGCACACAGTACATGCTCAATTCAGAGCACTTGCCACCATTCTCGTAAAGCTATGACATCTGCTATGGAAGCCATTGGCCCTATTGTGATTATTTAAACTTCAATTAAGTAAAAATTAAATATATTAAAAATTCAGTTCTTTAGTGTAACCAGCTACATGTCAAGTGCCCTAAAACCACATGGAGCTAGTAGCTACTAATTTCGTGCTGATAAAACACATGCCCATCAGCACAGAAAGTTCTACTGGACCAACAATGCACTAAACAATGAATACTGTAATTCTTTGTTCAGTCTTTTCAACTCCTTCCAGTCCTTGTGCAAATGCCATCTTCTCAACCATCCTGACCACTATCTTTCAAATTGCTACCCCCACATTTCCCCTGCCCTTTCCCAATTTATTTTCTTTTTACCACTTTTCACCACTTGATGTGGAAACCCCTTGATTTCTTTTCTGCCTCACCTATACAGCACTGCAAGGTCAAATGCAGTAGCACTGGCAACATGTGGCTGTTGAGCCCTTGAAATGTAGCCAATCCAACTGTAGATGGGCTGTGAGTGTTCAAAGAATGTTTGAAGAAAAAAAAAAAAAAAGATCTTGCCTTAACCGGTTTGGCTCACTGGATAGAGCGTTGGCCTGCGGACTGAAAGGTCCCAGGTTCGATTCCGGTCAAGGGCATGTACCTTGGCTGCAGGCACATCCCCAATAGGAGGTGTGCAGGAGGCAGCTGATCGATGTTTCTCTCTCATCGATGTTTCTAACTCTCTCTCCCTCTCACTTCCTCTCTGTAAAAAATCAATAAAAGACATTTTAAAAAAAAAGATCTCATAACCTTTTTCTTTAATCCTTACCTGAGAATATTTTTCCCATTAATTTTTAGAGAGAGGACAAGGGAAGGAGAGAAAGAGGGAGAGAAAGAAATATCAATGGAAAAGAAGACACACATTGATTGGTGGCCTCCTGCATGCGCCTCGACTGAGGCTGGGGATCGAACCTGCAACCCAGGTACGTGCCCTTGACCGGGAATCGAACCTGAGATCCTTTGATGGGCAGGCTGACGCTCTAACCACTGAACCACAGTGGCCAGGGCATCATAACTTTTTATATTGGTTACACGTCAAAATAACATTTTGGACATAAATTGGGTTAAATAAAACACATTATTAAAATTAACATCACTTGTTTCATTTTACTTTTTCCCTTTAACATGGCTACTAGAAAATTTAAATTATGCACGTGGCCAACACTTGTAGCTTGCTTACATTTATTTCTACTGGACAGCGCTGGTCTAAAATGTGAGCCCAGTAGCGTAGATATTTTTGTCTGTTCACTCATTCAATGCCTGGCACAAAGTAGATGCTCAATAACATTTTAATGAATGAATGTTGGGCTGAGCTTTGGGAACCCAAGAGCTATAATAGTCAACACTGTTGAAATGCTGACACGTCCCATGTCCCGCCTTCACACCACACCAGATAAGGAAACTGAGGCCCAACGAGATGACGTCAGGCCCTGTCCAATCGCACGTAGAGCGGAAACGTCGGGGCCAGGATTCGAACCCGGGTTCTGTCCCCATAGCCCAGACGCGCGGACCGTTCCTACCTCATAGGGCGGTGGACGCCGGGGACAGGACAGACAGCGGTGGGAACACAACATGCGCTCCACAAGGTGCGTGGCTCTTCCACCACCGCCTTCAGTTGGCCTCCGTGATCCGGACACCATCTGGACCTTACCGCAGCCATCGCTGGCCACCCGGGTCTCACCTGCCATCTACCCCTTCGTAGGCAGCGCCAGACGGAAATCCCTCCTCCACCGCGCGCCCCAGGGCGCCGCGACAGCCACGCTGGCCAATGAGAAGCGCGCCGTGGCGAACGCCGGCCAATGGATGCGCGCGCCGAGGGGGCGTGTCCGGGCCGCGGGCCGGAGCGAGTCGTGCGCGCCGAGGAGGAGCTGCCGCCGCCTCCGTCGCCGTAGCCGCTGCTGCTGCCGCCGCCACCGCTAGCGAGGCCGAGCGGAGCCGTTAGCGCCGCGCCGCCGCCCCTCGCCCACCTCGGAGCAGCGCTGGGCCCGCCCGCCCGTGTCCAGGTGAGGCTGGGGCCTTCGGTGGTGCTGGACCGGGTAGGCCGCGGCAGGCCAGAGCTCGCCTCGCCGGGCCGCGGGCGTCCGCGGGCCTGCACCGGCCGAGGCCCAGGCCGCGCAGAGCCGGTCGGAGACGCGCGCGTCCGCGGCTGGCGGGCGGGTGCTGGCCGGTGAGGGCGCGGGCGACAGGCCCCGGACCGGATTCCTCGGCCGCCTCGAGGAGCGGGCGAGGGGGACCCAGCGTGGGCACGCGCCTGCCGGGCGGGCTCCACGACTCGGGCCTGGGCAGTCTTGGAAGCCAGGGATCCGGGGGCAGGAGATCGAAGCCAGAGGCGAGGTAGTGGGGTAAGCGCCTTCGGCACCCAGAGGTTACGGCCCACGGGCTCGGTCCCCTGGAAATCCCGCAGATTCTTTTGTGGTCGTTGTCAGGTGACCGCGGCTAACCTGAGGTCCTTTGAGAAGTGTGCAAACCCTTCGGTACGAATGGGAGTCCTAGAAAAGTATATGTTTTTTGAACGCCATCCCTAACAAGGCTCTTTAGGGGGCGGGGGACATTTGGATTTGTAAAGTCTGTGTGTGTGTGTGTGTGTGTGTGTGTGTGTGTGTGTGTGTGTTGAAAAGACAAACTGCAGGCAGTTGAACAATGGGGGATGGATACTCTTCCTTTCTTTTTTGGAGTCCTCTGCTGCTAGGCTCATTAAAATGGGTTTTAAAACCTACTGTGTGCAGAGCAGGTGAGGAAGAACTTCTGCTTGCGCTGCCGCTGGGGGGAGAGCAGAACCCCTTTACCCAAAGTGTTCATGTGGGATCCAGATGGCCAGTGCTCCAGAAGTGGGAAGATGGGGAGGATGATTACACCGGAGAAGGGTTTCTCAGCCTTGGCATTACTGACATTTTGGGTCTGATCATTCTTGGTTTTTGGCTGTCCTGTGCATTGTAGAATGTTGAATAGCATTCCTGGCCTCTACCCACTATATGCGGACCCCCCCCCCCGCCCCTGCCCCCGCCCCCCCCCCAATATAAAAAAATGTCTTCACATTGCCAAAAGTCTGTCTTTCTGTCTGTCTCTCACACATACACACACATTCACTCAGTCACGTGTGAGAGCCGCCACTGGACTAAATAATCTTCCGCTAAAGGTTCCTCCAGTCCTATCTCTGACACCTTGAGAACTAAGGCCCCAAAGACCTTCAACAAACTCATCGGTGGGGGGCCTTAGATTTTCTTATCTGTAAACTAGGATTGACAGCAATATTGCTGTGCAGATTTAGGAGTGTGGGAAGTCCCTAGCATTGTGCATGGCCTGTGAATGGCCGGCACTGAATAAATGATGTTATAAAGTGTCAACAGTTTTTATTAAGGATTTATTTTATGCTTGACACTTAACAGACATTTATCTCTAGCCCTTGTGGTAGGTACTGTTACAGTGTTCGTTTTATTTTATTTGTTTGTTTGTTGTTGTTTTAAAATATATTTTATTGATTTTTTACAGAGAGGAAGGGAGAAGGATAGAAAGTTAGAAACATCGATCAGCTGCCTCCCGCACAACCCCACTGGGGATGTGCCCGCAACCAAGGTACATGCCCTTGACCGGAATCGAACCCAGGTCCTTTCAGTCCACAGGCCGATGCTCTATCCACTGAGCCAAACCGGTTTCGGCTGTTTGTTTGTTTTATTATTATTTTTTTAGTCCTTGCCCGAGGATATTTTTCCATTGATTTTTACAGAGAGTGGAAGAGAGAGGGAAAGACAGAGAAATATCTATGTGAGAGAAACACACTGATTGGTTGCCTCCCGAACGTGCCCCAACCAGGGCCCCGGCAGGGGAGGAGCCTGCAACCGAGGTACATGCCCTTGACGGGAATAGAATCCAGGACCCTTTGATCCACAGGCCGATGTTCTATCCATTGAGCCAAACTGGCTAGGGCTACAGTGTTAATTTTAGGGACGAAGAAACTGAGGCTTAGATGGGTAACTTGATATGACCAGCATCACACCATAAAGTGTCTTGTACAGGATTTGAACTCAGACCCTCTTACTCAGAGTCCTTACTGCTCTTTTTTTTTTTTTTAATATATTTTATTGATTTTTTACAGAGAGAAAGGGAAAGGGAGAGAGAGTTAGAAACATCAATGAGAGAGAAACATCAACCAGCTGCCTCCTGCACACCCCCTACTGGGGATGTGCCCGCAACCAAGGTACATGCCCTTGACCGGAATCGAACCTGGGACCCTTGAGTTCTCAGGCCGACGCTCTATCCACTGAGCCAAACCAGTTAGGGCTAGTCCTTATTGTTCTTAACCATAGGGTTCTACTGCTCTTATCATCACAAAAGTCCAGGAGACCCCAGAGGAATTCCATTCACTTGCCATTGAGCATCTCTGTGTACAAAGCCCTATGCTGGTATCCATTATAAAACTCTGCAACTTCAAGTTCCTGAAATATATGAACATCTCAAAATGTGGACATAAATGTTTATGTTGAAACACTGGTTTTGAAGGGGCAGAATTTCAGTTTGGATGTGTTGAATCTGAAGTCATGAGGCAGCAAAAGGAGAATTATGAAAATAGAATCTTTCTAATGCTTTGTTGCTTCCCTTCCTCCCTGCCTCCCATTTTGTTTGTTTGTTTGTTTGTTAATCCTCACCCAAGGATATTTTTTCCATTGATTTTTAGAGAGTGGAAGGAGGGAGAGAGAAAAACAGAGAAACATTGATGTGAAAGAGACACATGGATTAGTTGCCTCCAGCACGTGTCCCAACTGGGACCAGGGATCGAACCTGCAACCCAGGTATATGCCCTTGATTGGGAATCAAACCCGAGACCTTTTGGCACTCAGATTGATGCTCTAACCACTGAGCCATGCTGGCCAGGGCTGCCTCCCATTTTTTATCCTTTTTCCTCACTCTAGCAAGAGTTGTCATAAACAGCCCTAGTCGGTATGGCGCAGTGGATAGAGCATCGGCCTATGGACCAAAGGGTCCTGGGTTCAATTCTGGTCAAGGGCACATACCTGTTGCAGGCTTCTCCCCGGCCCAGGCCCTGGGCTTGTGCAGGAGACAACCAATCGATGTGTTTCTCTCACATCGATATTTGTCTGTCTTTCCCTCTCTCTTCCACTCTCTAAAAATCAATGGAAAAATATCCTTGGGTGAGGATTTTTTTTAAACACAGATCTGATCATGTCACTCCTAATTTAAAGTCTTTGGGCAGATACAAAAACAAATTAATTTTTTAAACCTCTTTAGGTGGCTTAAAAGCTAAAGTTTGGGATTCCAGATCTTGCATATTCTAACCCTTCCTTTGTGATTTCACCTGCACAAACTCCAACCCTCTCTCTGCCTGTTGCCCCCACTGCCTGGAATGCTGTTCTCCTCTTGCTGTGTGGCTCAGACCAGAGCTCATTCACCACTTGAAGCCTCTGACTGCCTGCCAGAATCAACTGTTCCTCGTTTGTGTCCTCCCCATCCATTCAATATATTGAATCAAATTACAGTAAATGGTGAATGGTGAGAGGTGCAGTTGCTGTCTTCTCCCCTAGGTGGCAGTATGAGGCAGCCAGGCCGACCTCTGGCTTTGGGTCAGGGAAAGATGGGAGGAAGCCAGCCTAGGAAGGGAATTGAGGCTTGCTTCCCTCCTTTAACCAACTCTCCCAGCTGTGTCCCAGGCCCTGAGCAAAGGCTCTGGGGAAGCAGTGGTGGTTATATCCTGTGCATAGATCGTGTTGGCCCACTCTGGTTAGTGCATTGATGGTTGTAAATGGTTGCTGTGAAAGCACCAAAAAGGACACTAACCAATGACAGTGCTTCCTGAAGGAGGTAAGTTTGTGCTGGGGAGGAATTATCCAGGTAAAGATCCTGGGGAAGGTGTTTGCAGGATGCAGGAACAGTACTGGCAAGGGTACAGAGGTGGAAACATTTAGGCTTGTTCAGGGAACCACATGGGGTCTGGTACTTCAGGGGCAAGAAAGGTGAAGTGAGTAGTGGCCAAAGAACTCATGTGGCTGGTTTGCAGAGGGCTTGGGTGTTGTCCTGTAGGCCACGCCAGGGTGGCTCTTAGGCAGTTTTAGTCTGCAAAGTGAAGGAGTCAGATCTGTACAGAAGAGGAAGAGTTGGAGGGGGATAATGCTGAAGGTCATCAAACCAGTTACAAAGTGATTCCTTTCTTTCAAAAAGGAAAATTGGGAATATGACCCTGGAATGTAGTAATAGGGGAAAAGGGGGGGTGGGTTTGAGATGTGGTTAAGAGCTAAAAGATACAGAACTCAGTGGGTATTTAGATGTGGGACATGAGCAAGAGATGAATGGTTCCGGGTCGCTGTCTGAGTGACCGGCAGATGAAGAGAGGAAAATAGAGAAAGTGAGAGTAACTGTTCAGAATGTGGACATCAAAGGGAAAGCACATCACTCAGGGAGAATGCGTGTGCATGGGTGTGCAGTGAAACAGGTGGCAGAAAGCAGTGTCCATGTTCCTACGTGTTGGAGGGATTCACTTACATGATCATTGCCCATCCCCACTCAACCTAGAGAGCCTCCATGTACTGGTATATTGGCCAACTTCATGATCACACTTTTATAAAGCATAACTGTCTATCCAATGTTACAGGGAATGGGGAGAAGTGGAAGAATTTGCCTCCTCAAGAAACTTACAACCTGCCCTAGCCGGTTTGGCTCAGTGGTTAGAGCGTCAGCCTGTGGACTGAAGGGTCCAGGTTCAATTCCAGTCAAGGGCACATGCCCAGGTTGTGGGCTCAATCCCCAGAAGGGGGTGTGTGCAGGAGGCAGCCAGTCAGTAATTCTCTCTCATCGATGTTCCTATCTCTCCTCCCTCACTCTGAAATAAATAAAAATATATTTAAACACACACACACACACACACACACACACACACACAAAACAAAAACTTAACCTGAGCTAGGGAAAGTATAGAGTGTGTGCGATTCAACAATGAAAAGTTGAAGCAGCAGGTCAGACAGTATTGAGAGAATGTGGAAAGAAATGATTGCCCCTTTTTTGGTTTTAGGTTTTGATGAAAGCATAAACTGTGTCTTGTGATTAGAGAGGTGTAGGCAGGAGTTTCCACGTGCAGCCAGAGGCCCGAGTGAATAAGAAAGGAGAGCACAAGGAGGTTCAGAAGCCCAAGTGGACTGGTTTGGGCAGGCAGTGGTTCAGAAGGTGAGCTTGGAGATAAATCTGGAAAAGCATGCCAAGGTCTGGTGATAGAGGCACAGTCAAAAGGTGATCTTGGAATATTGCTTTTCTAGGTAAGCGATAAGGATGGATTGACTGATCAAGAGGCTTTTGCAGTACTGAATTGGCCTGGTAATGGCCTGAACTTGAAGGTTAGCATTGCACCTGATCTGCTTATGTCCCAGGCGTCTCAGCCTGGCAGATACAGATTTGCCATGACAGCGGGAGCCACCCCAGCCAGGCGACTTTCCCCTCTGAGCTGTGGGACGGGGAGAGTAAGAAAACATGTACTGTGTTCACTTGAGCCTTCATCTCTCACACCAGTTTTAATTGGGTCAGGAGATACATTCAGGGTTTTTTGGTGTGTTTTTTTCCTTTTCTGGCACCAGAGTATTTCCTGGGGGACCTTATATTCCTAAGACTTTTACCCTGAAGAACTCCGAATTTTACATCTGGAATAATTGATTCCAGGCCTTTCCACATGATATATGAAGTCTCAAGATTGAGCCTGCAGATACATTTGATTGTTCTAGTTTTCTTCTTTCTCAAGTAGCTTAGAAAGTCTGCTCTGTAACCATAAAATGAGACAGATTCTAAGGGATACCCAATGGAAACCAGTCTTGCTGCTTTATGTATGTACTACCTATGTATATTTTAATGTCATTTCTATACCTATCTCTCCCTTATACATGCAGTAGGTATACTACTGATGTGAACAACATTGCTGAAGTCACACAGACAACCAAGACTGTTTAAAATATTCAATGGGGCTGAAAACCCTCAGATCATCCCAAGAGGACTTCTTGATACATTCAGTTTATGGAAGTGTTTTTAAATCAGCAGATAAACTCAAAATTTGTCTTTTTGTTCTTTGCAATTGACTTTGATGCTGTGGGATAGGACGGTACTTATTGATAATCCTAAAAAAAGATACTGAATGTGTTAACAAGCTGTCAGGACAATTGCCAATTGCCCTTTAATATAAAAGAATACACCAGCCCTAACCGGTTTGGCTCAGTGGATAGAGCGTCGGCCTGCAGACTGAAAGGTCCCAGGTTCGATTCTGGTCAAGGGCATGTGCCTTGGTTGTGGGCACATCCCCAGTGGGAGGTGTGCAGGAGGCAGCTGATCGATGTTTCTCTCCCATCGATGTTTCTGACTCTATTCCTCTCCTTTCCTCTCTGTGGAAAATCAATAAAATATATTTAAAAAAATAAAAGAATGCACCAAATATACATGATTCCTGGGCGAGTTGAGACCCAGTGTCTGTCCCACCTCTGCTACTGTGTGTACCTGTGTGATGCACCTATAGTTTGCTAAGTACCCTGGGTTTGCCTGGCTATCCTTAGATGATAGTGATGTGGCCCTGGCCACCAAGGCTTCCACCAATGATATAGGTGAAAAAGCAAATAATTTTGAGTCAGAGTGATTCATGCAGTGATAAAGGTTTACACCAGTGATGTGTGGGCACTGAGAACAAGAGCGACCTATTGTCCTGGGGTATTTTTTTAAAGATAAATGAGATTATGGAGAGGTGTACAATCTGCAAAGGGAGCAGCTATGATAGAGACATGGGGCCATGAAGGTCTGTGATATCCTGGGGGAGAAGCTAATGAGGGGAGTAAGGACTAGAACTCCAGGCCAGCCCCAAGATGAAGGGCCTTATGTTTCATCCTTGCTCTGTGACAAGCTTGAGACCTGACTCTGCCACTTACTAACAGTGTGATGGCTGACCACGAGCAATGAAATCTCTGAGCCTCAGTGGGTGGTGACACCATGGAGGGGAGGAGCTAGCTTGGTGAAGCTGAACATGCTGACTTGGAGGAGTCCCCAGGACATCTGCATGGAGAGACACACTAAGTGAGAAGAGACAGGGTCAGGCGAGCTGAGACAGCCAGAGGTGGTCACAACTTGGAAGTGATTGATTGTCAGGTTGAAATGAAGGCTGGTTGTGGTTGGAGATCATGAGGACAGAAGCTGGTTTGGAACAGTTAGGGGAAGGGACCCAGAGACAGGATGGAGTGGCCACAAAGCACCAAGGAATTGTGCTCTTGGGATTTTGGTGTCTACCTTGTTGCCAGTTGACCAAGAACTGGGCCTGCTGGGAGCTGCTCAGCCCCAACTGGGCATCAGAAAGAGCTAGCATGCTGGGGAGCAGGGCTGTAAAGCTGAGAGTGCACTTTTTTATATATGTGTTGTTTTTATCGATTTCAGAGGGGAAGGGAGAGGGAGAGCGAGATAGAAACATCCATGATGAGAGAGAATCATTGATCGGCTGCCTCCTTCATGCCCTACACTGGGGATCAAGCCTGCAACCCAGGCATGTGCCCTTGACGAATCGAACCCAAAACCTTTCAGTCCACAGGCCAACGCTCTATCCACTGAGCCAAACCAAGCAGGGCAGAAGATGCAGTTTTTAAACCTTGAAATTTTATTTTTAATTCACTCTCTTTGATGTAGAGTTTTTTGACTTTTGACAAATGTAGAGTCAAGTGACTACCACCATGATCAAGATATCAGAAAGTTCCGTCATCCAGGAAACAAAAATACAGTTGACAATGAGGGGGTCACGTGTGCCAATCACCCGTGCAATCAAATCCTCGTGTAACTAAAGGGGGTCCTACTTATATGTGGATTTCCAACTGTGGATCGAAAATACTTATTCCTCAGTGTTCCCCCTGTGTAGTCAACTCTTCCTCTGCTTTCTGCCTCTGGCAACCACTGATCTAACACTCTGGTTTTGCCTTTTCCAGAATGAAATCATGTACGTGTCTCAAAATCATTTTCCCACTCAGCAAAATGTTTTTGAAATACATACAAGTTGTGTGAATTAGTAGTACCTTTTTATTGCTGAGCAGTATTCTATTGTGTGGTAGTTTATCCACTAACAGCTTAAAGGACATTTAGGTTCCAGTTTTTGGTGGTTATGAATAAAGCTGCTATAAACATTTGTGTATAGGTTTTTATATGAACAGTAGACACCCAATGCACGAATTCGTGCACGGGTGGGGTCTGGCCAGCCCGGGCCCAATCGGGGCAGATCAGGGCCAGGTCTGTCAGGAGGAGGAGATGACGGGAGGTTGGCTGGCGGGCCCCACCCCCAATTGGAGTCGGGGGGTAATTCGGGGGGAGGGGCAGCCATGGGGAGGGGCTGTGGGTGGTGGGCCGGCCAGTCCTGCCCCTGATCGGAGTGGGGGGGCCGATAGGGGGCGGCGCTGGCTAGGGGGAGGGGCCGCAGGCTCATAGGGTGGTGGGGGCCCATTGAGGGTGGGGCCAGACGGGGGGAGGGGCTGCAGGAGGTTGGTCGGCTGGCCCCGCACCCTATTAGGGTAGGGAGGACAATCAGGGGTGGGGCCGGCCAGGGAGGGACCGTGGGAGGTTGACCAGCGGCCCCAATCCCTGATCCTGCCGGTTCGCTGGCCGCAGTGGGCATCATAGCAACTGACTGGTCGTTCTGGTCATTCCGGCATTCTGGTTGCTGGCTTTTTATATATAGACTAGAGGCCCGGTGCACGAATTCGTGCACGGGGCGGGGGGTCCCTCAGCCCAGCCTGCACCCTCTCCAATCTGGGACCCCTTGAGGGATGTCCGACTGCCCGGGATTGGGCCTAAACGGGCAGTCGGACATCCCTCTCACAATCCAGGACTGCTGACTCGCAACTGCTCGCCTGCCTGCCAGCCTGATCACCCCCCTAACCACTCCCCTGCCAGCCTGATTGATGCCTAACTGCCCTCCCCTGCAGGCCTGGTCACCCCTAACTGCCCTCCCCTACAGGCTTGATCACCCCCAACTGCCCTCCCTTGCAGGCCTGATCCCTCCCAACTGCCCTCCCCTGCTGGCCATCTTGTGGCAGCCATCTTGTGTCCACATGGGGCAGCCATCTTTGATCACATGGGGGCAGCCATCTTGTGTGTTGGAGTGGCAGTCAATTTGCATATTACTCTTTTATTAGATCGGATGACTTTCATTTCTTTTGTATGAAAACTAGGAATAGGAACTGCTAGTCTGTTTTCCAGAGTGGCTGTAGCATTTTTACATGTCTACCAGCAATGTATGAAAGTTTTGGTTTCTCCACATCCTCACCAGAACTTGGTATTGTCTGTTTTGTTGTTGTTTGCTTGCTTTTGTGTGTGTGTTTTTTGTTAAAATACTAGTGACCCGTCGCGCGAAATTGTGCAAGACCCGGGACACCCCTCTCCCCTCCCGCCCCCCCCCCACCCCCCCCCCCCCCCGCCTGCGCCATGGGACGGTCATGAGTCCCAGAGTCCCACCCTGTGTGGCCGGCGGGCCACGGGATGGCCCCAAGTCCTGGAGTGCTGCCCGATGCCCCGCCTCCAGGCCAAGCAGAGCGGTGTGCACATGGGGCCTTGGAAACCCCGGCAGCCGCTTGTGACGGCGTTATGGCCGGAGGGTAAATTTGCATATCACCTCTTTATTATATAGGATAGTTGACATACAATATTATATTAGTTTCGGGGATAGTTTGCTTTTGTTTTATTTTGTTTTAGCCTTTCTAAATGAGTAATAGTATCTCGATTCTCACCCTAAATGGGGAGAGGTTTTAATTTGCATTAATTAGTGACATTGAGCATCTTTTCACATGTTTATTTGCCATCCATATATCTTCTTTAATGCAGTGTCTGTTCACATCTTTTGCCATTTTTTAAATTGGGTTGTTATTGTTAAGTTTGGACAGTTTAAAAAAGTATATGTTCTAGATACAAGTACTTTCTTTTGCAGATATGTGATTTGCAAATATTTTCTTCCAGCCTATGGATTGTAATTTTCCTAGCAGTGTCTTTTCACAGAGCAAAAGTTTTAACATTTGATGGTATCCAGTTTCAATTTCCAGTTTATCAATTTCCAGTTTCAATCCAGTTTATCAATTTCTTTTACATGGATTGGGCTTTTGGTGTGGTGTCTAAGAAATCTTTGCCTTGTCTAATGTCACAAAGATTTTCTCCTAGAAATGTTCTATTTTTACATTTTAGAACAGAGGTCAGCACACTTTTTCTGTAAAGAGCCAGATGGTAAATATTTTCAGCTTTGTCACAATTACTCAACTTCCTAGCTGTAGGGCAAAAGCAGCCCAGACAATACATAAATAAATTAGAGTAGCTGTGTGCCAATAAAACTTTATTTATAAAAACAGGTAGTGGGTCAAATTTGGCCCCAAGGCCATAGTTTGCTGACCACTGTTTTAGAAAGTTAACTTTTACCAGGAGTAGAAAATATACCACACCTCTCTGGATAAATGAGAATGCGGTAATTATTGTTTATCCATGAAGGCAGGCTGAAGGAGAAGGCAGAAGAGTAGATGCCTAACACAGAACAAGAGTGAAGAGAGGGAGTGATAAAGAAAAAAGAGGAAAGAAGAAGAAAAATGTTAGAATCCCATTTGGAGCAAACTTCAGTGTACATTTATTTTTTTATTTAAAAAAATTTTTTTTCAGTGTGCATTTTAATTTCTTTTTTTTTAAAATATATTTTATTGATTTTTTACAGAGAGGAAGGGAGAGGGATAGAGAGTTAGAAACATCGATGAGAGAGAAACATTGATCAGCTGCCTCCTGCACACCCCCTACTGGGGATGTGCCCACAACCAAGGTACATGCCCTTGACCGGAATCGAACCTGGGACCCTTGAGTCCGCAGGCCGATGCTCTATCCACTGAGCCAAACCGGTTAGGGCGCATTTTAATTTCTTAGAGTTTACCCTTGCACTTTGGTTCAGGTTTCAGCAGATGTTTTTGTTTGCTTTTGAACTAATGATCTCAAAGTCTCCTGGTCACAGACAGTTTAACAGGTTTATGGAGTTTTTCATAATTAAACCTGTTAATGTTGATTGTCCTGTGCTTTCTACTGAACCATTCCCCATTAATGCATATTTAGATTATATTCAGTGTTTTACTTTTACCAGCCAGGGGGTTATGTGTTCTTATGCATGTTCCCCTGCACATGTGTGTTTATTTCACTAGAACAGACTCCTACAGTTCTGAGTTGGAGGGTAGTATTCACATAAAAAATCTTGGTTTGCACTACCAAGTTATCCTTTAAAAAGGTGGTACCATGTCACACTCATATAAACAGTCTATAAGGGTATTTCCCCTTTATCTTTAAACTGGATTTATTCCATCTAACAAGCAGAAAGTAGCATCTCTTATTTCACATTTCCTTCATTATTCGCGAACTTGAGCTTCTTTCCATAGTTTCCTAGCCATTTGAATTGCTGGCATCTATTAGTTGCAGTTAATATCCTTTGACCACTTGTCTGTTAGTGAGATATATATATATATATATATATATATATATATACACACACACACACACGCACACACGTATATATATATATATATATGTATATGTACATATATATATATTTTTTTTTAATTAATTGGTAGATGCTCTAAATGGACTTTTCTCAGTCACGGCAGTATTGACATTTTTGGGCTGGATAGATCTTGGTAAGGGCTGTCCCGTGCCTTGTGGAATGTTTAGCAGCATCCCTGGCCTCTACCCACTAAATGCCAGCGGCACATGCACACACACACCCCACACCCCAGTTGTGATAATCAGAATTGTCTCCAGGCATTGCCCAGTATCCGCTGGGGGCAGAATCACCCAGGGTGAGAACCACCAATCTAAGTAATGTAATAGGTAGCAAGTACAGTTGACCCTTAAACAACACGGATATTAAAGGTGCTGATACCTGTGTAGTCAAAAATCCACCTTATAAAAATGCAGTTGACCTATGAACAACATGGATTTGAACTGTGTGGGTCCACTAAAGGCATTCCAAAGCCTGCATGCTTTCAATTCTGTGTTAAGGTCAACTGTATTTTCTCCCAGTCTGCTGCTTGTCTGTTTTTGATGTCTTTTGGCATGCAAAGTTTTGAACCTTATGAAGCCTAACTTTCTAATCTCTTTTTTTGGCCTTTGATGCCAAACTACTTTATAAAGAGCAGGGAACAGAACATTAGCAAATAAGTAAAAGAAATGCTGGGAGATTGGACTAATGTTGCACATCATATATGGAACTTAAATGATGGTGCTGAAATTATATGTGTCTTTTTTGAAGCCCTCTTGTAAGTGGAAATGGTTGAACTTGGAATTGTTTTTGTTTTGTTTTAACATAATTTTTTTATTTTACTTTACCTTTTTTAAAATATATTTTACTGATTTTTCACAGAGAGGAAGCGAGAGGGATAGAGTTAGAAACATCCATCAGCTGCCTCCTGCACACCCCCCACTGGGGATGTGCCCGCAACCAAGGTACATGCCCTTGACCGGAATCGAACCCGGGACCCCTCAGTCCGTAGGCCGACACTCTATCCACTGAGCCAAACCAGTTTCGGCTTAACAGACTTTTTTAGAGTAGTTTTAGGTTTATGGAAAGATTGCTAAGAAAGTACAAAGTGAGTTTCCATACACCTCTCCTCAAATACAAAGTTTCCCCCATATTAGCATCTCACATTAGTATGAACCATTACTGATACATATTAACTGAAGCCCGTAGTTGCTTTAGGGTTCCCTCTTGGTGGTGTACATTCCATGGGTTTGGACAAATGTAGAAAGACATGTATCCACCATTATAGTATCAAACAGAATAGCTTCACGGCCCTAAAAATCCTCTGTGCTCCAAATAGTCATCCCTCTCCCAAAATTCCAGCAACCTCTCATCTTTTTATTGTCTCCATTGTTTTACCTTTTCCACAGTGTTGTATAATTGAAATCATATAATATGTAGCCTTTCAAGCTGTTTTCTTTCATTTAGCGGTGCACATTTAAGGTTCCTCCATGTCTTATGGCTTCATAGCTCATTTCTTTTTATTCCTGAATAATACTCACTTGTGTAGATGTTTTATTTCTCCATTCACCTACTGAAGGACATCGTGATTTCTCCCAGTTTGGGGGCAATTGTACATAAAGCTGTTGTAAACATCCATGTGCAGGTTTTTGTGTGGACATATGTTGAAGAGAAAACTAAGTGCTAATGCAGTCATTAGTTCTGTTTCACATTCTGCAATATGAACATTAGGAATTTACTTGATTTTTTTTTCCCCTGCAGATTTTTAAAAAATACAATGTCTAATGGTTATGAAGACCACATGGCCGAAGACTGCAGGGATGACATCGGGAGAACAAATTTAATAGTCAACTACCTCCCTCAGAACATGACCCAGGATGAGTTGCGAAGTCTGTTCAGCAGTATTGGTGAAGTCGAGTCTGCAAAACTTATTCGGGATAAAGTTGCAGGTAAAGAAACCAAGACGTTTTTGTAGAGGGAGTGCTTGTGGCTGTCCTGCTAAGCACTGTCTTTTTTACCTGTGACTGCAGCATTCCTCAGTGTAGAAGAGCTGCAGCCTTGCAGTGATACTTGTAAAGTTTCATTTTTATTTCAGACTCTACTTTGCCACCACCGTGGTATAAGATTAGATGTAGGTTCCCAAAAGAGGTAAACAACATTAGATAGAGAGCATGTCCAAAATAAGATGGTGGGAGGGGAGGAAAAATGAGACACCAGAAACTGGGTCTGCTCTTGAGAGCTGGAAGGGGCCAAAGAAGGACAGCCTAGTCTGGTGTGGGCCCATTTATGGAAGGGACTCTGGCCAGCGCCCTGCTCCAAGCAGGTCCATTCATCTTCCCAGGCTCCCACACATGGTCAGGCCCACTGTGCCCCCAATTAGTGGCCCCTCATTAGGTTTGGGCGACCTTGACTGTTTGTTGTCACTCCATCAACCTGAACATCTGAAACACACTGAACTTGACCTCTGTGTGGGCATGGGAGCATGGCAGTGGTCCAACAGGCTGGATGTGGGGTTGGTAGGCTGGTTCAAAGCCCTGCTCTCCACTCCCTTGCAGTATGACTTCTAAGCCTCAGTGTTTCCATCCATAGTGTGGGTGTGGTGGTGCCTACCTCCTGATGCTACCTACCTCATAAGGGTTTGGGGAAGGCCCAGTAGTACCTGGTAAGGTTGTCATTCCGAGAGCATGGTTTCAAGGACTCTGGAGAAAAATAAGGAAAGATCAGGTACTAGGATTCTTTTCTCCCCAGGGAGGAACACTTTTTTAGAGAGCCCTCTCCCTCTTTGTCCCCCTCCCCCTCTTCCTTCTCTTCTCTCTCCTTCCTATTCTCCTCCTCTTCTTCCTTCTCCTCCTCATCCCCCACATCTTCCTCCCCTGCCTTTTTCTCTCTGTCTCCTTTCCCCTCTCCATCCTTCTTCTCCTCCCCCTCCCCTTCCTCCTCTCTGCTCTGGTGAGCTGAGGAATGCACAGTCTTCCCAGGATAGCTTTGGCTGCCACCTGGATTGTGGGACTATTTATGATTCCCCTCACTGAAATTAATTTTAAAATAAAACAGCCCTGGCCAGTGTGGTTCAGTTGATTGGGCATCGTCCCGTGCACCAAAAGGGGGCTGGTTCAATACCTAGGTTGTGGGCTCAATCCCCAGTGTGGGGTGTACAGAAGGCAGCTGATTGATGTTCCACTCTCACATCAATGTTTCTCTTTTTCTCTCTCTAAATTTTAATAAAAAAAACATTTTTTAAAGTAAAACAGTATTTTTATTATAGAAATACAATACTATTTAAATTTACATAACAGTAGCCTAGCCAGAGTGGCTCAGTTGGTTGACCATCCTCCTATGCACCAAAAGGTTGCCAGTTTGATTCTTAGGGCACATACTTGGGTTGCAAGTTCAGTCTCCCCAAAGGGGGCATTTATGGAAGGCAACCAATCGATGTATTCTCTCATACATCAATGTTTCTCCCCCTCTCCCTCCCCCTCTTCCCTTTCCCCTTCCTCTCTCTAAGCATGTCCTTGGGTGAGGACTTCAAAAAGTGGGTTTTTTTCATAACAGTAGAGTAAAATATTGAACCACATGTACCCATTGTCAACTCTCAGCATTTGCCAGAGATGGGACGATGCCCATGCCTGGATAACTCCTGGAGAGGCTGGCTGACCCCGTATAAGGAATTGGTTCGTCGGATGAGGGCTTGGAACTCAAAGTATTTTTAATTAATTTATTTATTTTTAAAATATATTTTTATTGATTTCAGAGAGGACGAGAGAGGAAGAGAGAATCATTGATCGCCTGCCCTCCTGTACTCCCCCTACTGGGGATCGAGCCCGCAACCCAGGCACGTGCCCTAACCGGGAATAGAACCGTGATCTGGTTCATGGATTGCCACTCAGTAGGTTAGAGCAGCAGTCGCCACTGGTGGTCCATAAGATCCGAAAGGTTGGCGACCGCTGGTTTAAGGAAACCTTTGGAGCAGCTGTCACCAACCAGTGGTCCGTAAGATCCGAAAGGTTGGCGACCGCTGGGTTAGAGTGTGTCCCATAAAGGGTCACAGATTCGATTCCCAGACAGTTCACATACCCAGGTTGCAGGTTTGATCCCTGGTTGGGGTGAATACGGAAAGCAACCAATCACTGTTTCCCTCACATCAATGTTTCTCTCTCTCTCCCTCTCCCTGACTCTCTCTAGAATCAATGAAAACATGTCCTTGGGTAAGGAGTAAAAAAAACATCCTTGTTAAAATTCTCCAACTTCCTGTAGCTCAGGTTTTCTCAACTTGAGCACTATCACTATTTGGGACTGGATAATTCTTGGGGTGGGGCATCCTATGTGTTGTAGAATGTTGAACAGCATCCCTGATCTTCACCCACTAGATACCAGTGGCACTTTCTGAATTGTGATAACCAAAAAAATGTCCCCAGACATTGCCAAATATTTCCGAGGGGGCAGAATCACTCACAGTTGAAAACCACTGTTCTAGCTATTGTTCTCCTCCTGTTCACAGACACAGCGAATTACTGTCTCCTCTTCCTTCTAGAAGCTTCTGCCCTGCTCTCTGTTCTGGTGTTTGGTCCTTCTGCAGATGCCGTATGGCCCATGGGGGACCAGGAACCAGCCTCTATCCTCCTGGCCTGTCTGTCATACTGGCCACTTGGTCTTCAGCCTCTGGTTCAGTTTTGCTCAGCTTCCGTCTCATTGCTGTGCACCTCTGGTCAGGTTAAAGCCCTTAACCCTGCCTGCAGCTCACAAGTCTCCTGGAGACCTGTCCCCTCATCCCAGCCACTACACCCCACACACACACTCCTCTGGGATTGGACTGAGCTACTTGTCATTCCCTAGACATGCCCACGATTGCACACTTGTGATTTTATGAAGACTGTTCCCTCAGCAGGAATGTTCTTCCACACCTGGTCAGCCTGATCACTTTTTTTTTTTTCCTTAATGCAAAATAACCTTTGTTCCTTATAGAAAAAGCTTTCATGTGAGATAAGAAAAGTTTAAATTACCCATAATCTCACAATTGTGGTTCAAGTCCTTCTAGACTTATTTCTTTATACAGTAGGTCCTCGGGTTACATTGGAGATCCGTTCCTACAGCGTGACGTAATTAACGCAATTTTCACCGTAAGTCGGAACCCACCTACATAAGCACCTACGTCACTCACATGGAGCACATACACAGCAGTAAAGAAGTGAAACAGTAAAAAAAATTTAAAAGCAAGATAACAATTCCTGACCTTGTGGTAAATACAGTAAATAATAAAAAACATAAAGCACATATGTACATATGTCGAAATGACAGAACTTTTTTTTTTTTTAATAAATAAATGGGAGATGGCGACATAACCCGAGGACTGCCTGTATATTCCTTGCTGTAAGCAATTGTGTTCTTTTACAAAAATGGGCTTGCACCACCCAAACTATGTGGAAATTTTTCTTCTGGTGTTTGTGAACATTTTTCTCTGCCATTGATCATAGCTATCTCCTCATCATAACAGTTACATAGTATTCTGCTGTATGGAGGTTATGAGTTTATACAACAGGTTACTGTAGCTGTTTTTCTATATTTATTAGCCTCACTGAGATAAATATCCTGGCACAAGTCTTTGCTCACTGGTTATTTCCATAGGAAGTCTTAGAAGTGAACCAACAAATGCAATAGTGTATATAGTCGTCCCCCTTATCTGTGGTTTTGCTTTCCGTGGTTTCAGTTACCCATGGTCAACCGCTGTCCAAAAATATTAAATGGAAAATTCTGGAAATAAACAGTTCATAAGTTTCAAATTGCACGTTGCCCTGAGTAGCGTGATGAAATCTCTTAGCATCCTGCTCTGTCCCGCCGGAGATGTGACTCAATCCCTTTGTCCAGCTTCTCCACGATATATATGCTCCTTGCCTGTTAGTCACTTAGTAGCCGTGTCGGTTATCAGATCAACTGTTGTGGTATCTCAGTGCTTGTGTTCAAGTGACCCTTATCTTACTTCATAATGGTCCTAAAGCATAAGAATAGTGATGCTGGCAGCTCGGACATGCCAAAGAGGAGCTGTACATGCTTCCTTTAAGTGATAGGTGTGTATGTATAAAAAGAAACATAATATATGTAGGGTTCAGTGCTGTGCTGGGTTTCCAGCATCCACTGGGGGTCTTGGAGGTAATACCCTGAGGATAAGGGGGGACTACTGTACTGTACTTTCTAAAACCCCTTGACCCCTATTGCCCTACAGTTTACACTCCCTTCCCCCACCAGCCCTTTCACCCCCTGGTGTGGCAGGGTTTCTCATCTTTGCCAGCCAGCCTAAGTGAAGAATGGCATCTGATCCTGGTGGTAATTTGCATTTCTAGGAAAATTTATCTTTTTTCCTGTACTTACTGGCTGTTTGTACTCTTATAAAATACCCTTATTGTCCTTTGACCACTTTCTTTCTTTGGGGGCATTTGTTGTTTCTTATTTATTGCCTGCTTAGTTCACTCATCCCCCCAAGAACCAGTCTCTCTCCTTCAGTGAAGTCTTCCCTTGAGCCCCCATGGAGGGCTAGGTGGCTCCTGCACTCTGATGTTGCAGGGGAGGCCTCGTCCATAAGGCACTCACCTACCTCAGCCATGGACTCCAGGTCAATTTGAGAAACACTAGGGGATTAAAATAGTAAATCTGGCTGCTCTTGTCTACAAATAGAAGATGAAATGCTGTGTAATTATCTATTAGTTTTAACCCTTGCCCAAAGAGAGAGGAAGTATGTTTGGAAATGGAAAAGCACTTGCCCAAGGTAGCCTGACAGGGCATGAGGAGGCAAGTAAGCTTGCTTTTCTCCAGACAGTGGCTCTTGGAGCACTGGATCCTGACCAGCAGCAGAACATGGTGGTAAGGAAGAGGGACCTGGACATGGACCCCAGTCTCTGGCCCCACCCAGATGCACTGAATCAGCCAGACTCGGTGTTTGAACATCTGACATTTAACCTTCCTGGAGGGAGGGCAATGCTAGGGCCTTGGCAAATCAGAAAACCAGAGCTGAGCCCTAGCTGGTTTGGCTCAGTGGTTAGAGTGTCAGGCCCGAGTACTGAAAGATCTTGGGTTTGATTCCAGTCAGGGGCACGTACCTGGATTGCAGGCTCATTCCCCAGCCTGATCTAGGCTCGTGGGGAGGCAACTAATCGATGTGTCTCTCACATCAATTTTTCTCTCTTTCTCTCCCCGCTCCCTTCCACTGTCTCTGAAGGATCAATGGAAAAAAGTATCCTCTGGTGAGGATTAACAAACAAAAACAAAGAAAGCCAGAACTAAGAAGCACTAGGCCTGTGGCCAGGATGGTGGTGGTGGCCCTTTTCCTACAACATGGGAAGTGAGAGCTGGGAGGAGTGCTGAACTCTGGGACATCCTTTGACCTCAGACCCAAGGTTTATTTATGCTTTATCCCTGGCCCTTCTCCCTCTTCTGTTTCTTTCTCTCATTTTCTGCCCCCTCCCCTGTCGCCCACTGGTGGCCCTCATCCCCCAGGGCTCTGGTGGCCCTCATCCCCCAGCCCAGCCCAAAGTCCAGGCAGGCCCTGTTCTCCTCAAGCCCTAGCAGTCTGTGCAGGATCCTTACCCTACCCAAGCTCTGACACTGAGCATCCCTGCTCCTCTAGCCAGACCTCAGAATTCTCTCATTTGGGGCTGGTCTTCCATCATCCTGAAGGGCAGACAAATAGGCCTTGATGGCACTGAGTCTAGCAGGCTCACTGTCTCTAGGAGGAGGAGGATCATCTGTAAGGAGCTGAGAAGCATAGATTTCTATGCCTGCCTGACATCCTGGGTCCCCGGACTCTGAAGGATTCTAGGGAGTTGCATCATTACCTGCATGACTTGTGGACCCTATTAGAGAAACAGTACAGAGACTGCTTTGGGAAGTGAGGGTCTTCCCCCAGGTGCCTGGGATTCCTCTGTATAACCATGAGAAATCCTACTCTCTGGGGCTCCCCACCTGCACTTCAAGCATCAGCTCTCAACCTGTGCACGTTGGAATTCTACTGAAACTACTGAAACCACCCCACTCCTGCTCCATTCAACTCCCACTCCAATTTCATTGCTCTGGGATATGGCTTGGGTAGTGGTCATTTTTTAGAAGCTTCCCTGGTGATTCTAATGAGAAGCCAAAGATGAAAGTGATTGGTTCATGGTGAAGGAAAGAGTGGAGGTTGGTGCTCAGCACTGTGTTAAGCACTTTGCTCTACAGCCATGGTTGGCAAACTGTGGCTTGCGAGCCACATGCGGCTCTTTGGCCCCTTGAGTATGGCTCTTCCATAAAATACCACGGCCTGGGCAAGTCTATTTTGAAGAAGTGGTGTTAGAAGAAGTTTAAGTTTAAAAAAATTGGCTCTCAAAAGAAATTTCAATCGTTGTACTGTTGATATTTGGTTCTGTTGACTAATGAGTTTGCCGACCACTGACTGCTCTACAGCATCATCAATTGGGTGAAAGTCAGGGACTCCCATTTGTTCCTCTGCCACCTTTCTTCTTGCTGCACCCAGGTGCCCATCACAGAGGGTAGAACAGATTGAGGGGACAGAGCCAGCCCTGGGGGCAGGGGTATGCAGAGATCCCTCCCCTCCTGGCCCCAGAAGGCTCAGCCCATTCCAGGAGTGCTGGCACTTTAGGCTCCTCTGAAGCTCTCCTGCATCAGCCCATCTGCAGGTCTTCTCTGTGGGTTTTCCTTCTGCTGCCTCCTCTCTGGTGCACACTGCCCTCATCTCACACCTGCTCAAGCTCACAGACTCCACAGGGTCCTGTCTAGCTTGACCTACCGAATCTGCTTTCCACCCAGCAGCAACCTCTGGTCCATTCCCCCATTTCCTGGAACATACTCATTGCCTCTACCTCAGAGACTTGGCACTTGCTCTTCTGTCTGGAATGCTTGCCCTCAGCTATCCAAAGGTCTTGCTTCAGATATCTCCTCCTCAAAGGGTGCTCTGTCCACCCTGTCTACTGAAGGCCCATCCTGTCAGCCTCTCACCACAAGAAAGATTCTCCTCCTAGCACCTATGCAGTTGTTTGTTCATTTCTTTCTTGCTGGTTTGTTGTCCAATTTGACCACTGGGATATGAGTTTTATAAAGGTAGAAGCTTCCTCCTTTGTGATCATCATCAAAACCCCACCCCACCCCACCAACCTGGCCTGGAATCTGGCACATCCTAGGTGCTCAGTTACTATTGGCGGACTCATTCAGAAAAACTGGAGTTGGTGTAAGAACAGGAAAGGGAGGCAGTGGCCATCTAAGGGTGTGCAACTTCCTAGGTGACATTAGAAGGTGCAGGCACACAGGTGGTCAGAGAGGTCACTCAGGAAGACTGATGGAGATAAAGGACCAAAGGCAGAGTCTTGGGGACCATCTTGAAGAAATTGGCAGAGGAAGAACCTGAAGAGGGACAGCTGGGGAGAAAGAAAACATGGCACTGTTGTCACATCCTGGAGGAGGTGGCACTTCAAGCTGAGAGCTCAGGAAACTGGGTCCTAAAACCGTCCATGGGGCAGCACCCAGGGGCCCTGGACAGCCTTGGTGAGTGTAGTGCTAGCAGTCAGCAGTGACCACTCTAAGGAGCCAGCCAGGGCCACCAAGCACTGAGGTGGGGCAAAGCCCATGTTTATATGCTGAGAGGAGCCAGCTGTAGCTGAAGACACAGGAACAGGGCCTGGGTGAGTCTTCATTGGTGTTTGTTTCCCCAGCATTGCTTAGACCACCTGAGGCACCAAAAGGGAAGAAGACTGGTGGTACTGGGTGGAATTGGCCTTGTGGGAGGAGCAGAAAGACAAGGAGACCGGTGTGCAGGTGCTGCTGATCAGAGAGGAGTGGAGGAGCCTGTCCAAGGCTGGGCCAGAAAGGACGGACTCTTGGCCTGGCTACAGTGAGAGCTCGACAGAGTGAGGTTGAAGAGCAGGCATTTGGGTGTAAAATCCCAGGCAGGCTGGAGTTTGGTTGGGAATCTATCACAGACCTCCTCTGCATCCTCAGCTCTCACATTTGTGGTCTGGAATGTGTGCAAGGACCCTAAGTCCCTGACCTGGAGCTGATTGTAGTTTTCTGAGTTGCGCTATGACTCTCCTGCTAGATGGGCCTGGGCCCCTCAGCCCTGCTCTCCAGGGTCCTCACTGTTCAATCTCAAGAGCCGAGTCTCTGAGGTCCATGGGGTTTTGTTAAAAATATGGGTCTAGCCCTAAATGGTTTGGTTCAGTGGATAGAGCGTCAGCCTGCGGACTGAAGGGTCCCAGGTTCGATTCTGGTCAAGGGCATGTACTTTGGTTGTGGGCACATACCCAGTTGGGGGTGTGTGGGAGGCAGCTGATCGATGTTTCTCTCTCATCGATGTTTCTATCTCTCTATCCTCCCTCTCTGTAAAAAATCAATAAAATAAAAATATATATATATGGGTCTGGAGGGTCAGATTTTGTTTTTGTTTCTTTTGAAAAGAAAGCAGCTGTGTAAATAATTTATATAGCTACTCCGCCCTGAAGGAGGCAGAATGGAATTCCACAAGGTACTCCCTAAGTATGGGCTCGCCATGACTTCCTTCCAAAGCCTACAGTTTGGAGTGGGGGAATGACCTTACAGTGGAGAAGAAACCTACCAAACGGACTGCCTCTGCCAGGAGATGAAGGTCAACATCATCTGTGACAAGTCACATTGACATAATACACCCGCTGATGTCATGAGAAGGGCATTCATTGCACTATGTGATCTTCCTCCCCAAAACCCATCACGCCAACCTAACCATGAGAAAAAGTATCTGACAAGCCCAGATTGAGAGGGATTCTACAGCATTCCTGACCAGCCCTCAAAACTGTCAAGGTCATCACAAGCAAGGAAGGTCTGAGAAATTGTCCCAGCCAAGAGGAGCCTAAGGAGACGTGATGACTAAATGTTACATGGGATTCCGAATGGCATCCTGGGACAGAAAAGAACATTAGGGGAAGACAAATACTATGCAAATCAAATGTGGATTGCAGTTAAAAATAATGTATCGCCTGGCCGGTTTGGCTCAGTGGATAGAGCATCGGCCTGCCAACTGAAGGGTCCCGGGTTTGATTCTGGTCAAGGACACATGCCAGGGTTGCATGCTCAATCCCCAGTAGGGGGCATGCAGGAGGCAGCTGATCAATGATCTCTCTCATCATTGATGGTTATGTCTCTCTCTCCCTCTCCCTCCTACCTCTCTGAAATCAATACAAATATATTTTTTTAAAAATAATGTATCACTGCTGATTTATTACTTGTAAACAAGTGTTCCATCCATTCTAGTATAAGTTGTTACTAATGGGAAACTGGGTGTGGGGTATATGGGAATTCTGCATTATCATTGTAATTTTTCTTTACATTTAAAAAATAATTTTTTTCTAAGTGGCAAAACTGAGTTAAGCTGTCCTCTGGGTTCCAAGTCTCATTATCACAGAAATGGGCCTGGTTCCTCTGGCACTTCAGATTGAGCCAGCATAGCTACAGTGAGGACCTCCATCTCTGTGTGGCTTGGGGCCTGGTTGTATTTTTTATTTATTTTTTAATCCTCGCCTGAGGACATGCTTAGAGGGAGAGAGGGAGGGAGGGGAAGAAAGAGAAACATCGATCAGTTGCCTTTTATTTATTAATATATTTTTATTTATTTTAGAGAAGAAGGGAGAGGGCGAGAGAGACAGAAACATCAATGATGAGACAGAATCATTGATCGGCTGCCTCCTGCACGTTCCACGCTGGGGATTGAGTCCACAACCCAGGCATATGCCCTGACCGGGAATCAAACCGTGACCTCCTGGTTCATAGGTCAACACTCAACCATTGAGCCATGCTGACCGGGTGATCAGTTGCCTTCTATTTACTCCCCAACTGGGGATCAAACTCACAACCTAGGTATGTACCCTGAGCAGGAATCAAACCATAACCTTTTGGTACACAGGATGATGTTCAACCAACTAAGCCACTCTGGCTGGTCGGATGCCCTGGTTGTATTTTTTACCTGCTCATTGTAACCCTCTGCCAACTGGAGGAATGGAACAAAACTCAATGAAGGTGGCCCTTGGTCTTACACACAGCTCTATTTCTGCACAGGGCAGTGCTTGTGTGTAGTGGGTGCCCCCTAATGTGGCATGTGCATGGGTCAGATGTGGGCACATTGGTGGTTCTCTTTGCACCTCCTCCTGCTCCCCCTGTAGTGAAGGTGTAAGGCTCCTTCCACCTCTGACCCTCAGCCTTTGCTCCTCTCTGTCTTCCCGGGAACCCACAGTGCCTCACCTACTATGCTGAGTCCCTTGTGGGTATCCAGTTGGTGGTCACTCCCACTTCTAAAAGTTTCATAAAGAAGGGGCTGGAGCCCTAACTGGTTTGACTCAGTGGATAGAGCGGCCTGCGGACTGAAGGGTCCCAGGTTCGATTCCGGTCAAGGGCATGTACCTTGGTTGCGGGCACATCCCCTGTAGGGGGTGTGCAGGAAACAGCTGGTCTATGTTTCTCTCTCATCGATGTTTCTAGCTCTCTATTCCTCTCCCTTCCTCTCTTTAAAAAATCAATAAAATTTATTTTTTTTTAAAAAGAAGAAGAAGGGGCTGGAACAGGTTACCTGTAACCTTGGCTCTCTTTGGGAAGAATTCAGGTTCTTGCATCCCGTATGACTCCCCCAGACTTCAGCTGGTAATGCTATCACAGTGGAGGGCCACTACCAAGGGGGCCCTGCAAGCTTGGCCAAGGCTGTGAAGGTGATACAGGAGCTGCCCGGCAGGGCTGGAACTTCTCTAAGTGCTGTCCTCTCCTTGTGCTCCCCACTGGGTTGCAGATTCAGGAAAGTAAGAGAACTGACACTGGGTGGCACCAGAGCCCAGCAAGCTTTCCCTGCTCTGGGGTAGGAAGTGGTGGAGAAATGTCTGTCTACCTATCTGCCACCTGTAACCGTCCTTCTCCCCTTCCCAGACCCAGGCTCCCTCAGAACCCCACAGAGTAGCCATCACTAGTGGCACCAATCATTGTCGTTGCTTTAGTGATGGGTTCCCCAGGATAGAGTCAGTAGCACAGTTTTTCTTTTTCAATAACTTTTTTAAATTACAGAAGTAACATTTGTTCTTTACAGAAAATGTACAAGTTTGCCAAAAAAGTGTACCAAATAAACCATTAATATAGCCGGGCAGGCTAGCGTAGTTCAGTGGTTGAGCATCAACCTATGAACCAAGATGTCATGGTTCAATTCCTGGTCAGGACACATGCCTGGGTTGTGGGCTCCATCCCTGGTTGGGGTTGTGCAGGAAGCAGCCAATCAATGATTAGCTCTCATCATTGATGTTCTATCTATCTCTCCCTCTCCCTTCCTCTCTGAAATCAGTAAAGTATATATTAAAAAACAATAATAAATAAACCATTAATATACACTGAGTGGCCAGATTATTATGATCTCTGAATGCATAATAATCTGGCCACTCAGTGTATATCCAATATAATAAAAGGCTAATATGTAAATTGTCCCCTTGACCAGGAGTTCAACCAGCAGGCAGGCGGGCCAACCACCCATGTCCCCTCCCCCTGGCCAGGCTGGCTAGACCCCACCCATGCACAAATTCATGTACCAGGCCTCTAATACACACACACACACACTCTGAGTGGCCAGATTATTATGTGTTCAGAGATCGTAATAATCTGGCCACTCAGTGTAAATTATAAACTCATTTCCTGCAGACACTGGCTCTTAAAGTTCCTGTGTTTTTTCTTTGTCTTTTCTCTGACCTTATCCTTTTCAGCCCAGCCAGACATGGGAAGGTATAGTCCTTTTCATCCTCTTGGTCTCTCTCAGTTGGTTTACCAGTGTACACATGTTTTCCCACAGGACACAGCTTGGGCTATGGCTTTGTGAACTATGTGACTGCAAAGGACGCGGAGAAAGCAATAAACACGCTGAATGGCCTGCGGCTCCAGTCCAAAACCATTAAGGTAAAGAGTGGTGAGCACCACCTTATTCAATCCTGTCCTGGGCTGGGATCTCTGCCAAACCTGACCTACCTCATCATCACTGTCAAGGGCACCATTAGCATCTCAGAAACCCGGTTCTTCCAGGGCCTCTGGGGAGTCCTGACTGCCCAAAATTGAGGTATTGCATCTCACATGTGTGTTGAATGATGACCATTCCAGTCCTCATGCCGTGGCTCATGGCTTCCTCGCCCCACCAGTAAAAGGAGGTTTCCCATGAAGGGTATGTAGAGAGGGGAGCCCCCTTCTCGGCCCAGGCCTCCCCTGCCTGTCTCATGTCTGGCTGTGACATTCCCATTCTTGTGCACTCCCATTTTCATGCCCTGCCTTCCCCACTCCTGGCATACTGTAGTGGCACAGCAGTGTCACCCTTCCAGCCCCATCACAGCCAGACATCACAGCCCCATTCGACATTCACTTAGTACATGTTTATTGAACACCTACTATGTTGAACAAATCAGACAAACTTCATGCCCTCATAGAGCTGGGAGTGGGGTGTTCTTGGCACATAGAACTACACTCCTGCCCTTCCTAGCAGGACTGAGCGTTCTGGTAAGAACACACCTCTTGTCCATGCCTTCATGCTGCCCAGTGACACAAGAGTTTATACTTGCACCCTAACCAGTTTGGCTCAGTGGATAGAGCGTCAGCCTGTGGACTGAAGGGTCCCAGGTTCAGTTCCGGTCAAGGGCACATGCCCGGGTTGTGTGCAGGAGGCAACCAATTAATGATTCTCTCTCATCATTGATGTTACCATCTCTCTCTCCCTCACTCTCTGAAATCAATAAAGAAAAAAAAGAATGGATTTTATGATGAGTTATAGCTCTATAAAGCATTAAAATATCAAAATAGCTCATTGGTCGCATGTAAATTTTATTAAAAAAAGTTTATACTTGAAAAAAAAAAAAGAGTTCATCTTTGCTCCTGTGTTATGGTTTCAGGCTCCTCATCACATCAGTTTTGTGACCCTCAGAGAGAAAGTTCTGCAGTCCCCACCTTCTGGAGCACACGGTTCTCTTGTTTCCACCCCTTCCGCCTCTGTCTCTCAGCCTCCTCACTGAGTTCTGACTATGTTGGGTGTGACTGAGTCCCATTTCCCTAGATTGCCCCTTTGTGGGCAGAAGCCCTCCTCCCAGCTGCCCCTTCCCAGTGAGACCTTGGTCCCTCCTTGTGGCCTGCAGGGTCCACACAGCTGTCACTTTTTCTTCAGAGACCTTTTCTTTGAAGAAAGGTCCAAAGACCTTTTCTTACCATCAGCCCCTGCAGCCTCTCCTCACCACCTCTAGTACATACATGCCATTTTCTCTAAGCCACTACAAAAGTTCATGTTAGGCTTTCTTCAAGTTTGCAAAACATAAGCCTAAAAGGCCTAGAGTCATTTAATATTGAATAGCTGTGTGTGGAACTCAGGGCTCCCCTAGCACTCACATCCCCATCTGGGCTCCTGTGGCGAGCTTGCCTATTGGCAGGTGAATGTTGCATTCCTAGCAGCACCCAGCTTTCTTGCCCACCACTCCTCATAGGCAGGTCTTATTCCCAGCCCAGCTCATCATCCAGAGAGGGATAAGGCCTTGGTAAGTGCACAGTAACAGGGTTTAGTCCCTGCTCTGCCACAAACAAACTGTGGACCTTCAGTTACTTTGTAAAACAGGAATAATGTTCCCTTCATTGAAATGTGAAAATGCTGCCAGCTCTCAGCTCATTGCCTGGGGAGCTGCCTCAGGTGATGAGTGTTTGTGTGTTCTCCCACCATAGGTTGGCTTTTTCTCACCCCAGAATTTAACACCCTTCCCTGATGCTTTGGCCACACACCTGTCCTAACCCCCGAAAGCGGTTTTGTTTTCAAGGTGTCATATGCTCGCCCAAGCTCAGAGGTCATCAAAGACGCCAACTTGTACATCAGCGGGCTCCCCAGGACCATGACCCAGAAGGATGTGGAGGACATGTTCTCTCGATTCGGGCGAATCATCAACTCCCGAGTCCTTGTGGACCAGACGACAGGTATGGAGGTGGCCTGGGATGCACGGTGAGGTTTTCCTCTAGGCCAGGGGCTAGGTTTTCTAGGGAAGACAGATCATGTTTGATTTTAAATGTCATTAGTTGTTCCACCAATGAAAACAGAATCAAAATGAGATGACATAGGCATTTGTTCTGTGAGACTGGAGAAATAAAGTGGCATGAAAGAGCCCCTCAGTTAGGCTGGCATTTATGGTGAAAACACCAAGACATTGTGGCAACAAGACATACCTTCCCTTAGGCACCCAAATGTCCCAGCCTGGCCTGTGAATGGGTTACAAGGATTTGCTGCTGTTCTTATTGCAGGCATGCAATGTGTGATGTGACAGTCTTTACTCTTGGTCCAGGCCTTTTTGTCCCAAAGCTACAAGGGTGACTGTTTTGATTATTTAGATGCCCCACCCACAGAACTCAACAGTGGTGAACTTTACTCGCTGATTATCCCAGCCCCTCTCAGGTCATCTCAGTTCAGGACATTAGCCACTTGGGCTTTGCTGAATCAGCCTTGGGCAGACAGACTGGCAGGAAGCTGGGCTCTGGCCCTGACTGTGTGGCTCGCATGCCCTGCTGGCCTGGGAACTGGGATTAGGATATCCTTTGCCAAGTCCTATGCATGCCTCTAGCTGGGGAGCAGAGAGCTTGGGCCATGCCCTCTTTTGGACTCCTCAGAACTGTTCCTGCCAGGAGTGGGGATCTGCTGACAAACTAGAAAGGAAGCTTCTTGCCTCTGGAGCTCAGCGAAGCCGGTAGAATTGTCTGCATTTGATTTTTATGTTCTTCCTACACAGAGTATTCACCACCCCCTTGGCTGTGGTATTAAAACTAATATTGGGTAATTAGGGCACAGGAAGTCATAGCTCTGAGATGACCTCCCCTTTGCAGAGCAGACCCTGGAGAGCAGGTAGGTGGGGTCACACACATTTTTTCACGTTCCCCCCAAGCTGAGTGCTTTGGGGCATCTGGCCTTGTCCCCTGCTCTCCTTTCTCTAGCCCCAACTGTGGAAGCTGAGATTGGTGCCTGCTGGAGCCTGGCCTTGAGAGGAGTGGGCAGCTTGATTGCCCCCGGGGCCTGAGGAGGAGGAGTGGCTTGTGGAGTATAGTCCACAGGCTCAGGTCACTGGCGTTTCATGGGAGCTCTGGGTATACCCCTAGTCTGGCACAGACACCAGGTTATGCTGGAGTGACACGAGTTCCACCCCATGCATATTGCCTCCCACATTCTGACCCTTTGCTGGAGGATAGGGGGTGGGCATAGGGTGAGGATACCATTTATTTGGGATAAACCCCCTGGCCTGCACCAGATTAGTTTCCTAAAGCCCCCATTGAGAGATAACAAATGCAGTCAGCTGGTCAGTGCATGTATTTATTTATTCCCAGCTCCACCTGCATAGGAGTGCCTTGAATGGGCTGCCTGGGGACCCACCTTCCTGCTTCCATGGCCCTGCTTTTCTAGATCGCACAGTACTCCTGTGCCTCTGCTGATCTCTGTCCAGCACTGCCGAATGGGGCCTTGCTCTCTCGAGCCCAGCGACCTTGAGAACATACCCCTGGCCATGTAGCTTTTGTTTCACTTCTGTAGATAGCTCCCTCAGCCATTTGCTGGGGATTTGGTGGCCTCCTTTCCGTCTGCAAGGCTTTTATCTCCTAGTGTTGGGGGCACCTCAGGGTTGCCCCCAGGCTCAGCTGTGACCTTAGGGTGGTGTACTGGATCCTCACTCTCCCTCAGGCCTCCCTGCCAGCCTCTGCTACAAGGAAGGAACTGGGACCCCCCACTCCCCACCCCATCCGTTTTCTGTTATGGTGTCCTTGCAAGAGGACAGGAGGGAAGGGAGAGATGAGGGACTCCTGGGCTCCCTCTCCTGGGCTCCCTCTCCCAGCCCTGCTTCCTGACCTGGGGCTAGAATTAAAGAGCAAAAATGTGAGTCCCCTGGGGCTGAGGGCTCCCTTCTTCCCCTTGCTCTAGAGGAGGCTACCCACCCAGGGCCCCTCTACTGGGACCCCATGGAGCCCACAAGGGAATGAGGCAGAGAACGGCATGGCAAACAGATTTGCCTTCCATATGATATACTTTTTAGTGTTGAAGAAATGGGAAGCTCTCTTCAGAAACCTTTACATCCTGAGCTAATAGAACTTAATTTTTTAATTTTTCTTTGCTTCTTTATCCATTTTAATTGTGAACGTTATAGTTTACTCATTTGAAGATTGTGCCATTTATTGGTCTCTGCCTTAATTCTAAAAAACACCTATCGGAAAAGAAGGATCTCTTATCCTTTGAGACAGCATGGAAGGACCTAGAGAGTATTATGCTAAGCGAAATAAACCAGTCAGAGAAAGACAAATATCACATGATCTCACTCATATGTGGGATATAATGAACAAAATAAACTGATGAACAAAATAGATCCAGAGACATAGCATAGAACAGACTGTGGAATCTCAGAGGAGGGCAGGGAATGATCAACCAAAGAACTTGCATGCATATGTACATAACCCATGGACACAGACAATAGGGTGATAAAGGCCTGGGGCAGGGGTGGGAGCAGGTTAGAAGGGGCAGTGGAGGAAAAAAGGGGACATATGAAGTACTTTCAACAATAAAGATTTAATTAAAATTTTTAAAAAATAAATACATAAAATAAAAAATACTAGAGGGAAAAAACAGAGCTATCTTCAAAAAAGTGTAGATTCATCACATTAGTGAATTAACATTTTCTTGCGTTAAATAACATTTTCTTTCTCTTTCTCGGGTTTTGTTCATTGCAGTTGGGAAGTTTTCATTTGAAAGTCATTTTACAAAATCAAACAGGGAAACCCCACTTGCACACACTCTCTCTGTTTGATCTTGAGGTTTTATAAATAGAATAAAACCATCTCCCTGAAGGCAGCTTCCTGTAGGAGCCAGCCAGCTCCAACTTTCAGCATTATTTATCTAAAGTTAGATTTTGTACAGGTTTCCATCTGTCTAAGCTATTATTCGTGCCCTTTAAGAGTGAATAAAAACAGTACTTTCAGGTGTTCTTTTGAACTGAAATAAAAAAATAAGCTCAGGTTCTAGAATTTTCTGGGGCATACATGTGATTGCTAGGTCTGATCTCACTAATTCAGTGAGTGTCTCTGGCTGTGTGAATTTTAAAGAGTCATGGAGCCAACATGGGGGCAGCCTTCAGACTGCTAGGAGCTTCTGTATGATCTCCCAGGGCACTGTGCTGGGGGGAGGGGTAAGCTGGGTCAGGGAGCTTCCCAGTGGAGTGTTGTGTGCTTTAAGACCCAGCATGGGTTGTCCACAGTATGTTACAGTGGTAAACAAAGAAGCCTTGGCCTGAGGGTCCCTGACTATTCACTGTGTGCTTCAGTGGGGCCCACAGTATCACATCCAAGTCAGGCCCCAACATGGGATTCCAGGCCCAGAGAGGTGTCAGCCATGCTTTGCAGTGACACTTGTCATCTGATGTGCCTGAGTCTCTCTATGCCCCTCCAGGGCCGCAGGACCAGCCAGGGAGATCCATGTCCCATGCGCATCATGGGGGAGGCAGTTGGTAGGAGGGACCCTGTGGGAAATGGTAAGGAAAGGTACTGGAACATGGGAGCTGAATGGGGGGACATCTAGTGTGCTCACTTAGCTGGTGGCCCTATAAATGGCAGGCAAATACGAGAGTGTCTAGCATAGGGCTATCGATCACAGCCATCCCACCAGTTACACCTGTGACTCCAGCCCAGCAATGTCACCCTCAGACTGGCCCTTGCTATCACCTCTCCACTACATTTGAACCTTCACTGTGTGTGTGTTTTTTTTGTTGTTTGTTTGTTTTGACCCCCTGTTTATTCTCAGGAGAAGGAGCCAGGCTCTTCTGTGACTCCAAATTCCCTCACCCCAGCCCCACCCCATTCTTGAGTTCTTCAAGGGCCAAGATCTCATCATCATCCCCCCAGACCCAGAATGTGGATGGACAGGTTGTTGGGGGCAGCTGAACACTCTGCTACCTGGTTTGCTCACGTCTCACACTCATGCGAACTGACCAGACACTGCCTATAGCAGTTGGGCCTTAGATCCCAGGCAGCCTGGTCCTGTATCGAGTTCCTGCTCCGTTGAGGGACTCAGCTTACCTACAGGTGCCTCAGTCTAGGTAGCAAGAGAAGGTACCTCTCTAGACAGATGGAGGCCACGACAGGGGCCCTGGCCCTTCCCATGCAGGAACAAGACCAGGTATGGAGTAGGCCTAAGGCAGGGACTCTTAATCTGCCAGGCAGTCTATGGGGGACTGTCAGCACTGTTGTGTGTGCCTGGTCAGTTTAGGGCAGTGGTCGGCAAACCATGGCTCGCGAGCCACATGCAGCTCTTTGACCCCTTGAGTGTGGCTCTTCCACAAAATACCACGTGCAGGCGCGCACGTACAGTGCGATTAAAACTTCGTGGCCCATGCACAGAAGTCGGTTTTCGGCCTGGGCGAGTCTCTTGAAGAAGTGGCTTTGGAACACTCAAGGGGCCAAGAGCCGCATGCGGCTCGCGAGCCGCGGTTTGCTGACCACTGGTTTAGGGGGAAAGGGTGAGTGACATCACTTGATTCTGAGGGCAGTTTGGGGCCCACAGGAGGTCCCAGGATTTTAAAGTAGTGAATGAGCTGATGGCAGCAGGAAAGTGCTGTTTGGGTGAGGCTTGGTTACTGGGACTCCACGCCCTTCAAGGATGAAGGAGAAGGCTGAGCTGGGCACCTAATAACCAGGGATTCTGTTGGGCCCACTGGAAAGGCAGCAGGCTGCAAAAGCCTGTCCTGTCTATGAGGCCAGGTTGCTCCTTCTTCACTACAGGCCCTCAGCGGCACCACTGCTCCTCAGGCACGCTGGGAGGGCAAGGCAGGCATGGGGGTGTCCAGAACCCAGGGAGATTCTCAGACCCAGCCCTGCCAATCCTGGTTGCCTTCCCAGCCCATCCGGCACCCACACCACAGTGGGTACCTGGTGTCAAAATAGTGATGGGAGATGGGGGGTGTGATTGCTTCTAATGTGGCCGTCTGTCACCAAATATCTTGGCACTGAGTAACTCAGAAGAAAGTCTGAAACCTTAATCTTTTATTAGTCATTGTTGGGGTTTTATAATTCATTCTTTTTTTTTTTTTTTAGATAGTCATAGAACTCTTTTTAATTGGATTATAAATGTCCCTTCATTCTTTTTTTAATCCTCACCCAAGGACATGCTTACAAAGAGGAAGGGAGGGGGAAAGTGAGGGAGGGACATCGATCAGCTGCTTTCCATATGTATTTCGATGTGGGCTTGAACTCGCAACCCAGGTATGTGCCCTGACCAGGAATTGAACCAGCAACATTGCTGTGCACAGGACGATGCTCAACCAACTGAGCCACTCTGGCTGTGCTGTCCCTTTATTCTTAATTTAAACATGTTTAGCGTTTCCTAATTCACTTCACACAGAATAATGAAACCTTGACCCAGGTGGCTTGAACATATTTAGGTTTAATTTTTGTCTGTCTCATTAAGCATCCAATTTGAAGCACAGTAGACTGACTTGCTTGATTTTTGTTTTTCAGTTTTAAAAAATCCTTGCATTTTTTCCCCTAACTCCATTTTTGTTGGTTTGTTAAAAAGGTTTGTCCAGAGGGGTTGCGTTTATCCGGTTTGACAAACGGTCGGAAGCAGAAGAGGCAATTACCAGTTTCAATGGTCATAAACCCCCAGGTTCCTCTGAACCCATTACAGTGAAGTTCGCAGCCAATCCCAACCAGAACAAAAATGTGGCGCTGCTCTCCCAGCTGTACCACTCGCCAGCTAGACGGTTTGGAGGCCCCGTGCATCACCAGGCACAGAGATTCAGGTGGGTCAGGAGGGCAGTGCTCTCATCTACCTACCCAGTCTCTTCCCACCATGGCTGGCAGTGCTTTGAAGGCTGTTAGAGCCTCACTGGCTGGGTAACCACACACTGTGGGAAGCACTGGGCATGCCAGGCTGATCACATCAGAAGGTTGCACTCAGAATCATTTCATGTCTCCATGTCCCCACCTCCATTATAAAAGTGTCCATATGAAAGCCATCTCTTTCCAAGTGAGTGTTGTCTTCAATTAGAATGTAAAAGATGATGCCAGCTCCAACCTGAGAGAGCGGGTGATAGCACTCCAGCATATAGTTTCTAGAGAGATGAGAGTATAGCCGTGAGTTTAAAAGATCATTCCAAAAAAACATGTATACATAACACATAGACACAGACAATTGTGTGGTAATAGCCAGAGGGAAAGGCGGGTGGGAGCTAGGTATAGGTGGGCAAAGGGGGAAATGAGGAAGGAAAGAGACATTGCTTGGGACGATGGGCGCATGGATGCAATGTGTAGATGTTCTTTTATTGAGTTGTACACTTGAAACATGCATGGTTTTGTGAACCAATGTCACCCCAATAAATTCAATTTAAAAAAAACCACTCTAAAAATATATGCATCATTCAACTCCATAAGAAAAAGGCTGCAGCTTTAGGTATGTTAAGTGAGAGCTGTTCTCCTTCCTGAGTTTTTAAACAGGTTTTAGGCATTTGGTCATCAGGCCTAAGGCAACCCTTTCTCATACACCTTGTAGAGTTACTTTGATATCTAAATACTGTATGCCTTCTGTTTAAAAGCCCTGTCCAGAGTTCTCAACCATGTCAGGTTCTATAGCTGGCTCTCCTAGTTACTAGACAAAGGCAGGGGAAGTGCTTTCAGACAAGCAAGTATGGAAGTAAATCCAGTGTGGAAGTCAGATAACACAGATCACCTCACTACTGATTGGGATGAGTGGATGGCAGTGTTCATTGAATTATGGTACCTGGCAAACCAGGGACGGTTGGAGGAGGAGAAGGGGGCCTTTGTCACAGCAACGAGGAGTAGAAAAGAAAGGGGAGACCAGAGGAGCCAAACTGCTGGTTAGGCAAGGAAGGGATCATGACGGCAGAGGAACAAAGCAAAAGGAGATGGGAGGAAGGTAGTGAGTGGGAGAGGCAGGAGGGAAGATTTACCACCTGAAGGCAGACTAAGATAAGAATAAGAGAAAGACCCGGAAGAGAAGAAAGTGCCTCTGTTGTTACCACATTGGGAAAAGAGGGGTCAGCTCTCCTTTTGTGCCATGGAGAAGGGAGTTAGGGGTGGGTTTCCTGAGTGTCAGGATGAAGGAAATCAGCTCCAATTAGCAAGAGAAAAACCTTAACAATAACTCATAAGAATGAGAATCATGTCATTAAAAGGCAATAAAATATTTTCTCAGATTATTTGTAGTATAATAGCTACATAAGGAGGTTAACTATAAGAAGTCATGTCCATATTGGGTACCTATAAAACTTGGAGAAAAGTAGGTCCTTTTAAGGGGTCCTTTTAAAAGTGTGTATTCCTTTCCAGTTCTCATTGAGAACCAGCTGGGTGCCTTTTCTCACCCCCATTTCAATGCTGTTGTGGTCTCACTGTCATCCCCACAGACTCAAGATCACTGACAAGCCACAAGTCATGTAGCCAACTCAGGCATTCTGATGCAGGCTGTTTAAAATTATTCTCGAGAAGTCAAAGCCATGGCCAATAATGTGTCTGGATTCTTCCATACCTGTGTTGAATACAATCCTTGGATCAGTGGCCTATACCTCGGGGGCTGGTCACTCTGCCTGGGGTCATGTCTGTCGAGAAAGTGAATATGTTTAATGGCCCCTTGAAGGCACCCACCTACCTCTATGTCAGCCCCACAGCTCGAAGCCCGGTTTTATTTTGGAGATGTAGTACTTCTCCATTTGCATGGTGTGGCTTCACGGATACTGTATCACAGTCAAATCTTTTTAATTTTACCTGAAACCATGACTTTTTAATTTGTGAACCATCTAAAGGGCCACATGGCTTCAGTAACAGTTTTATTATCTCCCTTAATCCTTATTGCAATGGCTACACATTGGTAGAAGGCTTAGTTTAGATGTAATTAAAAAAGTGTCACTTTAATTACATCAAAATGTTCCACATTTTTGGTACAGTTCAGTGACCCTGCAGTATGGCCCCTGGCCCTTCTGGGATGTTACGAGCCAGCAACGGAAGGTTCCCAGAGCTTTGGGAAGGAGTTCCCTTATGCTGGCAGTAGCCCTTCACCGGAGCATGTGTAACCCGGACACCGCTTGGCTGTGAACCCTTAGAGATGGCAGGTCATGACCAGGGAAAGGTACAAAATTTGGAAAAAGAAGAAAAAAGTACAGGCCTCCCCAAAAGACACACATGCAGTATGAGGAAAGCATTTCCTCCAGGGCAATTTGAGGGTGTAAGAGCACCTCAGAGGATGTGGAGAGGCTTCCATCATTTAAAATGTGGGAAGCACAGAAATGGCAAACAGGAACCACACACACAGTGGGAAGAGTGGAGGAAGTGGTTGGTCAGCCACTAATAGGCCATCATTCTGAGTGAAATCAGTTGAGGCTCTGAACTTCCACAGGCACCAAGGATCTCAGAGGCGACTCCCTCTGCCACCATATTGAAGTCCTCTCAGTTAAGAAAAAAAAAAATCTTGCTTGTGACTGGTGGGGTGTGGCAGCCTTGAGAACTCCACCCCTGGCTGATGGGAGAGGGAAGGGCCTGAGCCAGTCCCACCTGTTCCCCCAATAGTGTTGGCATGCTGGCCAACACTGACCTTGATCCTGACCTGAATGCTGTGCTCTCTGTTTGCTAGGTTCTCCCCTATGGGTGTAGATCACATGAGTGGGCTTTCTGGTGTCAATGTCCCAGGAAACGCGTCTTCAGGCTGGTGCATCTTCATCTACAACCTTGGTCAAGATGCCGATGAGGGAATCCTCTGGCAGATGTTTGGCCCCTTTGGCGCAGTCACCAATGTGAAAGTGATTCGCGACTTCAACACCAACAAGTGCAAAGGCTTTGGTTTTGTGACCATGACAAACTATGAAGAAGCCGCGATGGCCATAGCAAGTCTGAACGGCTACCGCCTGGGGGACAAAATCTTACAGGTTTCCTTCAAAACCAACAAGTCCCACAAATAACTCACTCATGCTTTTTTGTACGGAATAGGTAATTCAGAGTGAAGAAGTTGAAACTTTTTTGTTAGTGTACAACTCATTTTGCGCCAATTTTCACAAGTGTTTGTCTTAGTCTAAATGAGAAGTGAAAAGGTTTTTATACTCTGAGATGCAACCAACATGTTCAAATGTTTGAAATCCCACAATGTTAGACCAACTTTAAGTTTCTTAAGTTATTTTCTTTAAAATATATATTAAACAGAAATCTAAGTAGACTGCATTGACTAACCAGTCCCTCGGGATGGTGGTGAAACTGAAGCATGCTTTCACTTCTAAGACTGTCTAACACACACTTCATTCGGTGTCTCCACAAACTGGATAAAAAAGAAATGACCTTTTAATTTTCGTTTTTAAACTAAAGATGTTAGACAGATGCTGAGTGTGCGTTTTCTCAACTGCTTCAACATTTTAAGCAATTTCTGCTTTGGTTGACATGAAATTGCTTTCCCAAGCAGGTCCCATTGCCACCTTCGGTCACTCAGTCCTGGGTTCTGCCGAGTGGTCCTGACAGTGGCCGAGGGCCACCACCGGGGATGGGGCCACAAGCTGGGCCAGGCCCTCTAAAGGAGGACACAATGTTTTCTAAGCCCAGACGTCAATGGGAACGGACCAAAGAGTTTCAGGGAAACTCCATATATTCCTGAATCAGATCTAAGCCCCAGGCACTCCTGAAGATGTGTTGCTACTCTGACATTCTGAGTTCCTGTCCACACATTGCATGCACAGTGCCCCACACATCAGATATTGTTGTTCACAGTCATTTCTCCAGTTTCCAAAAGCATTTAACATAGCTCGAATGCATAAGATAGCTCTATTTTTAATAACATGAACATTTGAGCATTGTATTTCTCATATCCCTTCTTGTGAGTGCTAGACTTTTTTCTACTTTAGTCGGATTTTGTTTTGAAACTTTGCTTTCATATGAACACTCAGCAGAAAAGTACTTACTTCTTGCCAATTATCTATTAACAACAACAACAAAAAAAACCTTTGATTTGTAGTTTTAAAGATTAACCCTCAAAAAAGTTCTCTTCATTATTGCTTTGACATTTTGGGTTGTTCTGTTCTGTTAATTTTCTTTTGCTTTTTTGTGTTTTTTGTTTGTTTTTACTTTTGCATTTAAGACCATTAAATTTGATTTTGTTTTGCTCAAATTTTGTTTTGTTTTTTATTTTACCTTTTCTTTCTTTTTGGCTAGGTGAGATACAGACGGCCTAGCATTCAGGGAGGATATATAAGAGCTTAAGGAACAAATACTTGCCTCAAGACAAAGCATTTACAAATCTGTTGTATAGGAATGTGCAGTCACAGATGGTGTGTTTTTAAAATGGGGAGCCAGTAGGGAGAATCTGACAGGGCCTGTGAAGTAGCCAGGGCTAGATCTCCGGGCAATTCCTACGGAGCATGATCCGATTTTTATAAATATCTAGTGTACAGTGAGAATAAAAAACAGAATAACTTAGTACCAGCAGTTTTTAACTTTGACACGAGACTAAAACGTAATAATAGGCTGTTTTTTAGTTATTGAGATCATGGAATTGCAGCATTATTTATCTGTCTGTCTGTCTGTCTATTTATTTATTTAAGTGGGGGGAAAGGCCGATAGGCACAGCCTTCTCCAGAAAAGATCAGTGTTCTGAGAAGCCCATAAAAAAAAATTTGAAGCTATTATTCTCATACTTTCTTGAGGGGCTACCAGCTGCTTGCATTATTCTCCCAAATTTAAGATGTTGCCATGTCCTTTTCCCACACAAGGCCAAGTTCATACCTTGAGGCCTTGTCTCATAAGTTGCCATGGAGGGCCTCCTCCCTCCAGCAGAATTTCCCAGATCCTAAGTCAAAGCCGGCTTGCGTGCCTCCTAGAACCCAAAACATGGAGATTGTCCCCAGTATGTTGCCCCAGAGTGCTCTGCACCCTGGGACTGGCATGTTTTTTTTTTTTTGGAAAATAAGCCTTTCAGGTGGTGCAACCTTGGGCCAACATTTTCTCAGAGATAAGATTCCCAGTTCTGAAACCGACCCTTTAATCTCATTGACACACATTCCTGTCAGCCCTCGCTCGTGCCCATTGTCTTATAAGGATAATATAAATGCATATTGAGATGATGGTGGGCTTGCACCCAGCACCGCAACTTCTTTCCTCCCCTCTCTTTTATTTGAAGCAGATTGATTGTTCTGATGTTAGGTCAGATGAGGAGGAGATGTAAAGTACATATGAGCCTTTGAAAGTTGAGTTTCTCAGGTCATTAAAATTCTGTTACATGGTCACCTCACCACTCTTTGAATAGCCTTCTAATTAAAAACCCCAATGTGTTTCTTTGGGGGTTTTGACTTATAGGTGTGTGGAACAATTCTGTTTTTGACATATTCCTTCTGAAAAGCAATTGTCACTCCCATCCAGGTACCAGATGCTGGCCCTGTGTCTATAAAGTTGATTACATCTCTAGGCATGTTTGCAAAAGGAAGATTTATTTTTTAAAAGTCACAATCCAAAAGAAACCATTTTTCAAAATTTACATTTGTATTTTGCAAAATGAGTGATCTGATGGAAAAATAAGAGTAGATAAAGTTAATTTATCAGAAGTTTGGTACATAAATACCAAAGAAGCCTTGGTTGAATTCTCTTCTGTCCTGAAACTGCCCTAACAGTTGTTTGCTAAACAGCTCCCAACTTGTGGACCTGGTTCCAGTTGAGTTCTCTTGTTTTTAACCCTTGGCTTCTGGAGCTTTTCAGTGGAATATGCTAGGCCATGATCTTCTGCACGGCTGTGCCTCTTACCAGCAGGTGGGGCTGGATTGGCTCTGCCATCTTTGTTCAGAAGGTGAGTCTTTCTCTTGCCAAAGGCAGCTGACTTAACTTTGGAGAGTCTGCACTTGGTGTTAATGCTAGAAACCCAGCATCCAGGGTCTGCACCAGTCTGCTGCAGGAGTTGGTGCCTCTGAGCTGGCAGCTGAGAGGTCCCTACTGTATCAGACAAGTAGAAGAATCCTATGAAAGTTACTGGCAATAACTTATTCTGATTCGCCTCCAAATTAGGGCCATTGACTGAGTCCACTGTTGGGCTTGAAAATCAAAGTTAGCATCACCCAGCTAGCTGTTCCATTTTACATCTGATGCAGCCTGATTTTTCTCTCTCTACCTTTTGCAGCCTTCCTGTGTTGGATAAAAAAAGAATAAGAATAAGCTGCCCCCCAGCCCCCACCCCAGTCCTCCACCAGAAATTCTTCCCATCTTCCCAGGACCTAAGGCACCTCCCTCCCTCCCATTTATCAGATTCCCAGGCCAGCCACCAACTAAGGTTGCAAGTGCTTTGTGTTGAGTGGCATTGCTAATTGACCCTTTCTTACAATAGCAGTAGAACTTGGATCCCAGATCTTCAGCAGGGTTCAAGGTTCTAAACCTTTGGATTTGCCTCTGACTTCTAATGATTGTATTGTATATTTTCCCACAACCTTTTGGTGACATAGTTCAGTTTTCTGCTTGGTCGTTTTAAAAAAAAAGGAAAATTTACTTGTAAGTCACCACCAGGACCTATGTTAGGCTAACCAGTGGTCTGAGCAGTGATTCTGAGAGGACTGTATTTCACTCCCCCAAACCCCAGAAGAGAAAGCTTGTCCATTGGTTGGGACCACCTCGTTACCATGTAATGTTCTGTTTATAGTGACTTGCTCTGGGGGAGGGGGACTTTCCTGACTGGTCCCCATGTTGTACAGTAGATGAGTAGACATTTTGTATATTAGTGTTTTAAGTTACTGATTTGTTTTATATGAAATAATTTATTTTTCAGATACCATTTTTCATTTTAACTTTGTTTTTACATGGGTTTGTTTTCAATAAAGTATGACACTGCTGTCCAAAGTCAACAATAAAATGAATCCCATTGTGTTATTTTGAGGATGCTTATGTAACTAGCTTTTTTTATTATTATTATTATTAATTTTCAGGGGGGAAAAAAAGCCCTCAGTTTTCCATCTTCCTATTTCCCTTTTTATCCTTGTGAATAAATGTTCTTTAGTGTTTTAAGAGGAAAAAGCAAACCTAGATTTTGATAATACAGAAGATTTCAGATTAATAAAGAAGCTTTGAAAGAAGACCATTTTTCAAAATTTTAGTGAAGTACGAATATTTTTTGTCAATGGCTTTCTCAAAGAGAATGAAACTTTTGCACCATTTTCAGAGTTTTTATAGAGATGCCAAATTGATATATTTACATGTAATGGAAACATGAAAAAGTTTTATTAAACAATTGTTCATAGCTGTGTAGACATTTTAATTCAGTTTCCAAAGCTCTCAAAGCGTATTTTTGGAGTACGGAGTGATAACAGTTTGGGATATGATTCCAAACATTCGATTGTCCAAATACTTAGTTCTTTCCACAGGTATCAGGTTTGTGTTAAACACTGTATGTGAACTATGACTGGAATTCTGTGATATTTTGGTAATAAATGAAGTGGGATCATTGAGACGTGGTGGTGTAGGGTGATGGTGTGTAACTTATAAGCAGTGAACACTGCCAAAGCGCCAGCTGGGGTTACAGGTGACTTCCTCCTAGTTATACTTGGGCTGCCCTCTGCCAGGCTCTCCCTGTATGTCAGGTATGGCCTTGACCCATGTGAAGAGGTAGGGGACCCTTGGACAGCCCAGCTTGGGGTATTGAGGGAAAGGCACCAGAATGTGCTCTGTGACCAGATCTCCCACAACCCTCTGCTACACAGATTTTGCCCCCTCCCCTGGACACACAAGCCAGTTCCCTCCCCTCAGAGACTCAGAGGCCCCTCTTCTCCAGGTTCAAATGATCTTGGGCTTCCTTCGTTGTCCCTGAGAGTTTCCTGTCCATCTGCTCCTCACTCCTGAGCCCTGTGGCCATTCTAAGTGTCCTGACACTAATCTCCTTGGTGATGGGAAAGTAAATTCTGACTGAGAGGCAGGATGGAGCACAAGGATCTTGGGTTTGAATCCTGGCTTGGTCCTCTTCCCAGTGTGCATTGGGGGCAAGACACTGACTTTGCAAGCCTCAGTGTCCCCATGTGTGAAATGGGATCCGTAACACCCACCCCATAGGATTCTTAGAAAAGAAAAATAGATCAAGTAGGTACTGCACTTACCACAGCTGTTCTGAATCCAAGAAGCATCAGAAGCGAGGTTGGGGTCAGCAGAGAGGAGCAAGCCCCCACGCTGCACGACAGCCAGTGGGCTCCACTGAAACCTTCCCCAGGGGCCCTGTTGAAAAGCATATTTACCATCAGGATGTGTGGGGTAAGCCTGAGATTGTGCATTCTTAACAAGCCCAGGCGATGCTCTAGGAACCCACTTTTGAGAAGCAAGAGATTTAAGAAGGTGCCTTAAGTGGGGGTATGTTTTAACCAAACCTTGCTGGCCCCATCTCCACTCTGGTGCCAGGACAGCTTCTGATTCCCTCTCACCCAGAATTCAGAGCCCTGTGAGGCCGAACCCATGTGCAAGGCAGGAGAGTTCTTGCCACCAGACTGCCCAGCACAGGCTCTTTTCATGTTCAAGGCTCTGACGGCCTAACATCTACATCCCTATGTCCTTAGGGTTTTTTATTGGTTTAACTTCAATAACTTCTTAGCACAATTTAAGAGGATTTCAGGAAGAACAGGGAGAAAATCATAGTCACCAGTGTTGTCCCAGAGAACCTCAGTTTGTGTTTAGTAATAAGCAGGACCAAGTTGCGATGTGAGTGTTTACTGGGGTGGTGGAGAGGGAAGGGGCACAGTGAATATACCCCTTGTCCTCTTAGCCTGGTGCCCCCAACGAACAGGACAGTGGTGGTGGTTACCATCCTCTGACAAGTGGAAGCCTGGACTTCCCACCCCATCAGCTCCAGGAAGCCACACAGAAGTCCTGCAGCAGAACTAAAGCTAGCCAGGGAGCATCTGTTCCAAGTTAGGAGCTGCTTTGCCCACCTGCCTCACCTGGTGATGGTGAGTACATTTTATCCCACACGGGTCCAAAGGAACAGACCAAAGATCCCTCACCCCATGTGTGGGTAGTGCTGAATAGGGGATGGGACAGCAGGGTGTCCCAGGGGCTGGTATTGTCAGAATTTAACAGGAGAGAGTGAAAGGAGCTAGAGATAGTGGTGGAAAAGATGCCGTTAGCTGTGAGCTGTGCTTTGCACTGTACAAAGTACTTTTCTCACATTACAGCTGTGTCAGCCCCATGAGGAAGGTGTCACTGTTACTGTTGTTCATATACCCACTTTACAGATGATATGCCAAAGCTTAGCCTGCTGGAAAATGGGCTATTTAGTGCTGTTGATTTCCCCCCCAGGTATAGAACATCCTGGGTTTGGGCTCCCTTTTAGTTTTGTGCCTCTGAACTACACATTTTGGGATTCAGTTTGGGATGGAAAGTTTGGATGCAGAGGTATGGTGGTTCCTGCAGGCATGACCAAACAGAGATGAGAAGGGGCTCAGGTGTCTGCAGGCACATGCCATGGGCCTGGAGCTGACCCCAAGTTCTCCCCAGGTCTTTAGGCCACCCCAGAGCAATTGAGGCCACCTCTTGAGTAGCCAGCCAGCTCCTTCCCGCTGAGACCTCCTGGGACAGTGTCCTCTGAAGGCTTCTCATAACCTGCCAGCAGAACTGGCACAGAATGTGCAGGGCCTCTTTGTTCAGAAAGCATTAAGAATGCCATAGCCAGTGTGGCTCAGTGGTTGATGTCGACCTATGATTCAAGAGGTTACTGCTCGATTTATTGAAAGTCTAGGGAGAAACCAAGATGGCGGCATAGGTAAGCACCTAAACTGCTGCCTCGCACAACAATTTCAAAACTGCAACTAAAAGACAGAACGGACATCATCCAGAACCACAGGAAAGCTGGCTGAGTGGAAATTCTACAACTAGAAGGAAAGAGAAAAGCTCACGGAAAATCAGAGGAGCTGCAAAGGGCTGAGGTACGGAGACGCGCGCAGAGAGTAAGGGCGGCTGAGTGCCTGGCTGGTTTTCTCTGGCAGGAGGGGAAGGAAGCCTCCGAATGCACTGAACCCCAGCTCCGACTGGACTGAACCCCAGTTCCAGGCGAAACCCCGTGGGCCCAGGCTCATACGGGGGAAGTCTGGACTGTCAGGTAGAGAGAAAGGCACATGGAGACTCGGGGGAGCTGCGGCAGGCAGGGGTCTGGAGGCGCACGTAGAAAAGACTGCGGAGGTTGCCACTGGCTCTCCCTAGGGGAAGGGAGTCGGAAGCTCCTGACTGCACTGAACCCCAGTTCCGGGCGAGCCCCTAGGGACCCACGCTCTTACGGGGGGAATCTGGACTGTCAGGCAGAAACTCAGGGGAGCCGCGGAAGGCAGAGGTCTGGAGGCGCGTGCGCAAGGGCAGGGCTGACAGGAAGCCAAGACTGTCTGCTCAGCCCTGAGACTCCACCCCATCCAAGCTGAGCACAGAGGCTTTTGCAATTTTGCAAGTCTGGTCCTATAAGGCTGTCTCCAGCATAGAAGGTCTCCCGGCGTAGATACAGCTGATACTCACAGCCAATTAGCCTGGAGGTCAATTCCTCCCAGTGATACCAACAACAATCAAGACTTAACTACAACAAGGCTGTACACACAGTCCACAAAGGGGTGCACCAAGAGTGTCCAACTCAGGTAACTGGGGAGGCTGACCCACTCGGCCATATAGGAAACCTAGCACACAGAGCTACCCTACCAACTCAGGGAAACAGCGAAAATGCAGAGACAAAGAAACAGATCACAAACAAAAGAAATGGAGGAAAACAAACGACTGGATATAGAATTCAAAACCACAGTTATAAGGTTTTTCAAGAATTTCCTAGAAAAGGCCAATAAATTTAGCAAGACCCTGAAGGATATGAAAAAGGACTAAATAGAAATTAAACATACACTGACTGAAATAAATATTTTATAGAGACCCAACAGCAGACTAGAGGAATGCAAGAATCAAGTCAAAGATTTGAAATACAAAGAAGCAAAAATCACTCAACTGGAAAAGCAAAAAGAAAAAAGAATCCAAAAAGTTGAAGATAGTGTAAGAAGCCTCTGGGACAACTTCAAGCATACCAACATCAGAATTATGGGGTGCCAGAAGAAGAGAGAGAGCAAGATACTGAAAACCTATTTGAAGAAATAATGACTGAAAACTTCCCCCACCTGGTGAAAGAAATAGACTTACAAGTCCAGGAAGCGCACAGAACCCCAAACAAAAGGAATCCAAAGAGGACCACACCAAGACACAACATAATTAAAATGCCAAGAGCAAAAGACAAAGAGAATATTAAAAGCAGCAAGAGAAAAACAGTTAATTACCTACAAGGGAGCACCCATACGATTGTCAGCTGATTTCTCAACAGAAACTATGCAGGCCAGACAGGAGTGGCAAGAAATATTCAAAGTGATGAATAGCAAGAACCTACAACCAAGATTACTCTACCCAGGAAAGTTATCATTCAGAATGGAAGGTCAGATAAAGAGCTTCACAGATAAGAAAAAGCTAAAGGAGTTCATCACCACCAAACCAGTATTATATGAAATGCTGAAATGTATTTTTTAAGAAGAGGAAGAAGAAAAAAAGTAAAGATAAAAATTATGAACAACAAATACATATCTATCAACAAGTGAACCTAAAAATCAAGTGAATAAAAAATCTGATGAACAGAATAAACTGGTGAATATAATAGAATCAGGGGCATAGAAAGGGAGTGGACTGACAATTCTCAGGGGAAAAGGGGTATGGGGGGTGCAGGAAGAGACTGGACAAAAATCGTACACCTATGGATGAGGACAGTGGGAGGGAGGTAAGGGCAGAGGGTGGAGTGGGAACCGGGTGGAGGGGAGCTATGGGGGGAAAAAGGAGAAACAATTGTAATATGAACAATAAAGATTTATTAAATTTTTTTAAAAAAAGGTTACTGCTTGATTCCTGGTCAGGGCACATGTCAGGGTTGGCAGGCTCCATCCCCAGTACAGGGCGTGCAGGAGGCAACCAGTCAGTGATTCTCTCTCATCATTGATGTTTCTGTCTCCCTCTCCCTTTCTCTCTAAAATCAGTAAAAATATTAAAATAAAAAAAAAAAAAAGAATGCCCTGGACAGTGTGGCTCAGTTGGTTGAGTGTTGTTCCATGCACCAAAAGGTCGTCAGTTCAATTGCCTATTAGGGCACATGCCTGGGTTGGGGACTCAACCCTCAGTACAGAGTGTGCAGGTAGCAGCCCATTGATGTTTCTCTCCCTCTCCCTTCCTCTCTTAAAAAAAAAAAGAAATCAATAAAAACATTTTAAATATATGTCTACACTAATAAAAGAGAAACATGCAAATTGACCCTCACTCCACTACACCCACCAGCCAATCAGGAGCAAATATGCAAATTGACCCAACTAAGATGGCGGTGGCCATGGAGCTGGAGCAAGCAGGAGGCTTGGGTTGCCCCTGGCAATGGAGGAAGCCAAGCTTCCAGCCCACCCTGGCCGACCCTGGCCTCCGCTCAAGGCTACAAAGTTTCAATAATAGAAGATAAATAAATCCCAGATACCTGCTTCCAGCTGGCCCTGACCTCCGCTCAAGGAGGCACTAAAGAAAAACAAAAAAAAAGAAAAGGAAAAGAGGAGGGGCTGGGAGCTTGGGTTGTAGCGGGGCGTGGCCAGCCTGCAAACAGCCATCAGCCCCTCACCCAGGCTGGCCAGGAACCCCAGTGGGACCCCCCACCACCACCCTGAATGGGCTGTGGCCAGCCTGAAAATGGCCCTCAGCCCCATACCCAGGCTGGCCAGGCACCCCAGTGGGACCCCCACCTGGATCCAGGACACCCTTCAGGGCAAACCAGCCGGCCCCCACCCGTGCACCAGGCTTGTATCTATATAATAAAAGAGTAATATGTTAATTAGACTGGGAGACCTTCCAGGAGACCTTCCGGACGTTCTTCTGGACAAAGCCATGGTGGCGGGGCCGAGATAGAGGCGGTTAGAGGCCAAGAGGGGAAGGCAGTTGTGGGTGATCAGGCCAGGATGGGATGGCAGTTGTGGGTGATCAGGCTGGTGGGGGGCCGGGGCTGTTGGGAGTAAGCAGACCAGCAGGGGGGCCAGTTGGGGGCGAGCAGTCTGTCAGTGGGGGTCAGTTGGAGGTGATCAGGACAGCGGGGGAGGGCAGTTTGGAGTGAGCAGGCCAGCAGGGGGGCAGTTGGGGGTGAGCACACTGGCACGGGGGGCAGTTGGGGGTGATCAGGCTGGCGGGGGGGGAGGGGCATTTGGGGGCAAGCAGGCCGGTGGTGGGGGGCAGTTGGGGGCAAGCAGGCCGGCAGGCAGAGGGGTTAGGGGCAATCAGGCAGGCAGGCAGGCAGGTGAGCGGTTAGGAGCCAGCAGTCCTGGATTGCGAAAGGGATGTCCGACTGCCGGTTTAGGCCCAATCCCTGTAAACTGGCAGTAAGACATCGTTCGAGGGGTCCCATATTAGAGAGGGTGCAGGCCAGGCTGAAGGACACCCCCATCCCTGTGCACAAATTTTGTGCACCGGGCCTCTAGTACATATACATATACATATACATATACATATACATATATAAATATATAAATATATATATATGCTTTAAGGAAAAGCATTAAGAATTTCAAAACAGCAACACCAGAGCATTAAGCTGAGCACAGGGCCCTCTTAGTGTGGGATCTGTGTGCCTGCGTGGGTAGCATGCCCACAACACCAGCCCTGCCTGCCACCTGTCTCTGTTCATAAGTTTTCAAGTTGTCTTGGGGCTTCTTGGAGACTATGGAATTTTTAAATTTGCCTTTTACCTTTATTCCAAGGACTACATTCTGTCCAGTTGGTTTTCTCAAGTTGAAGGCGTTGGTGCAGGGCCTAAAAACTCCGTGTGGCAACATCTGGGGCCTGGGTGTCAAAGGAAACTGCAGCTTAGAGAGCCACTGCTGGGGGGAGAGGGTGGCCGGGCTGGGGTAGACCACAGAAAGGTCCTTTCCAGTTGGAGGGATCCAGAACAAGAGATGGGGGTGGGGACAGAGCTGGAGATGGGGGTGGGGACAGAACAGCAGGGAGCTGTTCTGGTGGCTCAGGCATGAAGACCCTTTTCTCTGTCAAGTGAAGCCTCAAGGAGAGGCCTTGCTGGGAAACAGTGTAAAACCCCCACCCCAGGCCTACACCAAAGAGATGGCCACTGGAAAGTGCATAGGGTATGGGGAGAGTGAGGCCCCAGAACCACCAGAGGCCCCTCAGGAGAGACTTTGGAGTCCAGGGGTGGAGTCCAGAGCATACAGCCCCAGCTAAAGCAGTTGTTGTTTTTGAGATATCAAGGAATCCCAGCCTTGTTAATTTTATTTATTTATTTATTTATTTATTTATTTTAGAGAGAGAGAAACATCTATTTGTTGTTCTGCTTATTTGTGCATTCATTGGTTGATTCTTGTATGTGCCCTGACTGGGGATCAAACCCACAACCTTGGGGTATCTAGATGACGCTCTCACCCACTGAACACCTGGCCAGGGCCCAAGCCAGTTTTTACTTACAAATAAGTGTAAGTTTTCTCCTGCATGCAAGTAAATAAAATGGCTGCATCCCAGGAAAACCGGAACATGGAGTGATGGGGATGGTCTGCCTTGACACAGAATGTGTGGCAACCAAAAAATTCACATGGGGACCCCTCAGAGAGTCAGAGTGCCTACATGCAGGCCACAGGCTTTCTAAGGGGAGCCATGGTGCAGATGCTCTGAAGGCAGGTGTAGGCGTGTAGGCCTTTCCCAGGAGGGAGGCAGCGGAAAATGTATCTCTCAAAGGTGTACAAATCCCCCTAACAGGCTGGGCTGAGGAAGGCAGTGGGGGCCTTGAATGCCAAGGTCACACTAGAGGTGAAGGGGAACTGGTCTTCATTTCCTTGGATGCCGGACCCTTGTCAGTACTGTTGTCCCTGCTGGAAGTGGCCTTGCATCTTGATCATTCCCTCTGCTTAAATTTCACCCGCTGGGCTGCCATCTCTCATTGGTTGTGTGGATTGGGCTGGGGCCAGGAGGGGGGCAATGACATTTAAAGGTTTTTACAGGGCATCTGGTAATGATATGCGTCCTGCTGGAGAAGGCAGGGGTGGGGGTGATGAGCAAATTGACAACAGTACAACTATTTAAAGTTGAAAATGAAAAGTGAATAAATAAGGGAAACTTAGAAAGGGATGCGTCAAAGATGGAGGTAGCAAGGTCTGAGCATTGCACGGAGAGTGAAGATAAAATAAGGAGGAAGATAATTGGTTGTGAAGGCACCTGGGGCCCAGACCCACAGAAAAACAAGCACAAACCTTACCTGTGCTTTGTAAATAGGCTTTCTGATTTTATTTTGGTATATTTTTAAATCCTAAAATATTTCATTCATCTGTTTCTGTGACTGAGGAAACAAAAGTGCAGTGTTTTGCAAGTTATTTTTAAACTTAAGTAGAAGGATATCTGTAGACACTGCTTGATTTAGTGTGACAGAAGCCAGCAGGTCAGGCTGCATACTTTGTGAGGCCCGGTGCAAAGATAAAATGTTCAAAATTAAGAATTTCAGATAAGCAAAATGTGATCCATTCATACAATGGAATATTATTCAGCCTTAGAAAAGAAGGAAATTCTGACAGTGCTACAACTGGATGAACCTTAAGGACATTATGCTCAGTGAAATAGCAGTTACAAAAGGATAAATATTGTATGATTCCACTTACATGAGGTCCCTAGAGGAGTCAGATCCATAGAAACATAAAGGAGATGGTGGGTGCCAGGGGATGGGGGAGGGGGAAGAGGAGTAAGTGTTTAATGGGGACAGAGTTTCAGTTTGGGAAGATGAGGAAGTTCTGGAGATGATGGTGGTGATGGTTGCACAACAATGTGAATGTACTTAATGCCCATGAACTGTGTAGTTAAAAATGCTAAAAATGGTAAATGTTATGTATATTTTACCACAATCAAAAATAAAGTTTAAAAAATTATTAAGAACTTCAAGACAGCCCTGGCCTGTGTGGCTCGGTTGGACGCTGTCCCGTATACCCGGAGGTTGTTGGTTTGATTCCCAGTCAAGGGCACACACCCATTTGTAGGCTCAATCCCCAGTTGGGGCATCCAGGAGGCAGCCAATGAATGTTGCACTCTCACATCCATGTTTTTCCTCTCTCTTCCTCTCCCTTCCTCTCTCTAAGCATGTCCTCAGGTGAGGTAGGTATAAATAAATAAATAAATAAATAAATAAATAAATAAATAAATTTTCTGTTATGTGAATTTCACCTCAATTAAAAAACAAAAATCATGCCATGGCTGAGTAGCTCTGTTGGTTAGAGCATTGTCCCGATACACCAAGGTTGTGGGTTTGATCCCTGGTCAAGTCACATACAAGAATCAATCAATGGCCCTGGCTATTTTGGCTCAGTGGATAGAGTGTTGGCCTGCAGAGTGAAGTATTCTGAGTTTTATTCTGGTCAAGGGCACATACCTTGGTTGCAGGCTCCTCCCCAGCCCAGGCCCTATTCAGAGTGCATGCAGTAAGCAACCAATCGATGTGTTTCTCTCACATGAATATTTCTCTCTGTCTTACCCTCTCTCTTCTACTCTCCCTGAAAATCAATGGAAAAATATCCTCAGGTGAGGATTAAAAAAATAATAAAAGAATCAACCAATGAATGCATAAATAAATGGAACAACAAAATTGATGTTTCTCTCTCTTTCCCTCCCTCTTTTCCTCTCTCCCTCTGAAGTTAATTTTTTAAAAATTAAAAAAAAAAAAATTATCTTAGGGGCTTAACTGCCAAAAGTTTGACATGCACGATAGACCAGTTGGCCGAGTCGTGTGTGCTCAGTGTTTATGATCTCTCCCTTCAGCACTCAGTCCTGCCAAGTGGGCCAGCTCACATGGGAATGTTGAATGTCTATGCACTCTTTCAACAGAAGGTCTATGTATTAGTTTGCCAGGGTGACTTCAACAATGGAAATTTAGGATCTCACAGTTCTGGTTGCCTCACCGAGATCTCTGCCTTCATCTTCAGATGGCATCTTCCCTCTGTGGATGTCTATGTCCAAATTTCCCCTTTTTATAAGAACACCAGTCATATTGGATTTAGGCCCTTCCTACTCCAATATGACTTTATTTTAACTAATTTCATCTGCAATGAATCTATTCCTCAATAAGCTCACATTCTGAGGCACTGGGGGTTAGGACTATCTATATGTATAAAACCCTAATATGCAAATAGACCGAACAGTGGAACAACTGAACAAATGAACAACCAGTCGCTATGACGTGCGCTGACCACCAGGGGGCGTGCACAGGACATGGCGGGTGTCGGCAGCAGGCAGCAGAACATGGAATATGGTGGGATGGTGGAGCAGGTGAGCGGGGGTGCCAGACCAAGGCGAGGCGCCGGTCACTGTCATCGGGGTGAGCCTCTGGTGGTTACTGAAAATTCTTTGCTCCCACGTGCTATGGTCCTGCTGGGCGCTCACACCTGCTGCTGGCGCCAGCCCCGCTCACACCCGCTGCCAGCGCCAGAGCCGCCACCGCTTGCACCCACTGCCAGCACCAGCCCTGCTTGCACTCGCAGCCAGTGCTGGAGCCACTGCTCACACCTGCTTCCAGCGCCTGGCACCGGTCCTGATCACTCAGCGCTGTTAGCAGGTGTGAGCAGTGGCTGCTGGCCCCGATCACTCCTGAGGGCTTCTCCACCTCCCCCTGCTCCTGAGGGGCGATTGGGGCAGCAGCCGCCACTCGCACCCACTGATGGTGCCGGCCCTGCTACTGGCACAGGCCCCAACAGCTCCGCACCATCAGCAGGTGTGAGCATGGCCGGCACCATCAGCACATGGAAACAGCAGTGGCGAGAGTGGGGCTGCCGGCAGACGGGACCAGGGGCTGTGGCAGGAAGGGCCAGGCGGGGGCGTGGAGGATGGGCTGAGACCTCCCCTGTGCCCACCGCAGCCTCACGGCCCACAGTACCTTTCAAGGTGCACAAATTCATGCACTGGGCCCCTAGTAACATATAAATTTGTGAGGACACAATTCAACCCATAACAATCTCCTGTGTGCCAGCTCTGAGAGTACCAAGACCAGCCAAAATTACACCATCCCTCTCCTCATACTGATATCCACTAAAGGTTGCCCACAAGGTTGTCCACAGGCTTCAAGCAGAAGTGTTTAGAAAGGTATAAAGCTATTTGACATTGTCTCTACATCCAAGTCCATTCTCAATTGACTCATCTCCTTGGCCAGGGTCTAAACCAATCAGGATGTTGTCTGAGTTATTTGGTGTATGAACTGTGTATTATTTCTCAACAGGTTAGAATTTTTTTTTAATTGATTGTGGGGTTTTTTAGAGAGAGAAGGGAAAGAGAGAGAAACATCTGTTTGTTTTCAACTTATTTATGCATTCATTGGTTGATTTTTGTATGTGCCCTGACCAGAGATCGAACTCACAACTTGGGGTATTGGGACGATGCTTTAACCAACTGAACTACCCAGCCACACCACCAGATTAGAAATTTTAAAAAGAGCCAAAACCTAAAACCCGATCCTTCACTACAAACTGTTAGAGAAGGTCTTGTGGAAAAGTCAGACGTCCATTAATAACTGAATGTACCAGCCAGGAGGACGAGCCAGAGACAGAGCCCTGGACTGCAAGCTGAGTCCTGACAATTCCCTCAACCCCTCCATTCCAGACAAGGCTCAAAGGCAGAGGGCATGGAAGGGATACAAGGTGGTTCCTGCATTGAGGCCCCCAACCTCCTACCTGATTTGTATCTTAAAATCTGCCATTTCCCACTGGGATGGTGACTTCCAGCCCCCAGTCCTGTTCCAGCTTTCTTGTCCAACTCTTGGCAATGCTGCTCCTTCTCTTTGCTTGTTGATCATATCTTTTATTCTTTATATTCTGATGCTTTGATACCCTGGGGTCTTTCTGGCCTTGGAGGGACGGCCCCTCCAAGGGGTGCCCAGTTCCTAGAGACATGCCAAGTAGCAGGCCTTTCATGTGCAGACGAACCAATCCAGAGCTGATCCTCCCAACCACCTCTGTCATCAGACTCTCACACCATTCCTTGGCCTTGATCACCCCAGGGCCACGTGCTAGACAACCAGAGACAGAACCTGTGCCCCAGAGCATGCTGAAACTATTCACATGAGCCAGACTTCCCCTCTCTCTGGTTTCCTATCCACCCAGCTCTCCTCCCTCGTGCTGCCTATGTATGTCCCTCCAGAAATACCCTGTCATTCAAGTAAATCTACCAGTCTATATCATAAAGTATGTTAAACGGGAAGTGAGGCCTTCAGATCTGTGTTTTAAGCCCACCCAGATGCTAAGAGGAGGAATGGCTTTCTGTACATAGAGCTTCAAGCATTTCAGAAATGAAATTATTGGCTTGGCCCTCGCCAAGTAGCTCTATTGATTAGAGCATCATCTCGATAACCAAGGTTGCAGGTTTGATCCCTGGTAAGGGCACATACAAGAAGCAACCAATGAATGCATAAATAAATGGAACAAAAAAAATTGATGTTTTTCTCTCTCCCTTCCTTTTCTCTCTAAAATCAATTTTTTGTTTTTAACAGCTTTATTTTAAATCAATTAAATTTTTAAAAAGAAATTGTTTCCCTGGCCAGTTGGCTCAGTAGATAGAGCGACAGCCCTTGGACTGAAGTGTTCCAGGTTCAATTCTGCGCCGCAAGGGGTCCCTGCCCCACACCAGACCCCTTAAGGGCATGTACCTTTATTGCAGACTCAATCCCCTGCCTCAGTCTGGGCATGTGTGGAAGGCAACCAATCGATGTGTCTTTCTCACATTGATGTTCCTCTCTCTCTGTTTCTCCCCCTCCCTTTCACTCTCTCTAAAAAAATCAATGGAAAAAAATATACTTGGGTAAGGATTAACAAAAAAAGAAAAAAGGAAGGAAGGAAGGAAGGAAGGAAGGAAGGAAGGAAGGAAGGAAGGAAGGAAGGAAGAAAGAAAGGAAGGGAGGAAGAGGGGGGGAGGGAGGGAGGGAGTTGTTGGTTTATTTCACTTAGCAACTGTTTTCAGGTTCATCCATGTTGTAACATGTATCAGAACTTCATTCCTGAGGGCTTCCAGTCAAGATGGCAGCATAGGTAAATGCGGTACTCAAATACTGTCACAACCATATCAAAAATACAACTAATCTTCAGAATAACCATCAGTCAAAACCTCTTGAAATCTAGCTGAATGGGAGTCCTACAACTAGGGAATTAAAGAAGAAGCCACATTCAGACTGGTAGGAGGGGTGGAGGCATGGAACAGCTGGTCCCACACCCACATGTGGATATTTTTAATCCAGAGGGATATCTTGGCTGTGGAGGTCCCTCCTGAGGAGCAAGGGGTCCCTGCCCCACACCAGACCCCTTAGCCCAGGGTTTAGTGCTGGAAAGAGAAGACACATAACCATGGGCCATAAAAACCAGTGTGGATTGAGGCTGAAAGAGATGGAGGGCTGGTAGGGTTGCAGCCAGTTCCTCTTAAAGGGCCCACACATGGACTTACTCAAACTCACTCTGAGCTCCAGCTTGAACCTGGGACATCTGGGGAGGAACTAACTTGTCTAGCATCAGGGCAAGAGCTGGGGGGCAGCTTTTTCCTAGACAAAAGTGCTGGCAGAGGCCATTGTTCCTTTGCTGAGCCCTTCGCCCTATACCCCAGAGAGACAACAAGTAGGTGCCATATCTGAGTCTCCATCAACCTGACTCACACTGTTCTCCCCACCCTGGTGATTCCCTGAGACCTAGCCCCACCCAACTTTCGGGCTCATCTAAGTCCTTTCCAGTGGCTTTTCCATACAACTGGCCTCTATTGCCTTTGGGTTTTCCTAAAACATCTCAAACAAGCAGCATCTGGCTTTAGCATGCCCCATACCTCTCCATAAGTGGCCCCAGGCCCAGCACTAGCAGCAGCCCACCTTGGTTCACAGCTTGGCTTCTCCTGGCACCTCCAAGCCCAACACAGTGGCAGTCATCTTCAGATATCTCTGTAGCTTGTGCTAGGTGACCCCAGGGAGGGCACAGGCAGTAGCTGGCTTTACACCTCCCAGGAGGCCCCAGAGCTAGTGCACCCAGTGGACAGCTTCAGACCATGTCAGATTACAACCCTACCACCTCCACCAGTAACACACTCAAGGAATGGACTCAATTAGCACCAAAAAAAACCTCTGAATCAAGTCTTGTTCTATAGGGTCGACCCCTGCACAGCAGCTCTTCCACGGTAGTTGCAACTGGTCCTCCAATACAGCCGATTGGCCTGAGGTCCAATCCCTCCCAGTGATGACAACAGCAATCAAGGCTCATCTATAACAGGACAGTGCACACAGCCCACACAAGGGCACACCTGGAGCACCCCGCTCAGGTGACTGGGGAGGCTGTACTACTGGTGCTACAGAACACCTATTACATCAAGGCCACTCTACCAAGATCAGGAGACATAGCAGCTCTACCTAATACATAGAAACAAACACATGTTAGCAGCCAAAATATGGAGATAAATAAACATGTTCCAAATGAAAAACCAGGAGAAATCTCCAGAAAAATAACTAGATGAAATGGAAGCAAACAAACTACCAGATACAGAGTTCAAAACAATGGTTATAAGGATGCTCACTGAACTTACTGAGAACTTCAACAGCATGAAAAAGGACATAGGAACCATAAAAAAGAACCAGTACTAAATGAAGAATACACTAAATGAAATAAATAATTTACAGGGGATCAAAAGTAGAGTCCTAGCTGGTTTTGCTCAGTGGATATAGCATCAGCCTGTGGACTGAAGGGTCCCTGGTTCAATTCTGGTCAAGGGCACATGCCTGGGTTGCAGGCTTGATCCCCAGCAGGGGGCGTGCAGGAGGCAGCCAATCAATAATTCTCTCTCATCATTGATGTTTCTATCTCTCTTCCCATTTCCCTTCCTCTCTGAAATCAATAAAAAATACATTTAAAAAATAAAGTAGAGCAGCAGTCGCCAACCTTTCAAACCTCACAGACCACCAGTCATCCATGGACCACCGGTTGGTGACCGCTGCTCCAAAAGTTTCCTTAAACAAGTGGTCGCCGACATTTCGGACCTCACAGACCACCAGTGGTCTGCGGACCACCAGTTGGCGACCACTGGAATAGACACCATGAATCAAATAAGTGATTTGGAATATAAGGAAGCAAAAAAATATCCAACCAGAACAGCAAAAAGAAAAAAAGAATCCAAAAATATGAAGATAGTGTAAGGAGTCTCTGGAACAACTTCAAGCATGCCAACATTCGCATCATGGAGGTGCCCGAAAGAGAAGAGAGGAAGCAAGAAAATGCAAACCTATTTGAAAAACAACAATGAAGTACCATCTCACACCTGTCAGAATGGCTATCATCAACAAATCAACAAACAACAAGTGCTGTCAAGGATGCGGAGAAAAAGGAACCCTCTTGCACTGCTGGTGGGAATGCAGACTGGTGCATCCACTGTGGAAAACAGTATGGAGTTTCCTCAAAAAATTAAAAATGGAACTTCCATTTGACCCAGTAATCCCACTTCTATGAATATATCCCAAGAAATCAGAAACACCAGTCAGAAAGGATATATACACCCCTATGTTCATAGCAGCACAATTTACAATAGCTAAGATTTGGAAACAGCCTAAGTGCCCATCAGCAGATGAGTGGATTAGAAAACTGTGGTACAGCTACACAATGGAATACTACGATGTTGTGAAAAAGAAGGAATTTGTACCATTTGCAACAGCATGGATGGAACTGGAGAGCATTATGCTAAGTGAAATAAGCCAGTCAGAGAAAGATAAATATCATATGATCTGACTCATTTGTGGAATATAATGAATAACATAAACTGATGAACAAAAATAGAACCAGAGACATAGAAGCATTGAACAGAATGTCCAACCTATGAGTGAGGGGGTAAGAGATCAACTGAAGGACTTGTATGCATGCATATGAGCATAACAATGGACATAGACAATAGCGGGGTGAGGGCATGTGCTGGGGGGTGGGAGTGGCTGGGGAGAGTTCAATGGGGGGGGGGGGAAGGAGACTAATGTAATATTTTATATAATAAAGAATTTAAATTTTTAAAAAAGAAAACCCATTTGAAAAAATAATGACAGAAAGGGACTCACATTCACTGCACTAGAGAAGCTCCCAGGAGGCCCGGGATAGACACACCAAAGGACCAGATTCAACAATATCTGAACAAAATCGAGCAAACTCTACAAATGGTGTACCCAAAGCAACTGTATAACACCTGTTATGAGGTCATTGGGGTTGAACCTCATTTGTAGTAAGTTGGAGGGAAGAACCCTCCCATGAATGGGACATCAACAATCAAGTCCCAATTACAACAGGAGAGCCCAAACAACACACACAGGGGGCATTCCTAGAGCATCCAGCTCAAGTGAACAAAGAGACTACACCGCTGGACCCTTCAAGACACTTTCTACATAAGGCCATCCCACAAAGACTGGGATGCATAGCAGTTCTATCTAATACATAGAAGCAAGTACAAAGACAGCTAAAATGGGGAGACAAAGAACAACCCCAAATGAGAGAAAAGAAAGAATCTCCAGAAAAAGAACTAAATGAGATAGAAGCAAGCAACCTATTAGACATAGAGTTCAAAGCAATGGTTATAAAGATGCTTAAAGAACTTAGTGCAAATTACAACAGCATGAAAAGGGAAATAGAGGCCATGAACAAAGAACCAACCAGAAATGAAGAATGATATATCTGACATCAAGAACACACTGGAAGTTGTTAAAAGTAGATTGGATGAAACAGAGGATCGAATCAGTGATTTGGAAGACAAAATATAAATAAATACCCAATTAGAGCAGCAAATAGAAAAAAGAATTAAAAAGCAGGAAATAGCTTAAGGGACCTCTGGGACAACATGAAACATAACAACTTTCACATTATAGGAATACTAGAAGGGGAAGAGGGTGAGCAAGGAACAGAGAACCTGTTTAAAGAAATAATAACAGAAAATTTCCCAACCTGGGGAAGGAAAATGTCACACAAGTTCAGGAGACACAAGAGAGTCCCAATCAAGATGAACCCAAAGAGACCCACACCTAAACACATCATAATTAAAATGGCAAATGTTGCCCAGGCAGCATCGCTCAGTGGTTGAGCATCAACCTATGAACCAGGAGGTCACAGTTCAATTCCCTGTCAGGGCACATGCCTGGGTTGTGAGCTCAATCCACAGTAGGGGGTGTGCAGGAAACAGTGAATCAATGATTCTCTCCCCTCATTGATGTTTCTATCTCTTTCGCCCTTCCTCTCTGAAATCAATAAAAATATATTTTAAAAAATAAAAATAAAAAGGCAATTGTTAAAGACAATGGAAGAATCTTAAAGGCAGCAAGAAAGAGACAGAAAATTACCTACAAAGGAGTTCCCATTTGAATTTCAGCTGACTTTTCAATAGAAACATTTTAGTCTAGAAAGCAGTGGTATGAAGTACTCAAGGTAATGAAAAGCAAAAGCCTAAATCCAAGACTACTGTATCCAGTGAGACTATCATTTAAAATTTAAGGTGAAATAAAAAGCTTTCCAGACAGAAAAAAGGTTAAAAGAGTTCATTACAACCAAACCAGCAATGCAAGAAATGTTAAAGGGACTGCTTTAAGAAGAAAAGGAAAGAGAGGGGATCATAGCCATAAAGAATATAAAAATGGCAATAAATAAATACCTATCAATAATAACCTTAAATATAAATGGACTAAACGCTCCAGTGAAAAGACCTAGGGTGACTGAATGAAGAAGAAAACATGACCCATATATATGCTGTCTACCAGAAACCCACCTCAGAACAAGACATACACACAAACTGAGAGTGATGGGATGGAAAAATATATTCCATCCAAATGGAAATGAAAAAATAGCTGCAGTATTAATGCTCATATCAGACGAAATAGACTTCAAACCAAAGACCATAACAAGAGACAAAGAAAGCCACTTCATAATACTAAAGGGGATGATTCAACAAGAAAATATAACCCTTGTAAACATATATGCACTCAATATAGAAGCACCCAAGTACATAAAAAAAACTCGTGATGGACTTTAAGGGAGAGATTAACAGAAATACAGTCATAGTAGAGGATTTTAACACCCCACTAACAACACTGGATAGATCTTCCAGACAAAAATGAACAAGGAAACAAAGGCCTTAAATGACACACTAGATCAGATGGATCTAACCAATATTTACAGAACATTTCACCCCAAAGCAACAAAATAAACATTCTTCTCAAGTGCACATGGAACATCCTCAAAGACAGACCACATGTTAGGGCACAAAACAAGTCTATACAAATTCAAGAAGATTAATATAATACCAAGGATTTTCTCAGCTCACAATGGCATGAAGTTAGAAATAAACTACAATAAAATAAAATAAAAACACCTCAAAAACACTCAAATAGCCGAAACCGGTTTGGCTCAGTGGATAGAGCGTCGGCCTGCGGACTCAAGAGTCCCAGGTTCGATTCCGGTCAAGGGCATGTACCTTGGTTGCAGGCACATCCCCAGTAGGGGGTGTGCAAGAGGCAGCTGATCGATGTTTCTAACTCTCTATCCCTCTCTCTTCCTCTCTGTAAAAAAATCAATAAAATATATTTTAAAAAAAACACTCAAATACATGGAGGCTAAATAACATGTTATTAAACAATGAATGGGTTACTAATGAGATCAAGCAAGAAATTAAAAACGTCTTGGAAACAAATGAAAATGAACACACAACACAAAACCTATGGGATATGGTGAAAGCAGTCCTAAGAGGGAAGTTCATAGCACTACAGGCCTACCTTAAGAAACAATAAAAAGAACTAATAAACTGCCTAACCCTACAACTAAATGAATTTGAAGGAGAACAGCAAGAAAAGCCCAGAGGAAGTAGAAGGAAGGAAATAATAAAGATCAGAGTGAAATGACACAGACTAAAAAAAAAGTACAAAAGATCAATAAATCCAAGAGCTGGTTCTTTGAAAGGATAAACAAAATTGATAAACTATTAGCCAGACTCATCAAGAAACAGAGAGAGGACCCAAATAAATAAAATCAGAAATGAAAGTGGAGAAGTAACCACCAACACCACAGAAATACAAAGGATTGTAAGAAAATACTAAACAACTATATGTCAACAAGCTGGACAATGTGGATGAAATAGACAAATTCCTAGAAAAATACAATCTCCCAAAACTAAATCAGGAAGAATCAAAAAACCTGAATAGGCCAATAACAACCGATGAAATAGAAGCAATAATCAAAATACTCCCAGCAAACAAAAGCCAGGGTCCGGATGGCTTCACAGGGGTTTTTCCAAACATTCAAAGAAGAACTAACACCTATATTCCTCAAACTATTTCAGAAAATCCAAGAGGAAGGAACAGTTCCACACTCTTTTCATGAGGCCAGCATGATCCTAATTCTAAAACCAGATAAAGACACTACAAAGAAAGAGAATTATAGGCCAATATCCCTGATGAACAAAGATGCTAAAATCCTCAACAAAATATTAGCAAATAGCATCCAGCAATATATTAAAAAGATCATACACCATGATCAAGTGGGATTTATTCCAGGGATGCAAGGCTGGTACAATATTCTCAAATCAATAAATGTGATATATCACATAAACAAATTGAAAGACAAAAATCACATGATCAGCCCTGGCCGGTTTGGCTCAGTGGATAGAGCGTTGGCCTGCGGACTGAAAGGTCCCGGGTTCGATTCCGGTCAAGGGCATGTACCTTGGTTGCGGGCACATTCCCAGTGGGAGGTGTGCAGGAGGCAGCTGATCGATGTTTCTCTTTCATCGATGTTTCTAGCTCTCTATCCCTCTCCCTTCCTCTCTGTAAAAAATCAATAAAATATATTTTTAAAAAATCACATGATCATATCAATACACAGAAAAAAAGCATTCGACAAAATCCAACACCCATTTTTTATTAAAAAAAAAAAAACTCTCAGCAAAGTTGGAATAGAGGGATCATATCTCAAAATGATAAAGGCCATACATGACAAACCTACAGCCAACATAAAACTAAAAGCATTTCCCTTAAGAAAGGGAACAAGACAAGGATGTGCACTTTCGCCACTAGTACTGAAAATCCTAGCCAAAGCAATCAGACAAGAAGAAATAAGAGGCATCCAAATTGGAAAGGAGAAAGTGAAACTGTCGTTATTTGAAGATGACATGGTATTGTTCATAGAAAACCCTAAAGACTCCACCAGGAAACTGCTAGACTTAATAAATGAATTCGGCAAGGTAGCAGGACACAAATTCAACATCCACAAATCGATGGCATTTTTATATACCAATAATGAACTCTCAAAAAGAGAAACTAAAAAAGCAATTCCATTTACCACTGCAACAACAACAAAAAGATACCTAGGAATAAACTTAACCAAGGAGGTAAAAGATCTGTACTTGGAAAACTATAGGACACTGATAAAAGAAATAGAGGAAGATACAAACAAATGAAAGTGTATACCATGTCCATGGATTGGAAGAAGGAACATCATTTAAATGTCTATACTACCCAAAGCAATCTACAGGTTCAACACAATCCCTATTAAAATTCCAATGGCATACTTCACAGAGCTAAAACAAATACTCCAAAAACTTATATGGAACCATAACAGACCCTGAATAGATGCAGCAATCTTGAGAAAGAAGAATGAAGTAGGAAGGATCACAATACCAGATATCAAATTATACTACAAAGCCATTATAACCAAAACAGCCTGGTACTGGCACAAGAACAGGCATATAGACCATTGGATCAGAACAGAGACCCCAGAAATCAACCCAAGCCATTATGCTCAATTAATATTTAACAAAGGAGGCAAGAACATACAATAGAGTAAAGACAGTCTCTTCAACAAATGGTGCTGGGAAACCTGGACAGATACAAGCAAAAAGATGAAACTAGACCACCAACTTATACCCTACACAGAATAAACTCAAGGTGGATAAAAGACATAAATGTAAGGCATGAAACCATAAAAATCTTAGAGGAGAATATAGGCAGTAAAATCTCAGACATCTCACGTAGCAATATGTTTATGGATACATCTCCTAGGACAAAGGAAACTAAGGAGAAAATAAACAAACTAGACTACATCAAAAGAAAAAGCTTCTGCATAGCAAAAGAAACCACCATCCAAATGAAAATAGAACCCACTGTATGGGAGAACGTATTTGCCAATGATACATCTGATAAGGTATTAATATCCAAAATATATAAAGTACTCATTCAACTCAACAAAAAATCCAATTAAAAAATGGGCAGAAAGCGGGAAGGTTAGGGAGAGGTGGGGGAGATAAGAGATCAACCGAAGTTCTTGTATGCATGCATATAAGCATAACCAATGGACGCAAAACACTGAGGGGTGAGGGCATGTATGGGAGTGGGGTGGGGAGGGGAATGGTAAGATATGTACACATATAATACCTTAATTAAAAAATGGGGGGGAAAATGGGCAGAAGACCTGAATAGACATTTCTCCAAAGAGGACATACAAATGGCCAAGAGACATATTAAAAAATGCTCAAAGTCAGTAATAATCAGCAAAATGCAAATTAAAACCACTATGAGATATCACCTCACACCTGTCAGAATGGCTATCATAAAAAAATCAAACAACAAGTGCTGGCGAGGATGTGGAGAAAAGGGAACCCTAGTTCACTGCTGGTGAGAATGCAGACTGGTGCAGCCACTATGGAAAACAATATGGAGTTTCCTCAAAAAATTAAAAATGGAACTTCCATTTGACCCAGTGATCCCACTTCTGGGAATTTATCTTGAAAACCCCAAAACATCCATCAGAAAGAATATATGCACCCCTATGTTCATAGCAGTATTATTTATAATAGCTAAGATTTGGAAACAGCACAAGTGCCCATCAGTAAAGGAATGGATAAAAAAGCTGTGGGACATTTACACTATGGAATACTATGCAGCTGTAAAAAATTCGTGCATGGGTAGGGTCCAGCCAGCCCACCCTGATGGGGGCTGATGGGGGCTGGGCTGGCCAGGGGGAGGGGCTGCAGGAGGTTGGCCAGCCTCGCCCCCAATGGGGGAGGGGGCCGATTGGGTGGGGGGAGCAGGTTGGGTGGGAGGAGCCGATCAAGGGTGGGGCTGGCAGGGGTGCTGCAGGAGGTGGGGGGGGGGCGATTGGGGCCCCTATGGGGCTGGTTGGCCACAGCAGTGTGCGTCATAGCAACCAGTCGTTCTTTTGGCTTTTATATATATAGATATGCATAGCCCATGGACACAGGTAATAGGGTAGCAAAAACCTGGAAGGGTGGGTAGGGGCTGGGAGGAGGGGAGGCAAAGGGGGGAAATGGGAGACATCTGTAATACTATCAACAATAAAAATACATTTTAAAAATATTGTGAGAAGGAATTCAGACGAGTGACAGAGAACAGTGTTGAAACAATGCAAGCAAATATTTATTAAGGAAGGAAAGCAAGAATTTATTAAGAGTGTACTTGGCACAGAGAGTAGGGGGGTGAGGGCATGTGCCGGGGGCGGGATTGGTCAGGGAGAGGTCAATGGGGGAAAAAGGAGACATATGTAACACTTTCAACAATAAAGAATTCAGATTAAATAATAAAAATTTTTTTAAAGTGTACGTGGTGTAAAGCACAAATGGAAAACTCAGCTAGTCTGAGTGCTCCACCTAGTGGAGGTTCAAGGTGTTTTATACACTTTCCCCCTTTAGGTTTTAAGGTTCCCCTGCCAGATATCTTGGGTAGCAGACTAGGTTTCAAAATCCCCTTCTACACTGTTTTGGCTTATCCTGGAATGTTTGTTCATCGTGTCTGGCAAGTCTTACGATGGCTGACTTCTTCGTTAAGTGGGTGAAATAAACTCCACCTTCTTTCCCCCTTCCCTAGTAGCTATCTATTCTACCTAGCAGAAGGACTAATCAAATTCATCTTAAAAGAGTCTGGAATCCAGGCATCTTTTATTTAAGGGAAGGGAGGAGGGGCAAGGCAAAAGGTGGGTGCTGGCCACAGACAGGTAGGTTTTGAAAGGGATCCAAAGAGGAGTGTGAACTTTCTCAATCCCTTTGTTCCCTCCTGGTTGGTCTGCTGACCCCTGGTGATCTGTGTCCAGTTATGGAGACTACTGTGAATCTCTGAGAAACAGTCATTACTTTATAGGCAGTCCCCCACCTCTTTGCTTACAAAGGGGCTGCTCAAGCCACAAGCAGAATTCCTCTAGTTCAAGCACGTCCAAGGCAAAGGCTAACACGGGCCAAATAAACAAGCTTTAAGTTTGTGGAGGCCACAAAAAAACAAGCTTCAATTTTCATAGAAACGTAGGTTTATTTCCATAGAGACATGCTGAATACAAAAGGCTGAAATACATGAGTCATCGTTAACATAAAATAATAGAACATTTTAATAAAAATTAATAGTTTTTCTTGAACATTAACTTACCAGACAGTGAATAACTGCACAAATTAATTAGTGTAACACAAATAAACCTATTTTTCTTGTTCTCCGAAAGTGAAATATTTCCTGTTGCGCACACCAAACAAGTCAGTCCAAGACTAATGACGTGGCCATCGGCTGCTAAAATATTCGCTGCTGGTATTAGTGGAGAGAAATGGTGCGCCTGTGTGTAAGGCACATAAGGGAAATGAATGCAACACGATTATAGTAATCAGTCATTAGTGAATGGTGTAGTTCGTTATTAATAATTATGTATAACAGGATATTGTAAAAATTAACTTACGAAATTTTAATTAAAACGTTCCTTACATACCGTTATATTGGCTGGGCCACAAAAAAATACTCTTTGTGGGCCACATGTGGGCCCCAGGCTTGCTCTAGTTAATTACATACCTACAGCAGGAGTTATTGGCCTGCAGGCCATCAGAGAGAGGAAGCATCTCATTCTGTTATAGCAGGGTTCCTTGAAAGTTCTGATTGTCTTAAGAGCCTGTAAGTACAAGAACATTCCTCCCACACACCCTGTTTGAGCTCTCCCTTCCTGCCCAAAGCCTTGGAGAGTCTAGCTGCCCTTAGAGCTTCTCAGACACTTTGATTTCCCCCATTGCAGCATTTGAATGGCTTAGCCCCTGGAGGCCCTCACCTCCTTGCCTAGAAAATGGGGAATAATGCTGCTGACTTCACAGATTTTAAGAATTCAGTGCCTTCCATATGCATAACCTCTGCTTCCATACCATCCTGCCCACACATAGCCAGGGGTCTGTGCTATGTCCTGGGACCAAGGTTCTGCCCGAGCCAGGGCCACCCAGATTCTCTTTTTGTCACTAGCTGTGTGGTTGTGAGCAACTTCCTTCCCCTCTGCCAGCTCTGGGTGCATCTCTGTAGGGGGCTAATAATAGCATCCACCTGGAAGGGGTGTGGGATGGTGCTAAATAAGATACCACTTCCTGGGGCCCGAGAGCTCCAGTCTGGAACAGAGGAAGTGTGACACTAGTGCCAGCAAGTATCATTATACCTCCAGAGGGAGAGCAGAAGATGGAGGAGAGACAGCCCAGGAGAAGAGGGAGCAGAGTGGGAAGCCACATAGAAGGCAGACAGATGGCGAGGCCTGTGGGCAACAGAAGCTGGAGTGGACAGGGCCTCTGAACCCCAGGGGAGAGGCAGAGGACCTGTGATATGAGTTTGCAGAGGCTGCTCTAACCGACTGGGCAGCCTACACAATGGATATGGATCTTTCACAGTTCTGGAGGCTGGAAGTATAAGATCAAGGTGTTGGCAGGGTTGGTTTCTTCTGAGGCCTCTCTCCTTGGCTTGTGGATGGCCATCCTCTCCCCGTGTCCTCACATGGCCTTCCCTCCGTGTGTCTGTGTCTTAATCTCCTCTTCTTATAAGGACACCAGTCAGATTGGATTATGGCTCACCCTGATGACCTTATTAAATTGATTATCTCTTTAAATACCCTATCTCCAAATACAGTCACATTCTGAGGTGCTAGGGGTTAAGGCTTCAACACATGACTTTGGGGAGACACCATTCAGCTATTGAGGGTGGCCTAGGAAAAAGGGGAGCAGGAAGAGCATTAGACTGGAGGCAACAGACTTCTTTTTTTAAAAAAAAATGTATTTATTGATTTGAGAGAGAGAGGAAGGGAGAGGGAGAGAAGAAAAGGAAGAGAGAGAGAGAGAGAGAGAGAGAGAGAGAGAGAGAGAGAGAGAGAGAGAGAAACATTGATTGGTGGCCTCCTACACGCCCCCCACCAGACATCAAGCCCGCAACCCCGGCATGTGCCCTGGAGGGAAATCAAACCAGTGGCCCTCCAGTGCACAGACAACTCTCAACCAACTGAGCCACACTGGCTAGGGCGCAACAGACTTCTTTTGCTAAAGATGTAGCTGTGTCTTGATCCAGTCTCCGTGAGGCTGGAGGGACCATCCAGTTCTGCCCATGAGGCCTAGCTGCAAAGTTAGATGCCCATCTCTGTCATTCAGGTATTTTATAGCTGTTACAAAGGGCCTAACTAAACCAGTATGTGAAGCACTTGGCACACTGCCTGGCCTAGCAAAAGCTCAATAAATTGTAGCTATTATTGTTATTAAGAGTATTTGGTTGGCCCTGGCTAGTGTCCCCAGTGGTTAGAGCATCGGCCCATGCACCAAAGGGTCATGGGTTCGATTCCCAATCAAGGACATGTACCTGCATTAGGCATGTGCTGGAGACAACCAACTGATGGATGTGTCTCTCTCACATTGATGTTTCTCTCTCTCTCTCTCTCTTTCTCTTCTCCTCCTCCTTCCTCCCACTTCCATTCTCTAAAATCAATGGAAAAAATATCCTCAGGTGAGGATTAACAAAATAAAACAAGATTATTTGGTTGGCAATATTAATACTAGAAAAATATATAATGAATAATATTTTTTTATTATATATATATTTTATTAAATATATTTTTATTATATATATATTAATATATTAATGAATACATTAAATAGTGAGAATTGAATATTATCCTATAGCATAATGAGTGAATAAAAAAGAAATAATTGATCCAGCAATCACACTTCTTTTTTTTTTTAAATATATTTTATTGATTTTTTACAGAGAGGAAGGGAGAGGGATAGAGAGCTAGAAACATCGATCAGTTGCCTCCTGCATACCCCCTACTGGGGATGTGCCCACAACCAAGGTATATGCCCTTGACCGGAATCGAACCTGGGACCTTTCAGTCCAAAGGCCGACGCTCTATCCACTGAGCCAAACCGGTTTCGGCGCAATCACACTTCTTGGTACTTGGTACTTAAATGAAGTGAAAACTTACACAAAAAACCTGCACATGGATGCTTATAGAAGCTTTATTCATAATTACCAAAACTTGGAAGCAACCAAAATATCCTTCAACAGGTGAGTGGATAAATAAACTGTGGAACATCCAGACAATGAAATATTATTTAGTGCAAAAAAGAAATTATCTGTCAGTCATGAAAAGACATAGAAGAAACTTAAATGACACTACTAAGTGAAAGAAGCCAATCTGAAAATCACACTATATGATTTCAACTCTATCTCCGACATTCTGGAAAAGGCAAAACGATGGAGACAGTGAAAACATCAGTGGTTGCCAGGGACTGGGTGGTAGGGAAGGATGAACAGATAAAGCACAGAGGATTTTTAGGGCAGTAAAGCTACTCTGTGTGATGGGCATGTCATTAAACAGTAGTCAAACCCCATAGAATGTGCAACCTCAAGGGTGACCCCTAATGTAAACTATGGACTTGGGCTGATAATGTCATGTCAACTTAGGTTCCCTCATTATAACAAATGTAGCACTCTGGTGCTGTGCTGATAGTGGGGGAGGCTAGCGGGGAAGGGGCAGGGGACATATCGGAAATCTCTGTACTTTACTACTGTGAACCTAAAACTTTTCTAAGAAATAAACTTTTATATTAAAAAAAGAATAGTCCCTAATTGCTTTTTACATTAATGCCTATATTGAGAATCCAAAACTGTTTAGTAAGATGAATACATTAAATTTATGCATCCTATATAATAAAAGGCTAATATGCAAATTGTTCCCACGGGTGGGAGTTCGACTGACCGGGAGTTAGATGTGCGCTGACCACCAGGGGGCAGCACAAAACATGGCAGGCATCGGCAACACAACGCTGGCAGCAGGCGGCAGTGGAGGCACTGCAGGCCCCAATGGGCACCAATGAGAACAGGACCACGCGGGATGGTGGAGCAGGTGAGTGGGCAGCGCCAGGCCAAGGCTGGTGCGAGCAGAGGCCCTGATTGCCCTGCTGGTCGCCCACAGAAGGCAACCAGCGGCGGGGAGCAGGGCCAGCAAGTGGGTAGCGCCAGGCCAAGGGGGGTGCAAGCGTGGGCCCCCGATTACCCTGCCGGTTACCCCACAGACAGCGACCAGCGGTGGCAGCGGGGGGTGGGGCTGGTGAGTGGGCAGCACCAGGCCAAGGCGAGTGCAAGCGGGGACCCCGATCGCCCGGCCAGTCGCCCCACAGATGGCAACCAGCAGCGGCAGGGGGTGGGGGGGACCCAGCGAGTGGGTGGCGCCCGGCCAAGGCAGGTGCAAGCCGGGCCCCGAAATTTCTAAGCCCTGCTGGTCACCCCACAGATCAGCCCTGATCACCAGCCAGGCCTAGGGACCCCACCCATGCATGAATTTTGTTCACCAGGCCTCTAGTCTATTCATAAAAAATCATGGCATAAAGATGTAAATGTTATCATTAATGAAATGATTAATTTGTATACCAAAAGTTATACCTTACAAATAATAAGTAGGTCTTTTAAAAAATAAACTTTTGCCCGGCCAGTGTGGCTCAGTTGGTTGAATATCAACTCATGCACCAAGGGATCGCCAGTTTGATTCCCATCAGGGCACATGCCTGGCTTGCGACTTGATCCCCAGGCAGCTGACGTTTCTCTCTCAGAAGGATGTTTTTCTCTCTCTCTCTCCCTTCCTCTCTAAAATCAATAAAAACATTTTTAAAAATAAATAAACTTTTTATTTTAGAGCAGTTAGATTTACAGAAAAATTACAAATATGGTGCAGAGTCCACATATACCCCACACCATTTTCCCTATTTGTAACAGATTAGTACAGGATTTTGTTACAATTAACAAGCCAATACAGACACATTATCCTTAACTAACATCCATACTTTATTCAGACTTCCTCAAAATTTCCCTAGTGTCCTTTCTGTGCCCCAAAACTCCACATGGCATGTCAGCTGACACAATCTCTCAGGCTTTCTTTGTTTTGATAACCTTGACATGAAGGAGGAGGACTGGTCAGGAATTTTATAGAATCTGTCAGTTGGGACCTGTCTGAGCTTTTTCTCACATTTAGACTGGGGTGATGGGTTTTGGGAGGAAGATCTCAGAGGTGAAGGGCCCTTCTCATCATATCACATCTTATCAGGAGTATGCTGTCAGAATGACTAATCATGGGTGAAGTTTTTCTTCAAGTTTTCAAGGAAGAGTAACAAAAAATATAACACATATAGGCCAAGAAAGAAATTTCTAAGCAAAAGAAGAAACTGCTCAAGTCCCAGGTTCTTTTTGGCACAAGTATCCTACCTTATAATAGAGAAACATGCAAATTGACCGCACCTCCGCTATGCCCATGATTGGGCCTGCGAGAGGCTGGGGGCGGGACTCCGGGTGGCCTATCTGGCGGTTGAGAAGACCAAGATGGCGGCGTCCAATCCTCTTAGTTCCAGGGGTCCCGGGGGCGATCGCAACCCTGGGGGGGCGTGGCCGGGCGAGCCAGCCGCTCCCTGGGGGTCCCAGGGGCGATAGCCACCCTGGGGGGCGTGGCCGGGCACAGCCAGGCACTCCCGGGGGTCCCCGGGGCGATCGCCACCCGGGGGGGTGTGGCCGGGCGAGACAGCCGCTCCCCGGGGGTCCCAGGGGCGATCGCCACCCAGGGGGGCGTGGCCGGGCCCAGCCAGCCGCTCCCCAGGGGTCCCTGGGGCGATCGCCACCCTGGGGGTCGTGGCCGGGCCCAGCCAGGCACTCAAGGGGGTCCCGGGGGTGATCGCCACCCTGGGGGGGCGTGGCCAGGCCCAGCCAGCCGCTCCCGGGGTCCCTGGGAACATTTCAGGCATGTGGTTGCTGAGACTCAGACCAGGCCTCTGGCCACAGATTCATAGCTTTGCGGAGACCTAGGGCAGGGATCTCCCTCATCTGCAGAGAGACAGAGGTTCTGCAGTGCCCCCAAGACGTGGGTGGGCCCAGCCAGGGATCAATGGGCATGAAAGGACTCCTGGCAGAGGGGCAAGGACCCTCACCCCTGAGGCGGGGGTTGAGGGTTGGAGCCACCTCCATGAAGGGGTGCTGCACTTCAGGGTACTGGACTGACTGACTTGATTCAGAGAAGCTCCCAGTGCTAATGGGCCTCGCTCAGGCGGCCTTCACACTTCAGAGACAGTGACTCCTGCTCCTGCCTTGACCCAAAAGCAAGCTCGCTACACCCTGCCCCATAGCAGAGCATGCCTAGGCAGTGAGTGGGAAGCCTTCCACCTGCTTCGGAGAAGCGGGGGCAGTAAAGAATGTGGGGAGAGGAAAGAATGTGGAGCATCCGCAATGAAGAGGTGCTTGAGAAAGAGGCTGGGAAGCCTGACTTGAAGGTTTGTTCTGTTTGCTGGGCCGCTGCCCGTTAGGAAGCGCAAAGAGCATGGCTCTGAGGGCTTCCTGTGTGCTGAGTCAAGTTCCACAGCCAACTGGAATTGGCCTCAGTTTCCTGGTCTGTAAAATGGATGAAGCGTGTCCCAGTGCCTTCACTGAGCTTTGATGGCCAATTGAGATACTATATAAAGAAAATGAGGGAAGAAGTGAGAAAGAAAAGGATGGACGAGCAACACAAAAGAAAGACTGAAAGGAACCTGTAAACCCATTGTCACTTAAATAGGGAATATAGTCAGTAGTATTGTAATGATGGTATGAAGCCAGGTGGGTACTAGAAATATCGGGGAACACTTTGTAAAGTATATGATTGTCTAACCACTATTCTGTAACTAATATAAAACCTGAAACCAATACAAAATAATGTTGAATGTAAAGAAATGAAAATTGGAGTGAAATTTTTATAAATTTCAAAGTTTAAATAAAAGCTGTAAAGGAAGGAAGGGGAGAATAAAAAGTGTTTTTCATTTTGCCACTTCATTAAAAAGACAGTTGTCTTTATGTGGTGCTTTTATACTTTTCTAAGTCATTATCTCATTTTAATTTCCGGGCAACTTAAAGACAAGATAAGTATTCCCTCCACTATTCAAAGAAAGGAAATCTTGGTGTCTGGTCCTAATGATTCAATCGTCAAGCCCTTATTGTAAAGCAGGGTTAGTAAAATTTTCTGTGCAGGGTCATATCTATACTAATAAAAGCCTTCGGGGTGATCAGGCCAGCAGGGGAGGGTATTTGGGGGCAATCAGGCCCACAGAGGAGCAGTTAGGGGACAATCAGGCCAGCAAGGAAGCAGTTAGGGGGCAATCAGGCAGGTAGGTGACCAGTTAGGAGCCAGCAGTCCCGAATTGTGAGAGGGATGTCCAACTGCAGGATTAGGCCCGATTCCACAGAAATCGGGCCTAAACCTGCAGTTGGACATCTCTTGAGGGGTCCCATATTAGAGAGGGTGCAAGCTGGGCTGAGGGACACCCTCCCCAGTGCACGAATTTTGTGCACCGGGCCTCTAGTCTATATATATAAAAGCCTAAGAAACCGAACAACCGGTCGACCCATCGCTATGATGCGCACTGACCACCAGAGGGCAGGCGCTCAATGCAGGAGCTGCCCCCTGGTGGTCAGTGCACTCCCACAACCAACCTCCCACGCTGACCAACCTCCCGCAGTCCCTCCCCACACCAGCCAGCCCCGATCGGCCTCATTCAGGACTGGGCGAGACGGCCCGGATTGGCCCCAATCATCGGCCAGGCCGCAGGACCCCACCCGTGCACGAATTCATGCACCGGGCCTCTAGTAATAAATAAAGCTGGAGTTATCCCTGAGTCCCGAGTCTCACAAGCTCCGGACCATATAATCAAATCACTCTAACGCTTATGAAGAGTGTAAGTGGGGCCCTGGCAGGTTTAGCTCAGTGAACAGCGCGTTGGCCTGAGGACTGAAGGGTCCTGGGTTTGATCCTGGTCAAGGACATATATCTCGGCTGCAGGCTCGATCCCTGACCCTGGTCTGGGCCTGTGGGGGGAGCAACCAATTGATCTCACATTGATGTTTCTCTTTTTCTGTCTCTCCCTCTCCCTTCCACTCTCTCTAAAAATCAATGGAAAAATATCCTTGGATGAGGATTAACAACAAAAGAGTATGAGTGGGGATCAGCCCCCACTCCTATATTCATGCTCTTGTCTGATCCTGTCTCCTTGAGTGTAGTCAAGACCTAGTGAGTCCAGCCCTGCCAGCATGGCTCAGTGATTGAGTGTAGACCTATGAACCAGGAGGTCAGGGTTCAATTCCTGGTCAGTGCACATGCCCAGGTTGCAGGCTTAATTCCCAGTATGGGGTGTGCAGGAGGGAGCCGATCAATGATTCTCTCTCATCATTGATGTTTCTCTCTCTCTCTTCCTCTCCTTTCCTCTCTGAAATCAATCAATCTATACACACACACACACACCTAGTGAGTCCATTTTAACAAACTATGACCATTGTGATAGGTTGTCACATCTGAGATTAGACTACAGAAGACTGACTCTGTCTTGCTGGCCGCCTCTTGCACCCCTGATGGAAGCCAGCTGCCATGTTGGAAGCTGCTGTATGCCCATGTGGCAAAGACTGAGGAGGGCCACTGGCTAACAGTCAGTGAGAAACAGGCCTTCGTGCAACTGCCAGCAAGGAACTGAATCCTGTAGTGGCCAAGTGAGTGATCTTGGAGCAGAACCCCCCCACCCCCCAGTTGGGCCTTGAGAAGATTTCAACCTCACTTGACACCTTGATTGCAAACTTGTAGGACGCCATGAACCAGAGGACCAGCTGGATGGCACCCAGATTCTTCCTGACACACAGAAAGTAGGAGAACACACATACTTATTTTAAATGATTATGTTTTCTGGATACTTTTTAAAAGAAATATACGGTATACACACACACACACACACACATTTTTTTATTTCAGAGAGAGGAAGAGAGGAGAAAGAGATAGAAACATCAGTGAGGAGAGAGAATCATTGATAGGCTGCCTCCTGCATGCCCACTACTGGGGATCAAGCTCGCAACCTGGGCATGTGCCCTGACCAGGAATCAAACCCTGACCTCCTCGTTCGTAAGTCGACGCTCAACCATTGAGCCACACAGGCCAGGCCTGGATGCTACTTACAAAAGTGCTCCAAGTGCCCCACAGAGACCCTTGCCTCTCCCACCATGTGAAGTTTATTGAGGTATAATTGATGTACAAAAACTGCATTTAATACATTTGTATGCATATTTAATGTATGCTATTGTATACAATTTAATGTACATATTTAAACATAAACAATTTGATGGGTTTGGACATATGCCATAATCAATGTAATAAACATATCACCTCCAAAATTTCCTCCTATCCCTTTGTTTCTTGGATTTTTTGGGGGGCGGGGGAGGTAAGGAGGGGTAAAGAACACCTAACAGCTGAAACCGGTTTGGCTCAGTGGATAGAGCATCGGCCTGGGGACTGAAAGGTCCCAGGTTCGATTCCGGTCAAGGGCATGTACATTGGTTGCGGGCACATCCCCAGTGTGGGGTGTGCAAGAGGCAGCTGATCAATGTTTCTCTCTCATCGATGTTTCTAACTCTCTATCCCTCTCTCTTCCTCTCTGTAAAAAATCAATAAAATATATTTTAAAAAAAAGAACACCTAACGGAAGATCTACCCTCTTAACCATATCTAAGTGTACCACGCAATGTTGTTAACTATGGGCACTATGTTGCACAACAGAGCTCCAGAACTGATTCATCTTGCATATCTGAAACTTATACCATTGAACATCACTCAAGGAACATTTTTGGCAAAATTTGAAACTAATTATGCTATACAAATCAGTCAACTTCAGAATGTGGGATAGTTTTACAAGACAACAGGACTTCAAAATCATCAGCCATGCAAGACTTCCCATCCTCCCAATAAAAACGGAGGAGGCTTTTCTAGATTAAACTGAAAGAGATATGATAACCAAATGTAACAAGTGAAGCTTGATTGAAGTTTACATGTTGTTTTAAGAAGTTATAAAGAGAAAATTGGGGGAAGGATAATAGTTGTATCTGGTTGAACTTGAATTATTTAATTAATGATAATAACTGTCTTGGGGGTGATAATGGCATTGTGGTCTTATAGAGGATGACCTTAGGTGATACATGCTTAAATATTGGAGGGGAAGAATTATGATGTCTGCAGCTCTCCTCCAAATGGTTTAGCAAAACAAACATTTTTTGTATAGATGTTCCTCGATTTACAATGGGGTTATGTTCTGATAAATCCACCATAAATTAAAAATATCGTCAGTCGAAAATGAACTTAATATAACCTAACCTACCTAACATCACAGCTTGGCCCAGCCCACTGTGACCATACTCAGAACACTTATGTAAAAAAAAAAAAAGAACACTTACGTTAGTCTCTGGTTGGGCAAAATCCTCACTGCCACTGCCCAGCACCACGGGAGAGTATCACTAGCCCAGGACAAGATCAAATTCAAAATTCAAAGTATGTAAAAAAATTTTTTTTCAAAGTATGCATATCGCTTTTGCACCATCATAAAGTTGAAAAATTGTAAGTTGAACCATTATAAGTCAGGAACTATCTGTATATATTTCTATAAATATATCTGTTTGTGTATATATGTATATGTATAATAGAGAATGCTAAAGCACGTGTGGTTAAATGAATCTAGGTGAAGGATATATGGATGTGTATTATATTATTCTTGCAACTTTTTTTGTAGCTTAGAAACTTTTCAAAATAAAAGGTGGGAAAAACAAACCACACTCATGCCTCCATATATGTTTCTCAAGCTGTCATCATTTAATCTTCTACTCACAGCAAAGATTCCTCAAGGAGTATATGCACACTTCGTGTGCAGATTAAATGTTTAATAACTGGCCCTGCACACAAACCAAAAGGTTCCTGATCTGTAGTCTCTGTTAATTCCTATGGTGTAAATACTCCCACCATGGCCAATTTCAAACTACTAATGTGGTGTCATTAGACACAGAATTGGTAAGCAGTCAGCAGCACACATCATATAGTATTTCCAGCATACAGATGTGATATATGTAAATAACCTCAGTGGCACAGATGGTAACATGTAGTAAAATAATTAGTAAGTGTTGAGTTTTGAATATTTCTTATCTTTGTCTTAATATAACCCATTTGATCATACGTTTACATATTCAATTTAAAAATAATGGCTGTGTTTAGCAACTGTCTCCAAATTTTTTTTCCTTTATTGATTTTTAGAGAGAGAGGAAGGGAGAGGGATAGAGAGATAGAAATATCAATGAGAGAAACATCACCTATTGGCTGCCTCCTGCACGCCCCCCACATGGGGATCAAGCCCACAAGCTGGGCATGTGCTCTGACCAGGAATCAAACCAGTGTCCTCTTGGTTTCTGGATTGATACTCAACCACTGAGCCACACAAGCTGGGCCAAAATTTCTAAAAATGTGACAGTTGGCTCTCACCAGCCAGTACACACTGGCTTCAGCACACCCCTGTAAAAAAAAAAAAAAAATCTCAACCCACTGAACTCTGGCTTCCACAGCCACCATTTAACCAAAACCCTCTTGCTCACCCTAGCCGGTGTGGCTCAGTGGATAGAGTGTCGGCCTGTGGTCTCAAGGGTCCCAGGTTCGATTCTGGTCAAGGGCATGTACCTTGGTTGCAGGCACATCCCCAGTAGGGGGTGTGCAGGAAGCAGCTGATCGATGTTTCTTTCTCATCGATGTTTCTAATTCTCTATCCCTTCCTCTCCGTGAAGAATCAATAAAATATTTTATTTTATTTTAAATATATTTTATTGATTTTTTACAGAGAGGAAGAGAGAGGGATAGAGAGTTAGAAACATCGATGAGAGAGAAACATCGATCAGCTGCCTCCTGCACGCCCCCTACTGGGGATGTGCCCGCAACCAAGGTACATGCCCTTGACCGGAATCGAACCTGGGACCCTTGAGTCCGCAGGCAGACGCTCTATCCACTGAGCCAAACCGGTTTCGGCCAATAAAATATTTTTTAAAAAATCATCTTGCTCAACTCAGCAAGGACCTCCATATTGTAAAAGTTAAAAGGATGATGGACAGAGTTCTGGCCTGGCCTGCCTTGCCTGTACTCTCTGCAGCATTCAGTACTGCTTGCTCCATCTGCCTTCTCCAAGGCCCTCCAGGTTCTCTGCCTACCTGTTGAGCAGTCCTGCCCTGTCTCCTATAAGGGCTCTTCTTCCTCCATTTTACCTTTGGGCCTTTGATATGGCCTGTTTGACACATTCTCCTTGTGTGCCCTTGTCCAGCTCCATGGTCCCAAATCCAGCTGAAAGCGCAAACCTTCTTCTCAGCTAGTTTGCTCCTCTAGGAATGAAGACCTTTCAAAGCCAGAGCGGCGCACACATCTCTTGCTCCCACCCCTAGGCGGCGCTCCTGAGGGACAGCAATACAGGTCAGTCCAACCCTGAAGCAGGGAGTGTATGTGCACTCTTTCAAGTCCCATATACCTTATCGCAATTTAATAATGCAAAAAGCTTCATATAGGACAAACGCAGCATACATTAACTCCCCGAGAGACCATCCCTTCCTCTCCCCAGCCTCAAATAGCTTGGTGGCGGCATTCTCTAAATGGGAAATCGCAGCTGGCCTGAGCTTCTTCAGGGCAAGGTGTCTCAATTCACCCTGAATCGATGGAGGGGTGACCCACACCAGCCTGGTCTCATCGGTTCTGGGCCAAAATCACCAGGAGCCTCCCCAGAGTGCTATACAAAAGTGGGCTCATCCGCTCTTGCTCTTGGAGCAACTGAATTGCCCGTCTGGCGGTCACTGTCAGCCAACCAGTCATTATCAGTGAGAGCCAGTCAATCACTTTCTGGCTGGTTCGCTGGTCAATCAGTCCGATTCCAACTGAACCTGTTCTTGTGGCAGGTCATTCGGCCCAGGTGTCCGTCCAGCCGCCGGAACCCAGCGAGTTCTAGGGGAGAATCTCTGCTCAGGACAGAATCCCCTTAGGCTCCGCCCCTTCGTAGTCTTACCCAATCCTAGGTCTTTGCCTCACCGGAGTTCCCGCCCCCCCCGGGCCACATCCAGTGGCAGGCCCCGCTCTTTCGAAATTCTGTCCTAACAGAGGCCTCGCTCTTCAGGAATTCCCCGCCCCCCACTAGGCCTCGCCCCTATCGGAGACCTACCTCCAAGGCCCGCCTCCCTGGCAGTGCTCTCCAATCAGAGTCATTTTCTCTCCTCAACCTCGCCGTCAGGGCCCGCTAGTCCCAGGCCCTAGGCGTTCCAGGCTGACGCGACGGATGACACTATCAAGCCGCGCGGAGAGAAGGTCACACGGGGTCCTCCAATATGGCGGCGGCGACGCTGCGGACCGGCTGGTGCCGCTGCCCGCGGGTGAGCAGACCTGTGGGGCCGGGGCGGGGGGTGGGAGAGGGAGCTGGAGGGTGGCTGGTCTTAGGGAGCTCCCGGCCCACCACCTCTAGGGTCTCCTTCTCCTCGGGCCTTTGGCCCCCTCGGCCTTTCCCTGGTCGCGGCGAGAGGCGTGGGGTTGGACCGTGGGTCCGCTGAGGCCGGGGCAGGGGACCCGGAGCCGGGCCTGAGTGCGGGCGCCGAGCGTGCCGGGCGGGGACGGCGTGCGCGGGGCTGGGGCGGGAGCGGATCGCGGTCCCTCGCCTCCTGGTCAGACCCCAGGGGGTTGGCGCCTCGTAGAGAGAAAGTAGCGAGGAGAAGGCAAAAAACCATGACAGCGTGGCTCACGTTTCTATGCCAGGTCCTCTACCGAGAGCATTTCCTGCATGGCCTCCGGTCCGCCCGTGTGCAAGTGTGGGAGGAGAATCTTGCCCTTGCTAAGAACTTTGTCTCGGGAGTTGCGGTGGGAGTCAGCGCGTGTAAAATCCACTCAGGAAACAGAACTTTATGCTGCTGTTGCTTATCGCTGTTTCCCGGGTTAGGACGCCGGGGACCGCCTGGGTAAGCGGCCTGCCCACAGGCTGACCCCGTCCAAGTGTCATCCATGGGGCTTGCCGGTGGGACCTCGGTTCTTCTCGTCCTTCCCGCCCACGCAGAAAAGATTTTAAGGCCAACAAAAATGAAAGTAAAGCCAAGTGGGATTTCTTGAAGATACACTCCAAGAGAGGGGTGATATGGCCAACTGAGAGAGACAGTGGCCCCGAACTCCTGGGTTATGTGGCTTAAACCAAAAAGATGTTACCGGGCAGATGAGAGGAGCCCTCGGTTCTTCTTGAGGGGAAGATTTGAGTCAAGAGACAAAGTGTAGAGCCCTAGCCGGTTTGGCTCAGTGGATAGAGCGTGTCCCCCCGCCCAGCCCCTCCAAGGGTCCGGGGTTCGATTCTGGTCAAGGGCGCGTACCTCAGTTGCAGGCTCCTCCCGGACGCAGGCCCTGGTCCGGGTAGGTGCAGGAGGCAACCAGTCGATGTGTTTCTCTCACATGGATGTTTCTCTCTGTCTTTCCCTCTCTCCACTCTCTAAAAATCAATGGAAAAATAGCCTGGGATGAGGATTAAAAAAAGAAAAGAAAAGAAACAATAGAAAAGCAAGCAAAAATTTATTGACCACAGCAAAAATATACTTAGGAGAGTGAAACAAGGAAGGACATAGAAGAAGTAATAGGAGAGCCGGGGCTGGGTTGCTTTGGCTCCCTGGGAAGTCAGAGAAAAGGGGGGAAGGGGAGCCTTGGAGACAGGTTCAGGAGCGCTGCCCATTGCTCCCCTGGTTGCAAATCTCATGGGGTCCCTTAGAGGTTAGGGGATACATGTGAGGGGGTGTGTGTGAGAGGGCGTGCTGAAGGAGAAGGGGAAGGGAATGAGTGGCACTGGGGAGGTCTTAGGGGTAGATCAGTAAAATATTCATCAGCTTTTGCTGATGTACCAACACGAAATTTATTCTCTTAATTTGTCTGTCCTTGGGTGTGGTTGGCAAATGGCACTTAATTGGATATCTAGTAAGGTGATTTAAGCTATTTACCCTCTGGTTGGGGAAGAGAAGTGCAAACTGTTTACTCTTACATGTCCTAGGTTTAGGAGATAGGATTTACTAGGTGGATACAAACTGCTGTTAAACTATCTCAGTTTCCCTATTCTGCTTCTGGAATTTTCCTAGCTTCTACTATGCTATAACATAAAGCCGAGGTCATTCTGACTCCAGAGCCAGATTCTGGAGTAAAGAAAATATTTCATTGGAATCTGAGTGCCGGAGAAAGAAGTCTTGGACTGATTTTTATCCTTGGCTTTGTCTTTTGAATCAGGGTTTAGAGGTAAAATCTGCATGTGTTTGGATTTGGACAAAGAGGGAACCAGCCTCAGGTTTGGTCCTGTTAGGGGATTTCCCTCCAAGTTAGCCATCTTCAATTTCTGACTGATGCTGAAGTCAGTGCCTCCAGAAACAATGGGTGTAGGCATATAGAGAAGTAAAACAAGTTAATTAAACTCCCAGAGTTAACTTAGAGTAGCTATAGGAGATGGTGGCATCTGTATAAGTATGGGGTGTTGCCTAGGGCAGTGGTCGGCAAACTCATTAGTCAACAGAGCCAAATATCAACAGCACAACGATTGAAATTTCTTTTGAGAGCCAAATTTTTTAAACTTAAACTTCTTCTAATGCCACTTCTTCAAAATAGACTCGCCCAGGCCGTGGTATTTTGTGGAAGAGCCACACTCAAGGGGCCAAAGAGCCGCATGTAGCTCGAGAGCCGCAGTTTGCCGACCACGGGCCTAGGGTATGGAACAGAGAAAGGAAAGACCCATGGAAGGTAGATATGAAAGATTGGTTCTACAAATACTCCAAAATTTATATGGAATCAAGAAAGACCCCGAATAGCTATAGCAATCTTGAGAAAGAAAAACAAAGTTGGAGGAATCACAATACCAAATTTTAAGTTATACTACAAAGCCAACGTAATCAAAACAGCCTGATACTGGCACAAGAACAGGCATATAAAAAAACAAAAACAAAAGAACAGGCATATAGATCAATGGAACAGAATAGAGACCCCAGAAATTAACCCAAGGCAAGAATACACAAGAATAAACTCAAAATGGATAAAAGACTTAAGTGTAAGTCATGAAACCATAAAAATCATAGGCAGCAAAATCTCAGATATCTCTGGTAGCAATATGTTTATAGATACATCTTCTAGGGCCGTGGTCTGCAAACTGCGGCTCACGAGCCACATGCTGCTCTTTGGCCCCTTGAGTGTGGCTCTTCCACAAAATACCATGTGCAGGCGTGCACATACAGTGCAATTGAAACTTCGTGGCCCATGCGCAGAAGTCGGTTTTCGGCTCTCAAAAGAAATTTCAATCGTTGTACTGTTGATATTTGGCTCTGTTGACTAATGAGTTTGCCGACCGCTGTCCTAGGGCAAAGGAGACTAAGGAGAAAATAAACAAATGGGACTACATCAAAATGAAAAGTTTCTGCACAGCAAAAGAAACGATCAGCCGAAACCGGTTTGGCTCAGTGGATAGAGCGTCGGCCTGCGGACTGAAGGGTCCCAGGTTTGATTCCGGTCAAGGGCATGTGCCTTGGTTGCGGGCACATCCCCAGTAGGGGGTGTGCAAGAGGCAGCTGATCGATGTATCTCTCTCACCGATGTTTCTAACTCTCTATCCCTCTCTCTTCCTCACTGTAATAAATCAATAAAATATATTTAAAAGAAAAAAAAAGAAAAACGATCAACAAAACGAAAAGGGAGCCCACTATATGGGAGAAATATTTGACAATGATAGATGACCAAGAGACATGAAAAAATGCTCAAAATCACTAATCATCAGAGAGATGCAAATTAAAACGACAATGAGGTACTATCTCACACCTGTCAGATGGCTCCCATCAACAAATGGCAAGTGCTGGTGAGGATGTGGAGAAAAGGGAACCATAGTACACTGCTGATGGGAATGCAGACTGGTGCAGCCATTATGGAAAACAGTATGGAGTTTCCTCAAAAAATTAAGTATGAAACTTCCATTTGACCCAGTGATCCCACTCCTAGAAAACCCAAAACATCAATCATAAAGAACGTATGCACCCCCTATGTTCATAGAAGCACAATGTACAATAGCTAAGATCTGGAAACAGCCCAAGTAAGTGCTCATCAGTAGATGAGTGGATAAACAAGCTGTGGTACGTTTGTACCATGGAATACTATGCAGCTGTAAAAAAGAAGAATCTCTTACCGTTTGAGACAGCATTGAATGCCCTGGAGAGTATTGTGCTAAGTGAAATAAGTCAGTCAGAGAAAGACAAGTATCACATGATCTCACTCATGTGGAGTCTGATTAACAAAATAAACTGATGAATGGAGTTGATTCAGAGACATGGAAGCATAAAACAGTGCAGAATCTTGGAGTGAAGGCAGGAGATGGTGGGTGGGTGGGAGGTAATCAACCAAAGACCTTATATGAATGTATGCATAACCCATGGACAGAGATAATAGGGTGGTGAAGGCCTGGGGTGGAGGGCAGAGGTGGGCTGGAGGAGGTCAATGGGGGAAAAAGGGAACATTTGTAATACTTTCAACAATAAAGATTTATTTAAAAAAAAAAAAAAACAAGAAGAAAGATTGGTTCTATCAGGCCATTGATATCAATGTGCCTGGGTCCGTGCTGGGTTCTGGGATACAACATCTAACAGGACCTGCATAAGCCCTTAGGTAAGCAGCATCTTTGCCAAAGTGACTCCCTAAATTTCCCTGCTTATGGCCTGACCCTGGACCAGGACATGGTAGGTTTATTCCAGGGTTGTGCCTGGTACAATAAGTTATCAGGGTTTACCTCTTTTTAAAATTTTATTTTAGAGAGAAACATCAGTTTGTTCTTCCACTTATTTATGCATTCATTGGTTGATTCTTGTATATGCCCTGACTAGGGATCAAACCCACAACTCTGGCATATTAAGACAACGTTCTAACCACCTGAGCTACTTAGCCAGGGCCATCATTGTTTACCTCTTAATGTCCAGGTCTCTGGTCTTACAAGGCCAGCGGAAGTGGGTGGGCTTGTGAGAAAAGACTGCTTGCCATCAGCATTGAGACTCAGCCTGCCCATTGTCAGACTAAGGGATTAAATTGGGGATTTAGCCTTATTCCACCACTAATTGGCATTTCCTAGGATCAATCTGGTTTCCCCTAGGTTCAGAGGCGGGAGGGTAGATATGGCCCCTGGTGCTGGAGATCCAGTGTTTTCTTTTCCCACCAGATTCCACTGGCTTCTCAGAATTTGGGAAGATTGTGGAACGTTTAGCAAGTGGCAGGCCTGGGATAAAAATTGGCAAATGAGCCCTAGCTGGTTTGTCTCAGTGGCTAGAGCATCAGCCTGCGGACTGAAGGGTCCTGGGTTTGATTCCGGTCAAGGGCATATGCCTGGGTTGTGGGCTCGACCCCCACTGGAGGGGCGTGCAGGAGGCGGCTGATCCGTGGTTCTCTCTCATCATTGATGTTTCTCTTCCTCTCTGAAATCAATAAAAATATATATATTTTTTAAATTGGCAAATGAGTCTCAGGCAACTCCTGCTTTTTTAGTGTGGCCTATTTACTTCCTAGGTACCCTCTTATCTGAATGGATCTTTCTCTTTTCTCCCCCAATTAGAGATGCCTTGGCAGTGGCGTCCAGTTTCTGTCCAGCCACAATCTAGTGCCACTACCCCGTGGTACCTATCAGATACCCAGGCCAAATGGAGAGCTGCCCCTGGTGAGTAACCCGGGTCAAGTGGACAGAGGGGGAGGCCCGAAAAATCAGAACTAGTTGACAAGAAAGAGGGCTGCAGGAGGTTGCCCATATTGCCAGGCATTCCATATCTAAGGCCTTGGGAGGTATAGAGCCTAGTGTGCCTGGTCTCCATATCCCTAGCAGTGCTCAGTTTGTCAGGGATGGAAACCCTGCCTCACAAAGTAGCACAATGTGTCAGCTGACGGCTAGAAAGGCGTCCTTTGTGGTTTCTACTAGTGGGTCCTTCACTGCACAAGGCTATTCCTTTTCTAGGCGACACCCTTATAAGCAATTTGAGCCACTCCAGAGTGTCACCCATCATATCCTGGGGCTTAGTTTCTCCAGGCTACATCTCCCCCATTTTTTATGTTGTTCTTCACAGTTAGCATTTTCTAGAGCTTTTGCCCTCCCTGTCACTCCCCTTTAACCCTGCTTCTGTTGGTGCCTCACCACCCAGGGAGCAAAGCCCAAAACCTGACACTCTTCCCCAGTCTGCATTGGGCAGCCCTCTCTCCTTGTCCAGGCTCATCTCAGCTGTTTCCATGCAGACAGCTAGTTTCCTGGGCCTGCCTCGCTCAGGCTTTACTCCCTGATCCTCTCCTGGTGCTGGGACAGGCCTGGGACAGGCCCTGTGGCCCTTCCCTTTACTTGTCCAGCCCCAACTGCAGTTTGTAGCCCCTGAGTGAGTGTCAGGGCTGTGCAGGGTGGCATAGTCCCTGATGTTTTTAGAACTTGGAGTCCTGTGGGGAGAAAGGCTGGTCAGGGTGCATCTAGACAAGGCCAGGCCGCCTTTCCTGTGGAGTAGCCCTGAGCTTGTCAAAACTTTCCCTGGGGCTTGATGGGCTGGGAAGGCAGTTGCTCTTGAAATCAGTAAAGGGAGCCCCCAACCATGGCAGCATACCCTACACATCGTGGTGGCAGTGGGAGGAGCAGCTGAGCACACTCGGCCACTCACCGTGACTTGACTCTCTCACAATCGTTCTTGAAGCATTCTCTTTTCTGAGCGTGCTCTTAGTTACATAGTGCCAAAGCAGGGATCTAAACCTGGTTCCGTCTGACCCTGGGTCTTAAGCAGTGTACAACACTGTGGCTTGTTCCTGGAGCACGGCCTCTTTTAGAGTCTGGCCTCTGGGTGTGTTGGGTGAAGGGGAACTTTGAGCTTGAGCTCTCGGTGACTGTGATCCTATGGGCCAAGAGAGGGAGATTTGGACCAGTGTGCAGGCCTTTGGGTGACGTGTAAGTCCCAAATGGGGACTTGGGAGTGGCCCCAAACGAAGAAGTTACCTGGCCCCAGAAGTCCGGGGAGCAGGGCCCTGTGCCAGCTTCTTTGGGATGAGGGGCCACAGAATCCTTCAAATTCAGTTTTGGGTCATGAGCCTCTTTGGTGTTGACCTTGGCCTTGCGTGAGCATGTTTGAATCCCCAGGAGGATTCCAAGCTGCTCCTGTTTCTTATCCAGTGTTTCCTCTGTTGGAGAAGGAGCCTGGCATTTCGTTGTATTTTTAATAGACTTTTTTTTTTTTAACAGTTTTAGATTCACAGAAAAATTGAGCAGAGAGTTCACATATACCTCCTCTCCTGCTCAGCACAGTTTCCCTGTTATTCACATCTTGTATCAGGGTGGGACATTTGTTACAACTAGTGAGCTGATATGGATACATTATTATTTACTGAAGTCTATAGATTACATTAGGATCACTCTGTGTGTTGTACATTCTATGAGTTTTGGCAAATATAATCATTTGTATTCATCATTATAGTATTATACAGAATAATGTCTACTGCCCTAATAATCCTGTGTCCTGTCTGTTTATCCCAAACCCCAAGTTTTGCCTTTTCCAGAATTTCATAGAGTTGGAATCAGACTGTCTTCTTTAATTTAGTAGCATGCTTTTAAGTTTCCTTTAGGTCTTTTCATGGCTTGATAGCTCACTTCTTTTTATTGCTGAATAATACTTTGTTGTCTGGATGTCTGTACTTTTTAAATTTGTCTTGTATTGTTAAACCTGTATAAACAGAAAGGAGAAAATTAAAAATCCTTCATTCCTTTTACATCTTTCCAGTTCAAATCCTATTCTTCTGGAAACAGAAAAGGCTTTCTCTCCGGCTTGCTAGATAATATCAAACAAGAATTAGCCAAAAACAAAGAAATGAAAGAAAGTATTAAAAAATTCCGAGATGAGGCCCGGAAGTTGGAAGAGTCAGATGCGCTCCAGGAAGCCAGAAGGAAATACGTGAGTCCCTTTGCTTCGTGTCTCCCTCAGTGGGCACACTTACTTTCAGAGGCAGGATTTTCCTGGCCCCAGACAGTGCAAGGAGCTCAGTGTGGGTGTGACGGGGAAGAGCGGCTTTTGTGGAGTGAGTTCACCTCAGTGATGATAGCTGCCTAGGGGACACGAATGGGTCACTCATCTTTCCAGTTCTGTAGTGACACAGTGCAGCATTGGCTTCTGGGAGCTTGTGAGAAATGCAGGGCCCTTTCTGCCTGCTGGGTTAGAATCTCCAGCTCCACGGACCCCTTATGACCCCTCAAGCACTGGGTTTGTGGTGAGCTGCTCCTAAGAGCCTCCGATCATAGGTCCTCTGAGTGATGTGGATAGAATGTGCCTCAGGGTGCTTGTATGTATAATTACTAATTACCATTTCCACCTCTTATCAAGTAGCTGCACTGAGTGGGGGTGCACTGCCCCGGGTCCCTTGATTTTTATTCTCTTGGGCCCCTCCCAGGCTGTGTACAAGCCCTGTTCCCTCTGAGTGTCCCCCCAAATCTCTCAAATGGATGTGCCTACCTGTGTGGGGATTCAACCCAAGGGAAGAGCACCCTTTTCATTAAAGTCGGGGTTGGGCTGAGGAGTCCTTTGGGGGCAGAGCAGGCTAAGGTTGGGTGGGGTGACTGGGGTGTGGGAAATGCTGCAGTGACTGGTGACTGGGTGGGGGGCAAAGTGGGGAAGGAGAATACTGACAAGCTGACAGGCAAGACCACCCCCTGCCACCCAGAGACAGATTCAGGACCAAGGCCTCCTGTGCTCAGGAGGGTCCCAGTTGGCCTTCAGCAGCTGAGACCCACAGACCAGGCAGTGGGGTGGGTTAGAGGCGGGTGGGAGAGGCGAAGTTTGGGGGAGGTGGGAGCTGCTGAGAAAATGTTTCTTTGGTCTTTTGGCTCTCTGGTAACTGCTATATAGTAACAAAAGGAAACAACATCCTTTCTATAGAAAACCATTGAATCCGAAACCGTGCGGACCAGTGAGGTGATCAAGAAGAAGTTGGGGGCTATCTCGGGCACTGTGAAGGAGGTAATGGCCTCTGGGTCCCTCAGTTTCCTGCCATAGCCCCATGGCCCATCTGTGCCTCACCATGGGGTCATGCAGGCATGACTCGGGAGCTGGGCAGCTAACAAGGGAGAGCCAGCCTGGCATGGTGGCTTCCAGAGTTCAAATACACAGTACCCCTCAGGAAGGAAGGGAAGTCACACTTGCCCACCTGCCAGGCAGTTTACTACTTAAGTTAGAAGTGAAGGGTCCACCAGCCAGGACAGGAGGGTAAAATAAAGGTTTTATTCTGCCTGCCTAAAAACAGAAGGGGAGGGGATAGTTCACCCCCAGGGGAGAGTAGATATGAGGTTGAAATTCCCCGCCTCCCCCCACCCACCCATGGTGTGGGGTCTTTTTATTGGTTCTGTTGTTGTGGGCAGGAGAGGGAAGACAGGACTTTGCGGTTCTAGGCCCAATACGGGCACACCCTCACTTTCTTACTCCTTCTCCCTGGACTGCTGCTCTTGTGGCATTCTATGAAGACTTGGGGCTCCTTCCCATTCTGGGAAAAGGCCAGTTGACCCAGGGAACAGCACCCCAGAAATTGTAGGCAGTGTCCTCAGATGTGTGTGCCTCAGACTTGGGGCCTGAGGAGCCTGAGGAGTTCAGAGTGCCTGTTCCCGCCCGCCCTTTGGAGGATAAGGACTGGCCTTGGTTCCAGAGGCACCCCTGTGGGTCTCCAAGGTCACTACGCTGACACCCTCTCCCTTTTCTGTCTCAGTAGAGCCTTGACGAAGTCAGTAAAAGTGACCTTGGCCGGAAAATCAAGGAGGGTGTGGAGGAAGCAGCCAAGACTGCCAAGCAGTCAGCTGAGTCGGTGTCCAAGGGTGGGGCCTTCAAAGCCCTCTCCCAGGTGAGTTAGATGCTGGGGCCTGCGTGGGCTCTGGCCCTCTGAAGCTGAGAGCCAGAGTTCCCACCTCAGAGCTCAACCCCAGAGAAGGCTGGCTGCCCTGAAGGGAGTGCAGTGGGACTGGTGAGGAGAGCCCACTCGAGGTTTCAGGTGCTGCTGCCCTCTGGCTTGGTGACCTTGTGCAAGTCACAGCCCCTAGGGAGCTGCAGGTTAATGCACTGAGAGAGCCTCTCGCCCGCTCTCAGCTGCTAACACCCTAAGCTATGTCCATAACCCAGAGTTCTGTCGCACTGGGGGTGACTTGAGGTCCTGAATTCATTCCAGTAACAGTTATTGGAACCGTACCACATGCCAGGGCCTCTGCTGCCATGGGAGCCACAGAAGACAAAGTCCGAGTTCCGGCTCTCGAAGGGTTTGGGGGGACAGAAAAGGGGACAGGCAGTTCCTGAGTGACATGTGACAGAAGAACACAGGGAAGGGGTGTAGACAGCGGGAGCGGGTCCTGTGGAGGGGTGCAAGTACAGTCTGCTTGGTATATTCCTCGCCACCTGGAATATACCAATGGTCAGAGCAAATGCAGGGGGCTCAGAGGGAGGCCAAGGGAACGCAGGGACCATTGGAACGGTCCTGCAGGCCGCTCAGAGGACTTGAGGTTTCCTCCAGAAAGTGACAAGGAGCCGAAGAAGGATATAGGTAGACCTTAGAGATATTGTAGGATCGGTTCCAGACCACTGACTAAAGCGAATACCACAATAAAGCCAGTACAGTATGTTACACTGGACTGTAATCTGTTACATGTGCTATAGCATTATGTCTCAAATCACAATGTATAGACTCTTACCTTTAATTTATAAAAAAACAATATGTGTGAAGTGCAATAAACTGAAGTAGGCCTGTATTGGGTGTGGAAGAGGCACAGCTTTCTAGTCTGGACTATGGTACCAGCACAGAGGAGTCCTGAGAGTGTCTTGGGAGGCCTTGAAGGAGCTGCCCTTGGGATGGAGGGAAGGGAAATGAGTTCGAGAGATTTGGGGAGGTGAACCCACAGACTTTGGGTCTGCTTGAATCGGGAGAGTGGGGCAGAAGCAGAACTTAGGATGCCCCCCTGGTTCCAGGGAGAGTGGGATATGGGTCTTAGAACCTGAGGGTCATCTGGCTGCGGGGGGAGGCATGTCTGCTGCTCCTGGAAGGGGAGAGGGCAGAAGTCGGGCAGAACTGGGGTCTCCTGGGAGGCTCAGGCATGTTGTTGCCAGGCCAGGTGGGTGATGTGGGCCAGGTGACCAGAAGACCTGGGGGAGGGGAGGCCCCAGGGTACCATCGGGCCTGAGGTTGGGGTTCACAACATATACTCCCTGCACCGGCTGAGACTGATCTGTGGGTGTCAGGAAGGTCCCCAGTACCCACCCCAAGCTTTACTCTCCTCCAGGGGGTGGAGTCAGTGAAAAAGGAGATCGATGAAAGTGTCCTGGGCCAGACCGGGCCCTACCGCAGGCCCGAACGGCTCAGGAAAAGGAAGGAGTTTGCTGGAGAGAAGTTCAAGGAAGAGAAAGTGTTTGAGCCCAATGAGTAGGTACCAGTCCGCCCGGCCCAGGATTCTCCTCACTGCCTCCCCTTCAGGCTCACAAAAGTTCCACACAAGTCAGTTATGGAGTTTGTTTTCTGCTCCAGGTTCTCTGGCTCCCTTGAGAGAATTTGTGGGAAGGAAGGAGGTGGGAAGGGGAATAGAGAAGACAGGAAGCTGAGAGATGAGGATGGGGTCACCAAAGCCCCTGAGCTTGGGCCCTCCTCCCCACAGCAATGGGCCTGGGCCCAGTGACTCCCCAGCTACTGCTTACCAACCCCCCCATCTTCCCCAGGGAGGCCCTGGGAGTCGTGCTACACAAGGACTCCAAGTGGTATCAGCAGTGGAAGGACTTCAGGGACAACAACGTGGTGTTCAACCGTGAGTGTTCACGTCACCAGCACGTGGCTGACAGCAAGGCTGTGACAGGGGACACTTACTGAGCACTCCTCAGGCTTGGCACAAGCCGACCCCCATTTCACAGAGGCGGGGACTGGAGTCAGAGAGGACCTTTTATTTCTGCCGGTTACTCCGTGAGTGAGCAGTGGGGCACTGGCCTCTAGGTGGCCAGTGGGCAGGGACATTGCCATTAGGGTCACTCTCTTGGCCATTGTCAGAGCAGGGTGACTCGGCACAAAGGCCGCCCTGAAGGTGTAGCTGTGGATACTGAGAGACACTTCAGGATTAGGAAGGCCAGGAGGCCTGGAACCTGGTGCAGATGGAGCCCAAGCCTACTCGGGGCCCTGGCGTTATCTGCTCTTGCTGGCGCATGGAGCTTCCCTGGTGCTGACATGGTGGGGCCACACCATCCTAGAGACTGTGTTTCCTTGTTCGCACCCCCCAGGCCCACAGCTGAGTGGTCTCTGCTGCCCCTGAGGTAGGCTGGCTGCCCAGTCTGCACAGCTCAGAGAGGTCTCCTCATTTACCCCGCCTGTGTCTGGAGCAGTCACACAGGCCACGAGGAGCTCCCAGAAGTCAGGCCGAGGCATATGTTTCTGGAAGGGAGCCCTGACCTCTGACCTGTCTCCTCAGGGTTCTTCGAGATAAAGATGAGGTATGACGAGAGTGACAACACACTCATCCGGGCCTCCCGTGCACTGACAGATAAGGTCACAGACTTGCTGGGTGAGTGGGTGGCTTTAGGACCATCTTGCCCCACCCCCACACCCACACCCCTGGGCTGACAGCTGGGAGGGGTTCCCAGCCCCCCTACTTACTCCAGGCTTGGCTGCCCCCAGGGGGTCTGTTTTCGAAGACAGAGATGTCTGAGGTGCTCACGGAGATCCTACGTGTGGATCCTGCCTTTGACAAGGAGCGGTTTCTGCAGCAGTGCGAGAATGACATCATCCCCAACATCCTGGAGGTGGGTGGCCAACCCCGAAGGCTGGTCCTCAGATGTCCTGTCCTCACTGCCCTGCCTCTGGTGCACCACCAACCTGAGACCAGACCAGAAAGTTCCTCCAGGGATGTTTGGTTAAGGAGAGTGTTTTCTCAGCAGAGATTGAGGCTTCAGTCTTCAGAGCCTGAGCACCCCTACTCCCAGGCCTTGGCCATCAAGTACCTCTGAGAAGGCATCTTGCCCATAGCCCCCTCTGGTCCTAGTGGTGGTGGCCCTGACCCATGGTGTGTGTCTGCCTCTCCCTTTCCATCTCATTTCCCTCATGTTCTCTGCCTGAAGCTATTCCCTCGTGGCTGTCAGGGGTCAGGTGTTTGTCTTCCAGGTGCTAGAGGCCTTTCAGGAGTCAGGGAGAAGCTGGCTGCTGGCTCTTGGGGTGAGCCATGAGGAGGGCTTGGGGGAATGCATGTGAGCTCCAACCAGATCCTCAAGACAGGGAGGCCAGACCAGGGCTACTATAGCAGTAGGGGGCTCTCTTCCCTCTTCCTGTAGGTCTCCCTAGGAATCCTGAATCCCATTTTCTGGTCCCCTTGCACCTCCTTTTGGCTCAGAAGTGAGGATGGGGTGGCTTGCTCAAGGTCCCACCCTCCCTGAAGCCCCTGTCTCTGTCAGCTGCCTTTTCTCTGCCCATTCACAGCCCCCAACCTCTAGCCCAGCCAAACCAGGCCTTTAGGAGGCCCCTAGTAGGATGAAAGAAAAGCCCTCAACTTCATGTGGATACCTGCTCTCTCTGCCTGTCACCTCCCTCCCACCAGCCTCCATGTGTTCCCCTCTCCCTCCTCTGATTGCCCAGGTCCCTCATGCCACTTTGGGCTGGGCTGGGCAGAGGTGGGAATGGGGTGATTCCTGAAAGCAGCAGTCCAGGCTCAGACAGCTTCTTCCAGGGTAAGGGTGGCTCCGCACTCGGCCTACCTGCAGTTTCCCACAGGCGCCTGGCCCCCCTCCCTTTTCTGGGCTCCTCCCGGCCCTGATTCCAGGTTCCTGTGGAAGCAGCTCCTATCCCCGCTTCCCTATATGAGCCTCGCCATCCAAAGCTTTATCCCCAGGGGAGGCAGAAAGCAGCTTCTCACCTCCTTGGTTCAATTTCCCTGCCAGGGTGAGAGCCTGGCATGCTGCCACCTTCCTCTTCCTTCTACCAGGTCTTTGGGACCCACCCTGGGCCACATGCAGGGGCTCTGCTCCCAGGGGCCTGGGGAGATAGCACCCCCTGCTGCAGCCTGACTCAAGTTCCCCATCCTTCCTCAACCAGACCCCCCCACAAAGGGGTCTGCAGAGGAAAAGGTCTCTTTGGAGAACATTCCTGAATATTCTCCTGCCTCCAAAGCCCTCTCATTCTCTTACTTTTTTTTATCTTTTCCTTTTTAGGCCATGATTTCTGGAGAGCTTGACATTCTCAAAGACTGGTGCTATGAAGCTGTGAGTACTTTCTTTTTTTCTATTTAGGCCTAAACAGAAATCACAGTTTGGAGGACATCTGCTAAGCAGCTGGTCTGGAAAAGACATGACAGGGCCTGGTGTCCTGGTTAAAGGGAGGTTCTTATGTCTCACATGCTCAGAGGCACAGATCCTTCTGTCCCTTATGCACATCACACCACATAACCTGCAAGACTCACTGAGGGCCTAGTGGGTGGTCCTTCTAGGGTAAACTAGTCAGGGATGGTCCTTCCAGCTTGCTCTTTCTTCCTTTACTTGGCCTAAAGGATGGCCTGGGACTAGGGCAGTCCTCCTGCCTTGTCATCCAGAACCCTTCCTCCATCCTAATTCTGGTTTTAGAAGGCTCATAGGAGAGAAAAGTGATGATAAGAAGCATCTGAGTAAGGTGAGTTTTCAGTGTGGCCTATCTGCCCTGTTTTAGGTGGCCCTAAGTGACATAAAGCAAGGTCTTGTGGCCAGGATGGCCTGGGGTATAGGCTGGGGGCCCAGGGGTCAGGTGGAAATGGACAGTGAATAACTCTGAGTTGCATTAGATGTTCCCCTGGAGCCCATGGGTGCTGGAGAAAGAGCAGTTGGAGGCCCCAATGGCCTCCGTCACCTTCCTTTCCTGAGCCAGAGTCACACCGTTGTCCCCATTCTGTGGGGTACAGCTTGAACACAGAAGCAGTGTTCCAGGGTACACAAAGCACCAGATGAGTTCATTAGCTATTCTTGCTTCAAGATCCCAGAACACAGATCAAAATAGACACTGATAAATTTCCTGCCTGGGGAGGAGCCATGGGTCCTGACGAGGCCCCACTGCTCCCCCAGGGTCAGGGCTGGGGGTCCTAGGGCCACAGGCGGTGCTAGGCTATGAGGAGGTGGGTCAGGTGTTATCAGGAGCACACTCTGCCCTGTTCCAACCTCCTCATCTCCTCAGGGTTTCCATCTTCTCCGCCACCTCGCCTTTCCCTGCTCACTTCCTGACCTGTGTCTTCATGGGGTGTTTGCTTCCATTTTCTTTGTATTGAGCAATCCAGAGGCTTTTTTGGTCGATTCTGTTCTGTGCCAGCTCAAAAACAACTTGGAAAAAGGAGAGAAATTGTTAGATTTTCTGTTTAAACACGCCCCTGCATAGTGACTAATCCAGCAGTCAGTTACAAGGTGTGTGTTTGTTTGTTTGTTTGTTTGTTGTTTTTGCTTTGGAACCATTATGACATGGCGGATTCTCTTTGCCAGAGAGCCGCTGGTGCCCCTGAAAACAGCTGAGATTATAGAGTCGTCTTTAAGAAACCTCACAAGAAGTGGGGTGGACACCATACTCTTCTCTCCATTGAAATGTCTTCTCTTGTGGTTGCCTGTTGTGATGTGAGGCTGCACATGTCCCGGAGGCTGTGTTTTGGGTGTGGGAATAGGCACGAGGGGATTAAGAGTGTCACTTGGGAGAACAGGCTGCCTGCGGTGGTCAGCTACCTACAAAGGGCTAGTCAGTGAGGACAAGGCAGTTAGTTTCAAAGCCACCCATGGGTCAGGGCAAATCCTAGAAGCGTTTGATTCCAGGCCAAGACTTGGAGTGAGATAAATGTGGGAGCATTTAAGATCAGCCAAGCAGGCCTCTACTTAACCCTGGAGTGCCTTTCAGGTGTCTTTCCGGAGGCGTTACCTACTGCGCTGATTAATACCACTTTCATTTGGTAGTCCTGACAGCTCTGTCTTTATAATAAGAAGGAAGTGTGTGACTTGGGCCAGCAAATGGGTGGCACCAGCCTCTGTACTTGGACCCATGCTGCTGGCATCTGCTGCTCCTGGCGTAGCACACCCAGGCACTGTGGCCATTTCTGGAAGGTGCAAGAGCTGAAATCAGGAAACTCTGTGAGCCGCCTCCAGGAAGCATGTTCTAGGATGCTGGCACCTGCCCAAGGTGGGCAGGCTTTAGCCGTGCACCAGCCCTGTCTTGTGGCGTGGCGCCTTGGTGTGGCTTGGTCTTGGGTGGTCCTCAGATGGGCACGTTGGCCTCTTGTTGCAGACCTACAGCCAGCTGGCCCACCCGATCCAGCAGGCTAAGGCGCTGGGCCTCCAGTTCCACTCCCGTATCTTGGACATTGACAATGTCGACGTAAGTGACTTTCTGGGTGGGCTGGGTGGACCCTGGGATTGGGAAGGTATACTGATCAGCATGAGGCGTGAGCTCCCATCCCTGGAGGAGTTCCATCACAGGTGGGCACTTGGATTAAATGATCTCAAGGGTCCCTCACAGTGAAAATTTTCCATAGTCCTGTGGTTGGAATATTCTCAGGAAAGTGGTAGGCATAAGGGCTGCTGCTGCCCAGATATCGGGGTTTCAGGGTCCCCCAAGATGATGGTATGCCTGCACCTTCACTAGGAAGGGTGTGGGGGCTTTGTCAGGACTTCTTAGGCTGCCAAAGACCTGCTCTGCCACGATCACCCCCATTTCCTCCTTGTTCTGGGCTAAAAGCATGCCAGCGCCAGCTTCCCTCCCCCCACCTGTGTACGAGGTACCCAACTCTGAGGTCCTTTTGCGTGCGCTGTCCCCCCACCCCCACCCTGCACAGCCCCAGTCTGGGGACCAAGAGGCTGCCAGGGTATTGGGAGCCCTCATGGGTTCTCAGAAGTTCAGACTCCATCTCACAGTGGAGGGTTTGGATTTGTCCATGGGAAGGGTTTCCTGGGAAATGCCTACACAGAAACAGGCCAGCAGGAGGTGACAGGCTTGGAGTACTGATTGGGGTGACTCCTCGGAGTCCCTCCAGGGAGTTGAGATGTTGAGGTGCAGGGACCTCCTCCTGGCAGCATCCCAGGACACAGGGGTCTCCACATCAAGGGGAGCAACAGGGAATTGGGGGACTGTTCAGTGATACCCATCCACCCCGTTGGCTCCCCCCACAGCTGGCCATGGGCAAGATGATGGAGCAGGGCCCCGTGCTGATCGTCACCTTCCACGCCCAGCTGGTGATGGTGATCAAGAACGCCAAAGGCGAGGTGGTCGAGGGCAACCCGGTGAGTGAGCGAGGGGGCTAGACAGAGCAGGCCGCCAGCCCAGGACCAGTTGGATGGCAGTGGCCAGCCACCTACACTGGTGGCAGTTCAGAGCCAGGAAGTTCTGTGACTGGGAGGAGACAGCAGGATGGCATCTTGAGAAGTCCCAGGGCCTGTTTTGGGTCTGGTGGAGGTCAGAAGGCGACTGACTTGTCCAGTTTTACCAAGTCCTGAGTTTTAGGCTCTGTCCCAGCCTCTGTTCTGGACCCCAGACCCACACTCCAACACCCCTCCCTGGTCCCCCAGTGTCCCCATGTCCTGACCCGGCAGCTTCATTCTGCTGTGCTGCTCTCTGCCTCCAGGCCCATACCCATTCCCACTCCTGCAGGACAAGGTGTTACGCATGCTGTACGTGTGGGCACTGTGCCGGGACCAGGATGAGCTCAACCCTTACGCGGCCTGGCGGCTCCTGGACATCTCCGCTTCCAGCACAGAGCAGGTCCTCTGAGCTCGGCAGCCACCACCGGAGGTTCCAGTCTGGACATCGCAAGGCAGCTGCATGGGGTGGGAATGTCCACCTGTGGCAATAGACCTCTGGGGACAAGACTGTCAGCTCCGGACTGCTCTCTGCTAGGGTGGATGTGGAGCCAGCTGGACAGGGAATGGCCAGGAACTGTGGAGGGCTGCTCCCTACAGTGCCAGCCCCTGAACCCCCCTCTGCTGCTCAGGGGTTGCTGGCAGGGAAAGTCAACAAGGCGCACTGGCCAGACAGTGCCAAGAGGAAGAGGCTCTGGCCCGGGAACTCCTGGGGACAGGTGGTGGGGCCCACTGGCCATATCATCCAGGCTGTTTTAGCTTCATTTTTAAAAAAAAAATTAACAGTGCCCTTATTAACCTGTATGACTGAGATTTGGAAGTGATAATAAAACACCAAAGTGCAGGAGAGCAACTCGGGTGGTCTGAGATGTCTGTCACTGGTGTGGCTGAGTGGGCAAGATGGTCACGGGAAGCAGTCAAGGTCACTGAAGAAACTGTGGACCCAGAAGAATGTCTTGTCTGGTTAGGACCCTGCACTCCTGGGGGGTGGGGGTGGGGCAACCAGTGAAAAGAAAAGCGAGGGAGGTTTTCCCTGAACTGGCTGGGTGTCTGGGGGTTGGGATCCGTAGGGCTGGGGAGTGCAGGGGCTAAGATCTGGGCGGAGCATCTGGGGTACTTGTAGGGGTGGGGATCCTGGATGCCTGCAGCTGGGCTGGGCCTGAGAAGTGATCCTGAGGCCGGGGCGGGGTCGCTGCCTTGCGCCGCTCCCTGCGCAGCCTCCGCCCCCGTCGCTATAGAAACAGCAGCGGCGGCCAGGCTCACTCGCGCCTCGCCCGCCTCGGTCTCTGCCGCTTCAGGAGCGGGTGGGGTGGGCTGAGTCCCGACCGCCGCCGCCGTCACCACCGCCTGGGAGAAGCCGAGAGCGGAGTCGGCGCTGGTCCCGGAGGAGAGCACGGCCAGGGTGAGGGGAAAGGCAGGGGTGGTGGGGCGAAGGAGTCCCGGGGACGCCGAGAACAAAGACAGCGAGCGGGCACGGGGAAGGATCCCATGCCGCGTCCCAGGGCTGCGCGGTTGCACCTGTTGTGTGCTGGCTGGTCAGGTCGGGGCTCCGTCGCCGCTCTCCGCTCCCCCACCTGTGCGGAGTTGGGTCCCCGCGTGGGATGTGTCTACTGGCGGGGCATGGGCATTGCCTGGAGACGGAGACGGGGGACGGGCAAGGTGGGTGGAGGCGGGTGATGTGGGAAGGCACAGCCTCATTCCCGCGCCCAGGGCCGACTTCTTGTCCGCAGGACTCGCGGGAATGTGAGCCATGAGCACGACCTGGACGCTGTCCCCCGAGCCGCTGCCGCCGTCGACGGGGCCCCCGGCGGGCGTGGGCCTGGATGCTGAGCAGCGCACAGTGTTCGCCTTCGTGCTCTGCCTGCTCGTGGTGCTGGTGCTGCTGATGGTGCGCTGCGTGCGCATCCTACTCGACCCCTACAGCCGCATGCCCGCCTCGTCCTGGACCGACCACAAGGAGGCGCTCGAGCGTGGCCAATTCGACTACGCGCTGGTCTGAGCCACGGCACCCTCGGGTGGCCCTCTGTCCTGTCACTGTTCCGGGCCCACCTGTCGTCGGCCTGACCGCGCTTGGGATCCCACCCCAGAGCCCAGTCAAAGGAGGAGTGCATGAGAAGTCCAGCCCGCCCTGCCCAGACACCTTCCATACTCTCAGGCCTCTCCCATCATCCCTCCCGGGCAAGCCCCAGCCCCACTTGGTGCCTTTATCCCTCCCTGTCCTCGCCCCAACACTCACTGACCGCCCAGCGTGTAGGTGGCTCTGCTGTTATCCGGCCTCCAGCATAAATGGTATGTGCGTTCCTGGATGCGGGGACTCCTCTGTATCCCCCCTCCCATGTCTGGCCATCCCACCACTCCATCGCTCCCCCCTTCCCCCCGACCCCCCGTGTTGAACCCCTCCTTGGGCTCCTCCTGGACCCACAGAGTAGAATATGCCCAGTGCAGCCTGCCCTGAGACCGAGCCTGAAGAGCAACAATGGCTGCTGTGTCCAGGATGTTTGGCACCTTCCGTGGGGGCAAAGGCTGGCACTCACTCCCACCCCCCGCCCAGGCCTGTTAGTAATCAGCACACCCCTCCCTCAGTCACCATCTCCGTATGCCAGTCACTGGCAATTCTGACACCTACCCCTGATCCCTCCTGCCACGCCCCACACCATCTCCCTGCCCCCATGCCCTCCTCATGCCTTCTTACTCTTCCTGTCTCTGAGTAGATGGTGATAATAAAAGCTATTATTGAGCGCTTACTTGAGCCACGCAGAAAGCCGAGTTAGCATTCCTGCCCAGTGCTGCAGACACTCAGACCAATACTTAGGGGGACTGGTGTGTTACCACCTCAATACCCCTCTGGGGAATGGACTTAGTCGAGTGGGCAGTGGGGATGGGGTGCCCTCAGCCAGCCCTACAAGAACTGGCATGGCCTCCTGCTGCGATGATTACATCTTCAGCTCCAAACCCCTCTGCCGTTGGTCTCTCCTTCCCGTCATCACGTGCCCTTGGGAACCCGTGGGTCTGGTGTGTGTGTGGTGGGGTCCCGATCATGGAGTGGGCTGACTCCACAACCCACCTGGAAAATGTGCTGTGCGTCCCGGGAGAGCCGTGTGCAATGTGTGTGGGGAGAAGTGAGGGTTTCTATAAAAGGAAGGCTGAGTGAACGCAGACTCTGGAAACAGAAAATTTTGGGCTCTCAGTGGACTAGTTAGGCCTGGGGAAATGCCATTCCATGGAAGAACACTGGTTCCTGTTCTCTCCCCTGAACCCACACCCTTGGAGGCTGTAGAGGGGGACCCCTTGCGAGGAAACCCAAAAGCACCTCCAGGAATTTGGGGCCTTTGACAACAGGTGGGACTTCAACTCCCTACTCTACCCAGCTCTGCTCCTCCTCCCCTTGCTTCCCCAAAGCTACCTCGGAGGACCCTCTCTAACCTGCAACATGGGACAGCCCACCCCTAACCCTCGGGCCCCTCAGCCTTGGGCAACATCAAGAGTTTACTAAGGCCCTAGCTGGCGTGGCTCAGTGGATAGAGCATCAGCCTGCGGCCTGAAGGGCCCCAGGTTCGATTCCGGCCAAGGGCACATGCCTGGGTTGCGGGCTTGATCCCCAGTGGGGGGGGTGTGCGGGAGACGGCCGATCAGTGATTCTCTCTCATCATTGATGTTTCTCTCTCTCCTCTCTTCCTCTCTGAAATAAAGAAATATATATATTTAAAAAAAAAAGTTTACTAAGGGCCCTACCTGGTTTGGCTCAGTGGACAGAGCGTTGTCGTGTGGACTGAAGGATCCTGGGTTCGATTCTGGTCAAGGGCACATGCCTGGTTGCGGGATTGACCCCCAATAGTGGGCATGCAGGAGGCAGCCGATCATTAATTCTCTCTCATCATTGATGTGTTTTTTTTATGTTTTTATTGATTTAGAGGGAGAGGGATAGAGAAATAGAAATGTCGAGAGGGAAACATCAATCAGCTGCCTCCTGAACACCCCCTACTGGGGATCAAGCCCACAACCTGGGCATGGGCCCTGACGAGGAATTGAACAGGTGACCTCTGGGTTCCTGGGTCAATGCTCAACCACTCAGCAACACCGGCCCTGCTGAGGCCCAGCGACTTTTTTTATTTTATTTAGGTATTACATATGTGTCCTTATTCCCCCATTGACCCCCACCCCACTCCCGTTCATGCCCTCACCCCCTGGTGTCTGTGTCCATTGGTTATGCTTATGATGTTTCTCTCTTCCCTTCCTCTCTGAAATCAATAAAAATGTATATATATATTTTTAAAGTTTATAAGGGAACTTATGGACAGAAGTGGCTCACACCAGCAGGGGAGAGAGGTGTGATACAGATAGCCAAGTGGCAACAGACCCACTTGTGTATGCAAGAACATTCCTTTCAGGTGCTACGGGCCCACCCCTTCTGGGGTGAACTGGTGGTCCTGGTGACTGTCCGGGTGACGTACAAAGACTCATTTTGCCTAACACTCTCACTCTGCTGGTGCCCACCCCTTCCATCTGTATGATAAAGGTCACCCTGCTCAGAAAACCTTCCTCTGACACCTTCCAAGCTAAAGCTTGTCCTGACCCTCCACATAACCACTAAGGGTCCCCTCATAGCCAAACTGAGGTCACTCCAAGCAGCTTTGGAGCAGCCTGGCAGTGGTAGCATTTGGTGATTTCACCCTCCTCCTTGGCATGCCCCTCGGTCCCCTGGACCCTAAGCTCTCTCTCCTACCTCCAACATCTCCCTCTGTACTCTGAGCCACCACTGCCACTTTTGTTGCTGTTAATTCTCACCTGAGGATGTTTTATCCATTGACTTTTAGAGAGAGTGGAAGGGGGAGAGAGAGAGAGAGAGAGAGAGAGAGAGAGAGAGAGAGAGATTAATTGGTTGCCTCCTGCACGCGCCCCAACCAGGGCCTGGGATCGAACCTGCAACCCAGGTATGCACTCTTGACCAGAAATCAAACCCATGACTCTTCGATGCATGGGTCGACACTCTAACCACTGAGAACACCAGCCAGGGCTCTGCCACCTTTAAGTCACAGAAAAAAGAGTGAGACAACCCTTGCTGGGTAGCTCATTTGGTTAGAGTGTCATTCCAATATGCCGAGATTGCGGGTTCGATCCCCAGTCAGGGCACATACAAGAATCAACCAATGGCCGAAACCGGTTTGGCTCAGTGGATAGAGCGTCAGCCTGTGAACTCAAGGGTCCCGGGTTCGATTCCGGTCAAGGGCATGTACTTTGGTTGCAGGCACATCCCCAGTAGGGGGTGTGCAGGAGGCAGCTGATCGATGTTTCTCTCTCATCGATGTTTCTAACTCTCTATCCCTCTCTATTCCTCTCTGTAAAAAATCAATAAAAAATATATTTTTAAAAAGAATCAACCAATGAATGCATAAATAAGTGGAACAACAAATCGATGTTTCTCTCCCTGTCTAAAATCAACTTTAAAAAAAGAGACAGATTGACAACTTTATTCAGTTATAGGCATAAGCAACAGGATGCATGAAAGGAGGGGCCAGTATTTGATGGTGGTTTTATCCCAGCCATCTGGCTGCCCCCACTTAAGATCTGTGGCTGAACTCCTACACAAACTGGACTTCCATTTCTGAAACCCCTGCTGAATGGAATGTCCTAAAGGCCACTTGGCACTGCACACCGAGTGAGGGACTTTCCACTAGGACCAGATCCTCATGAAGACCCAGTGCCAGCCCAAGCAGAATTGAAGGCCAGGAGCTCACAGATGTCTGGTGTGTGCTCGGTCAGCTCATCACTTTGCAGGGGTAGCTACCTGGCCCAGAAGCTCCAGGGGCACCAGAAATGGGTTCAGGGGACAAACCCCAACTACTTGCCAGGCAGATCTCGGTTTGCTGGGCCTGGCATTCTCAGGGGCCTGGGGGTTGGCCTGACCGGACTCCTCTTGCCCCCTAGAGCCAGTCCCACAAACCTCAGCTTCTGGTCCCAGGTTCCCACTGCTGGGGTCAGACTGGGGGGCCATCAGGTGTAGGTATGTATCCATCATATGCTCAACCAGGGCTGCACAGGGCAGGTGAGACAGCTCCTCAGGAAGTGACATGAGCAGGTCAAGGACCACAGCTGCCTCTGGTGGTGGATGGCAAGGAGAAGGGTAAGAGGAGGTCAGGACTCGCTGCCTGGACCCCACCACCATAGCCCCCTCCCCCGTTCTTCTCACCAGCTGGGGAAAGCTCAGGACCATGGTAGCTGTTGGAGATGGATGACAGGTACTTGTAGATTTTTTCAAAGTCCACTTCGAGGTCTCCCTCAGCAGAGGGGCCAGCAGGTGCTTCAGGGGTGGGGCCAGCAGCCTCAGGGCTTGGGTTCTCTTGTCTGCTAGGGGTGTTAAGGGGCAGTAGTTTTCCACGTGCCTGCGTAGGCTTGGACGGCTTTGAGTACAGGAGGCTGACGGGCTCCACAGCCATGATGGTGAGCGCCTGACAGGCAGACAGATCAGGAAGGGAAAAGCCGAAGTCCAGTCAGCCCCCTGCCCTGCTAGCTGTGCTGAGCCCTCCACCTCCACCTGCTCACAGAAGATGGCCTCAGAGGAGGGGTACTGAGGCTCAAGGTGTCCAGTGAAGGGCCAGAGCTAGCAGGAGGAAGGGCCCAGGACACAGATCCCTACCTTACTTAGGCTCTTGTGTATGACCCTGTGCCTAGGGACACCCTTGGCCTCCCTAGGGGATGGTTGTACCTGTGAGAAAGCCACAGTCAGAGCTTCCTCCAGTGGGCCTGTTATCTTCTTAGCCAGATCCATCCACACCTGGGTAGGGCAACCAAAAAATACATGGTCAGACTAGGGATCAACTCTTAGGAGCCCCCCCTTCCTGGGGATCTTCTGACCAAGTTATCCTCCCAACTCCCACCCATCTTCCAGAGAGCCTTGCCCGGCCTCACCTCGATGGGAGCTGGGGGCTGACGCCTTTGACCCTTTAGGCCACCTGGATGCACCTTCTGAATGGCTTCCCGGGCCACACGGTTCTTGAGCTGCTGGAGGAAATCCCGAATCTGGGGAAGAGAAAGGAGACCAAATGGGCTTTCTACAAACCCAGGGCTTGGGGTGAGAGCCAAAGCCCAATGTTAAGGGTCACAGAGGCTCTGCCCAGGGTCTGGGGTCCAGGCCCAGGTGTGACCTCATAAAAATGTAAGGTCCAGGCCCATCTGGCTCCTCCCTGCAGTACTATCCTATTCACCTCCCTTTCGTCCACTGCACCCCATTTCCTGATTCTTGTTTGAACCTCATTCCCGCCTAGTGCTGCTGCACTGTCCGCCACGTCCGCGCAGTCTGGGTCTCCATTCAGTCCTACTCGCAGCGCGTCCCGCCCCGCCCTCAGCTCCAGCCCCGCCCCCAGCCTCGCGCAAGCCCCGCCCCCGCCCGGCCGTCCCGCCAAGCTCGCCCCGCCCCCAGCCTCGCGCAAGCCCCGCCCCCGCCCGGCCGTCCCGCCAAGCTCGCCCCGCCCCCAGCCTCGCGCTCGTCCCGCCCAGGCCACGCCACGCCACTGGTCCTACTCCCGGTGTCCCCCCCACACCCCCTCCCGGCACACATCTCAGGTCCGCGTCCAGCCTTGCTCCCTTCCGGGACCCCGTCACCTCGGTCTCGCTCCGGCCCGGCAGCTCCCCGGCCAGCTCGGCAACGTCCGGTTCCGGCTGGCCCCGCCGCGTCTGCAGCAGTCGGAGCAGCTGCCGCTTCTCGAGGGCGCTCCAGGCGGCGGTGCCGGCCGCCTCGCCCCGATAGCGCGCCGGGGCAGCTCGCCGCCGTGGCGGAGGCTTCATGCCGGCGATGGCGGAGTTGGCGGGCCAGGGCCGCTCCCCTGGAGGCGGGGTTACGGCGGCCGCTGGGGCCGCAAAGCACCGCGCGGAAGCAGACGCAGACGGGGCGTGGCTCTGCGTGGCGAGGTGGAGAGAGCGGTGTGGCTGGGAAAGGAGGGAGCCTAGCATCCAAACGCGGTGGCGAACGTGGTCCCCCGTCCCCATTTTATCTCATTTGTACACCGGAGCCCACTTAGGTCTCGCGCCCTCTCGCCATGTCTGGATTGTCTTGTGGAACTCCTGCAGTGGGATTTTGCTCCTCGAAGAGGCCTGAAGGGCGGCTGCCCGCCCAGTCGTAGCCAAGAACCTGGGCTGCGGGGTCGCCCAGCTCTGGGGACCTTGAGCAAGTGATTTAGCTGTACCCGGCCTCAGTTTCCTCACCTGTAAAATGGAACTAGTGGTTTCGCACTTGTCAATGCCCAGGGGAGCCCGAAGCTCGGGCAGGAAGGATTTAGGGAGCTCTAGACTAGAAGGGAGAGGAGACTGGAGCAGAGGCCGGAGGTCGAGGTCCTAGCGAGGGCAGGGTCCGGGCGGTGCAAGTGGAGAGCGGAGAAGGCCTGGATTTGGGAAGATCTAAAGAGGCAGGTGGTCCGGTGCTGGGGTGGAGGAAGAAAGCGGGATTGAAAACTTAACCTGGGAGGGGAGGGGGTCGCCCCTTTCTGTTTGGGACAAAACGCCCTTGGGTCTCCCCTGATCCGCATGTGGGTGTATGAGCCCGCCCCCAAGCTCTAACTCTCTAGCCTGGAACTCTTCCAGCCCAGAACCCTCCCAGTCCTGATGCCAAGCCTCCGCTTCCTGCTCCGCACCCCCAACCCTGCGCACAAGCATACTTCAGAACTCTGCAGGTCAGACCAGATGTTTATTTTGAGCCCAGGTGGGAGGAGTGAGGAGGCGGGGTGCAGGGATCATGGTGCCGTGGGGTCCGAGGTCGAAGGCTGCGGTCCAGACTGGTGAGTCTGCTCCGACATTAAGTCTGGCGGGTGCGTCCCTGGACTCTGCTGGGGGCACGCCATCCCTTGAAGGGGCGATCCAGGCCACCCTAGGGAGAGGACCCTAGGAAAGCTACCTGCGTCTCAGCTGGTGATTGGCTTCCCTCATTAGTCTGTGTGCGGGGTGAGGATGCTAGGTGTCAGTCTTGAATTCTCGCCTAGTGCCATCAGACACAGCCCGCTGTCTACCACGGGTGACCCACTGCCTGAGTTTGAATCCCAGCTCCACCAAATTTTGTGACCTTCGATAAATCACTTAACTTCAGAGAGTGCCTCATTTTTCTCTTCTCTAAAATGGGGATTTTAATAGCATCTACCAAAAGGTTTTTATGAGGATTAAATTAGTAAACATTTAGAACACTGCCTGGCACAGAGAAAGCGCTATGAAGAGTCATTATCATCACCTCCCTCCTCCAGCTCTCCTATGGGCCCTATGTTACACACACACACACACACACACACACACACACACACACACACACACTTACCTGCCTTACTGGGGTCTTCTGGGCTGGGGGTCGCTAGGCGAGGCTCTTGGGGGTGGGCTGGGAGGTGGGGGCGCTGGAAGTGAGAGGCAGGCTCCGGAGCAGTAGGGGTTGCTGAACGCTGGCCCGGTGCAGGGGCGCCCCCTGGGGGCTGCTACGGGCATAACGGAGGCAGGTCTAAGGATGGTCAGGCCCCCGCAAGCTGGGAACGCAGTGACCCTGACCCCAAAGCACTGGAATATTCTGGGGGTGACGCGAAGATCTGAGCGGGCCAAGCTTGGTACCTGAAGGCGCGCACACGAGGCCGAGCCCGGCGACCAGCGCGGCGCCCAACAAGAAGGCGGCCACCACCAGCGCCACCAGCGGTGCGGGCTCCAGGGCCACCGGGGCCGGCGCAGGAGGCTCAGGGCGTACGGCTCTGCCGGGGACGCCCTTGGGTGGCCCTGTGGGGAGCACAACGCGGAGACTAGGCCCGGGCCCCAGAAGTCCTCCCACCCCAATTTTCCTGCCCCAGGGACCCCTGCAGAGGACTTCGCGCTCACTGAGGGGCGGCCGTGGCACCGTGACCACGATGGGCTGCGTCAGTGTGTGCAGGTGGGGGCCGTTGGCACCCAGACTCTCGCCGCTGCCACTGCTGGCGCACGCCTCATCCTGAGGCAGACACTGCAGGGAGTTGGGGGGAGAAGGAAGGGACGCGGATGTGAGGGCCCGGGATCCAGGAGCTCCTCCCCAGGGCTCCTGAGAGATCTAAGTGTCCGGCACTCTTTGCAACCAGGAGTCCCACCACTAGATCCCTGTGAATCCGATCCCTTGGGGGTCCCGAGCCCAGCCCATTAGATATACAAGCAGCTGGCCGCACAGCTCCCAAAGACTCCAAATCCCAGCCCCTCGAGGAAGTCACACGACCCGGCTCCCTGAGCATCTAACCTGTGGATTCCAACTTGAGGCACCCAGAGATTTGGCCCCTTAGTGCTTTCTTTATCCAACCACCCAGCCTTGGAGGGACCTCAGAGGCCCACCTAAGGGGGTCCTGGTGATATGGCCATGAAGGAATTCAGTGCCTACACCCCCTGTTCACTGAGGAACCCTTGTGCGGAGCCCCTGGGGCCCCTCAAGCCCCCTGTGCCCAGTCAGAGAGACCCAGTACCTACCCCCAGCTCCAAGGGACCCGTGCCCCAGGCTCCAAAGCGCCCTGACCCCAAGATTCCCCGAACCCGAGAGGCTCCTCCTTCGAATGCTGGAGGTGACCCTGCCCACCCCCACACCGGCCTCAGGAGCCCAGACTCCCTGTCCTGCGCCCCCACACCGGCGACTGGGGCGGCAGCGGCACAGGTTCCGGAGTCCGGTGGCTTCCCCGGAGGCGGCAGCGGCTCAGCTGGCAGTGCAAGAACTGCACCGAGGCATTGAAGACCGGGTGCAGACGGAAGCTGAAGCGGGCGGCCCCAGGGCGTGGTGGCGGGAAGGTGACCGAGGAATCGGTGGGGCAGCCCCCTCGCAGGAGCGCCAGGGTGGGTCCTGGGGCCGGACGTGAGGAGGGCGTCACCCAGCAGCGGTGCAGGGCCAGGCTCCAGCGCGGGGAGGACCGGGCCAGGGCCGCCTGGGGGCGGAGTGTCGCCTTCAGGATCCAGCTGCGCCCACCTGCCCGCCGGCCCGCCTTGCCCCGGGCCTGCCCGCACCTGCACGAACACGCGGCTGTCCGCTGGGACCTCGAGCGGCCCTGCGCGGCGCGGGAACGCGTCCGGTGCGTCCGACAGCTCTAGATGGAAAAGGGGTCGACGCAGCCGCGAACCGGGCGCCCGTGGAAAGGGGGGCGCTGGCGGGGCAGAAAGAGGGGCACAGAGGGAGTGCGGGCTGCCCCTCAGGCCCTCAAGCACATGATTCAACCTCCTAGCCTCTGGAAAATGTTGCGTGGAGAATTCACTCACGCTGGGCTCGCGTTCAGCGCAGGTGGGACACCAGCTATGATGTATTCCCTGGGGACCGCAGCCCAGCAGCGAGGCTGTGCACAAAGCTGTGTGCCCCTGGGGAGGGACTCCCCTTCCTGGACTTTGACTTCCTTCCCCACAGAGAGCGAGGGAATTCCAAACTGGGAAGGGGCTGAGGAGCCCAGGGGCTGCAGCAGGGCCGGGAGTGTGGGGCCCCCACCCTCCCTTTCTCAGGGGAGACAGGTGCTGTCATCAAAGGAAGGGGGGAAGGGAAAGGGGTGCTCTCCCACAGCCCTTCCGGCACAGCCCAAGCCCAGCCAGGCCACCAGGCTCTCCTTTTGTCCAGATTCCTCCCTCTCAGGGTGAGGGCATCGCAGTAAAGGTAGAGGCACCAGGAACGCCAACAGGGGTCTTCTCCTCAGTGAGGACATGCACATGCAGTGCATACATGTCTGCTTCATGATGCCCCCCCCCACACCCCCTAAAAGTATCTGCACGGACCCCTCCCCTCCCACAGTACTTGGCCTCACGTGGCTGCTGGGAACTCTGAAGTTGGGGATCCCAGAGAACCTGGAAATGGGGGAGAGGGGTGGACCCCACTGCCCACCCACCCATTCCCCAAGGCAGATAGATGGGAGGTTCAGAAAGGGTGGCACAGGAATGGCAGCACGAAGGCATGTATATTTCCCAATCCCCACGTACCAGGCGGCCCGCTGGGCAGGGTGGAGGTCCCCGGGAGCAGGGCCAGCAGCAGGGCCGCGGCACCCAGCATGCTGGACTGGCTGCGGGAAGTGTGTGGGGCCAGAGGCAGAGGCACCCGTCCAGGCAGCACCCAGGCCCGGCGGGGAAGCGGTGTCCCTGTCCTTGGCTGGGCGGCCACTCCGGGAGGCAAAGAGCGGGGGTGGCAGACGGAGGGGCTGACACCAGAGCCCTCGCCCAAGGCCAGCCAGGGATTAAGAGCTCTTCTCCAGCAGGACCTCTGGCTATTGGGGGCCGGGTGTCCCTCCATACTGCCTGCTTGATGTTGGGCAAATCACTACCAAGACCACCCTCCCAGCCACAACCCTGCCTCCGTTTCCCTTTTGATGCAGAGACCTTATCCACCAGAATTCACCACTTCCCAGCCCTCCAACCCCAAGGTCAGGGCTTATAGACCCTTCCCACATCTCTGGCCATATCCTGCCAAGGCTCAGGTCACACCACAGACTCAGTGGAAGAAAAGGGAAGGGTTTTATTCTCAAGCATCTAAGGATTTACAAACGAGGGTGTTTCATTTTAAAAAGGGAAGGGGCAATACTGGCGGCCTGAGAAGGGGTCATGGGCTGGTGAGCTGGGCCAAGTCGCCCCACGCTCCTGCCTGCCCGCTCAACCCTCTGCCTGGTCCAGAAGGACGGCTGGTGACTGGAGATAGAGGGAGGAAACAGGGGAGAGGTGGGTAGGGGGAGGAGAGGCTCCCCCAGGGCTCCCACTTAATTAACACTGAAGGGGAGGGACAGGCAGACACACACTCATAAACAAAATTAAGTTAAATAAAATAAACCGGCAGCTGGCCTCTGACCTTTGCTGGCCCTGGAACCAGCCACTTGACCTTCTGGATATGGGCAAAAGCCCCCTTGGCTGGGACCCCCCCTCCAAGGGTGGAGCCAGGCCTGTTGCCCACCTACCTCTACCCTGCCCCATCCAGTCACAAGGGGGATTTGGGCAAGAAAGGTGGCCACCCCAAGCCCTTGGGGGAGCAGAGAGAAGACAAGGAGTACTTTTTAAACATGCGACCTTTTGTGACTATGTTAAGAGTAACAAGAGTCAATAGGATAGTGAGAGGTTACAGTGACGCCTATGCTGAGTCTGCATTGCTCCAGCTACATCCAGGGAGTTCACCACCTTTGGCGTGGGTTGGTTGGTGTGTGTATGTTTGTCCACTGATTTGCATGCATCACCAACGAAAAAGGAAACCCCCCCACTCCTACTCTGACTGCTGCTGAGGGGGGTGGGGGGAAGAGGGGCCCCATGGCCTATCCTCAAGGTGGGCTGGGGACTGGCCAGCTCTGGGGGAGTTGAGGGGTGCTCAGGGGGCACTGTGAGGGCATGACTGCCCTCACACCCCCAGCCCTAGGCCTGCCCCACTTCTGTCCCTGTCACACATCCTCAAACCCCCACATCCATTCCCTATACACTCAATCCCTGCCTCCCTGGGCCTTATGACCCCCACTACTGTCATTCACTCCCTTCTCCTGCCACACCAGCATTTACTGCCTCCCACCATGCCCCATACCCACCTTCCCTGAAGGCCACCCTGTGTGGCCACAGCCCCGTGGGCTCCCTCCACACAGCCTGAGGTCCTCAATTCACCCCAAGCTGTGGCCAGTCTCCAGCCCCAAGGGAGGAGCTCCCGCCCCCAGCACCCACCTTTGGGACTAGTCTCTCCAGAACAGGCTGACAAGGCACAGTGGCCCAGGCCCCTACCTGGCTCCAGCCCCCCAATGCCCACAGGAGGTTGGGGGCTATACCACAGCAGCTAAACATGACTTTGGTAAAAGTTTCTGAAGGTACTGACAAACCCCATGAGAACAAGCTCTTCTTCCTCCCCCATCCCCCGAACACCCCACCAAGTACAATAAAATACAATAAATTCCAAAAAGGACCCCCTGAGATCAAAGAGAGAAAGAGAAAGAGAGAGAGAGCAAGAGAGCGCGCAAGCGCCAGAGCCCCCACAGCCTGGGTCAGCTGCAGTCATAATGCCCAGCCTGCCTTCCTGGGACGAGGATGCCAGCCAAAGGACTCACTGCTCGCCACAGACCTAAGTGGACCGAGGAGTCCTGCTGTGGGTAACAGAGCCTGGGCTTGGGCCAGGAGAGAGGCAGATACAGGAAGGGAGACAGGGAAAACCAGAGAGGCATCAAGGGCGGTGACAGAGGCAGACAGACAGGGAGCATGTGTACCACGAAGGTGGAAGGGACAGCATGGGGAGGATGCAAGAAGGGTGCCTCTCTCCTGGCCCCTGGTGGCCACCCCAGCTCAGGGGTGACGACTGAATAAATAGCGAGTCTGCTCATGGCCTCTGCTGTCTTCCGTTCACAGTGTCTGTTGGGGGGACTTGTACAGCCGGCTGACCCCAGGACTGGAAGGGCTAGGGCCTGGTGGGCCCATCTGTCCGTGGCTGCTGGGTAGGGAGTCAGGGTTGGGTTGGCATCCCCTACTTTCTGTCCTCAGCCCTCGGCGGCCATCCAGTTCCCAGGTCTCCCTTGGCGGGCAGCTGGGTGGCTGGGTAGGGAAGAGGGGACCTGTGGCCACTTCTCTGGCCCCTCCCCCCAGTGGGGCTGGCCACCGCCACGCAGCTACCTGAAGAACGGCAGGTGGTGTTGGCTTAGGACTCCACTAGTCCTCGGTGACTCGGTCTTCGCCATGACATCCTTGAACCAGGACGCCACGTCCACCTCTAGCGTCTCATAACGCTTAATGAAGCTGTGTTCCTGCAGGGCCCGAGGGGGGAGCTTAGAACAAGGGCAGCTGCTGGCCTCACCCAGGCCCTGGGTGTCCAGATGAGTAGGCGGTGGGGAGTGAGGGTGGGGAGGGACCTCAGGTACTCACAAGTAGCTTATTATACTTTGGTCTCTTCCTGTGATCTTTAGTAAGGCTGGGGAAAGAAGGGAGGAAAGGGAAGTGAGAGCCTGGAGGGGCTCAGCTGGTCTACCTGCTGAGCCAGGGGTCTGCAAAACCTGTGGGGAGGAGCTACTGCATCTTCCCTGCCCTGTGTCACCAACTGGGGTACCTCAGAGGACCCGGGGCCTGAACCATGTTGTAAGGTGCCAGTAGGAGGGGTTTCCCTGAGGGAGAAACCAATATGAACGTCTGCCTGAATAATTCTGCTTGTTGGTGCAGGATGCTCACAGCCCTCCCCGCTCTGCTTGTTTAAAACTTCCTGAGGTGAAGCCCCAGGCTACCCAGCCAAATGCCCTGGGGCCAGCTGTCACCTCAGGCTAAGCCCAAACCCAAGTCATGGCTCCCAAAGCTTTGGCTCCTGCCTGCAGCCCCTGCCCTGAGCCCCTTCTGACCCACAGCTGTCCTACCCCCATGAGGGCAGGCTTTCCATCCTCCCACCCCAAACTTCCCTGGCTGTTTTGAGCTTGGGGCCACACTTGATCTGCCCCCCTCTTGGAAGGCCTGGGTAGGGGCTCCTCACCAGTCTTTGACGAATGACTGAAAGTCCCCCGAGAAGCCCATGTGACTGGGCAGGAGCGGGGGCTCTTCCTGCAGGACCTTGGTGAGGACCTCGAAGTCCGTCTTACAGTTCTTGTAGGGAAACTGTCCTGTCGCCAGTTCCACCTGAGAAGACACGGGCTGGATTGGTCGAAAACAGATTCCTGCCCTCCCTGCTGTCCTCCCAGAAATGGGTCACCCCAGCCCTCAGGAGGAGGGGCCCCAACTCACCAGAGAGATACCCAGGCTCCACACGTCAGCCCGGATGTCATAGTCTGGCTTTGTGGGGTCCGGGGGGTCAATGCGCTCAGGCTATAGGGAAGAGGTGGGGAAGAGGAGACAGGGAAAGGGGAGAATGGACCCCAGTGGCTGGAGCGGGTGCACTGCCCAGGCCACCCGGGCCCCCACTTACTGCCATGTAGGCAGCGCAGCCAGCGCTCCGTGTTTTGGCCTTGGAGTCGACAAGGCGGCCACTGATGCCAAAGTCGCAGAGCTTGATCTGGCCCCGCTCGTCCAGCAGGATGTTGGAGGGTTTGACGTCCCGGTGGATCACACCATGCTTCTCCTTCAGGTAGTAGAGCGCCTTCACAATCTGCGAGGAAAGAGGAGCACTGTGACTGGCAGGGGGGAGATGGGTCTGGGCCTCCTGCCCCAGTCTGGCCACTCACCGCTACCGTCATCTTGCCCAGGATCCGCTCAGGGATGGGACCCTGCATCCGCTTCTTCAGCTTCTCAGCACAGGTGCCCATGAGCTCCATGGCAATGAAGACATCCGTCTGCAAGGGCAGCAGGCGTGGCTTGGGGGCGGCCGGACCCTCTTGCCCACCCCAATCGGGAAGAGAACAGGGGCTGGGGGGCACACTCTCTGCCAAGAGAGACTCAGGGAGGGCGCAGAAAAGCAGGGGCTGGGCAGTCAGGCTCACATTGGTGATGAAGGTCCCGAAGCACTGCACGATGTAGGGGCAGTCGTGACTCTTGAGTACCACGTCCAGGTCCATGAGGATCCGCTTGTTTTCTTCCTTGTTCCCCGAGCGTCGCATTTGCTGCACAGGATGGCAGGGGGAGGGGAGGAGATCCTTAGCACCAGAGCTGAGAGGCATGGGACTCACCCAGGCGGGGTGGGTGCTCACCTTGACGGCGATAACGTGGCCCGTCTTCCGGAAGCGCATCTTCCATACCTGGCCGCAAGTACCACTGCCCATCTCCCCCAGATTCTCCAGGTCATTGATTTCTGCCTGGTAGCGCTGGTGAAGAGAATCAGGACTGAGGGTCTGCCCAGCCTCTGCCCTACCACGTAGACCTAGCCCCACTGTGTCCTCCCCCACCGCCCAGGGGCCGGGGGAAGGGTGGTACCTGGCCCCCAATAGTCAGGTAGCCTGTCTGCTTCATGATCTCCTGCAGCTTCTGGTCAATCTCGATACTGGAGGAACAGGGTGAGGGTGTGAGTGGAGGGGGGTCCTGACCAACCTGAGACCACCCCAGCTCCCAACACACAGGGGTTTCCCACATATTTCACCACCTCCTCCCTGGGGCTAGCCCAGCAGCCCTCTCCAAGCTGACCTCCCAGAGGTCAGTGGCCCCATTCTGAAGGCTCACCTCTCCATGCTTCGGTGTATGAACAAGGTGGATGGGAGCCCCAGCATGTGACGGGGCCGGGCAGGGGGCGTGGGTTGCTGCGGGGAGCTCTCAGAAGATGGTGAACGGCTACCGCCATCGTTGGCCAGTGGGAGCTGGAGGGCTGGGGTGAGAGGCAGGGGCATGGAGGGGGTTGGCACGCAGCTGGCCCCACCTCCAATGCTGGCATCTGGGGGCTCGGGACCTTGATTTTCCCCTCCCAGGAATCCTCATATAGGCTAGCACAGCCGCCTGCCCTGCTGGGTGGGAGGAGCTGGCGCCTCACCCTCCTTGGAACCACTCTCAGGGTACCTCTCCCATCTCCCTCCCCTGGAAGGAGATGGAGTGGGCTGGCTGGGAATGGTGGTCCCCAGAGACCAACGGTTCACCCCCAAGTCAATGCTGACAGAAAAAAATGAGTCCTGGAGGCTGATGGCATCCCTCAGACAGGCGTCCTCCCTGGCATGTCCCTTTCCTCCCCACGTCCGCCCAGGAAGCAGGCCCAGGGCCACAGCACCCATGCTCAGGACCATGCTCAGAAGGACTGCCAGCCAGGATCAGCCTGCACTCTGGTCCTGTGGGCTGCAATGAACTTGGCTGTCTAACAAGAGTGAGGCAGACCATCCTGGGGAGACAGTGGGCGAGGGACCCAAGGTTCCCCACCCCATGTTCTGTTCCAAAGTAAGGGAAGGCCACCCTCTGGCCAGCAGGCTCATCTGTGAGCCTCCCAGCCTGGCTTGCACAGCTGGGGCCAACAGGGACAGTGGCAGGGGCAGGACCCCAGCTGGGCCTGTGTCCTGCTGATGAGGGGTTCCGGCTGGCACAGCCCCTATAGGACTGGTGGGATTTGGAGGGGGTGCTAGGCCAGGCAGGGGTTTGGTTCTTTCCAGCAGCCTGCATGCAGATGGCTTTGAACATGCTGCAGGCAGGCAGGCAGCGGGCAGGCAGCGGACAGCCCAGGACAGGCAGGCAGCGTTAGGGAACGGGAGGGCAGGAGACAGACGGGAGCCAAGACCGGAGCCCAGCTACCCAAGAGTGGGGGTGCTGCAGAGACAGGCCAGAGAGGGGCCTGGACAGGAGAGCAGGTTCGCTGAGGGGGTGGGACCTCCCCTGGCTGGGTTGGCAACAGGTTGGAGGAGCAGAGGCTGTTGTGGCCCCCGGAGGAGACACACAATCCTCCATTGCATCCTCATACCTGAGAGGCCCTGGCTCTCTGGAAGGGGCTTGGGAGGGCACTGGCTACAAGCACCCTCCCAGGGTCACCTTCCCCTGGGGCTTGCTTCCAGCTGATGTCCCTCCTCTCTCCACACCTCCTCCTGCAGCCCACTCTTTCTCCCCACAGTTCTGAGCTTCTAACAGGGCCCAGTGACCAATGGGTATGTTTGAGTTGCTGGTGGCTGAGCACTTTCCTTGCCCTGCTGACCCAGGACCCTGATGTGAGGGAGCCAGAGTGAGGGAACAAGTATGTGACCCTGGCCTGCAGTTCTAGAAGGGGTACAGGTCCTGCTAGGGCCTGGCAGGAATAGAGATAGAGTTCTGGGGACTCCAGAGACATAGTCAAGCCCAGAACCCTCGACTCCCATGCCCCCCATCCCACCCCAGCTTTGTAGCATCCCTACACCTCTGCTCTGCCATGGCCTGGACCAGGGTCGTAAGCCTTCCCTGTCTCAACAACCTCGCTTTGCACTCCCCCTGCACATGGAATCTCCTGAGACAGTGTCCGGTTCTCATCCCTGGAGAAGTACCTGGATCCTTTTCCTGCCCTGCACTGTCAGCTCTCTGCGGGGAGGACCACATCTCTGCCCTCTCCACATTTTTTGGTGCCCCATGGGCCCCCTCCCTCACATAGGCCACTGGGCCTTTGAGCTGCCCCAGAGGCTTCCCCCAGCCCTGCAAACTGAAGCACAGTGGGATCTGCAGTGGTGGTGGTGGGGGGGAGACACATAAAGTCCCAGATGGTCAGTGAGCTCTGAGGTGGTGATGGGCCACGAAGCAGGTCAGGAGGACAGAGGGAGATCATGAAGATGAATGAAAGAGAGAGAGAGAGAGAGAGAGAGAGAGAGAGGAAGGGGGGGGGAGGAAGGAGGGAGGGAGGGGTGAATGAATTAGAGAGAATAAGAGAACATGGGGCATGCAGCTGTCAGGAATCATAGATGTACCAGGCTGTCAGCCAGCGCGCGCGCGCGCGCGCGCGCACACACACACACACACACACACACACACACACACGACATGGCACAAACCCACACAAACATGCAGCCAGGCAGACGATGCAACAGAGCCTCCAACACCATCTTACACACACACACGAGGTGGTACACATACAACTGCCCAACCTAGTCCCACTTACCCACAAGGGCCAACAGGACGAGGCCTCCAGCCTGGTCCCTCACCCCTCCCACACTGGGCCTGTGCTATACACATCCATTCCCAGACCCAGTGGCACCTACACTCCGGCCTTGGCAGGGCCGTTCTGCTCCCTCCATTCAGCTGCTCTCCGCACCTCCCACAAGACTTTGCTTCCAGAAGAAATCATTTTACAGTCTCCCCAAGTGACGGGCAGTTGGAACCATGCACAAGACACCAAAAATAATGGACAGCCCAGCACCAAGGTATAACCTGAGGCTCTCATGAATTTTCATTGAGTAAAATAGAAGTGGTTTTATTTATCATCATGTGTCCAGGAACAGAGAAATCCTCCATGACATGGTAGGGCTTGTCATCTATAATCCTGTGCTGGTGGAACTTACTTTTCTGATCATTTTTTAAAAAAAGAATAGTTTACTCATTTTTAGAGAGAGGAAGAGAGAGGGAGAGAGAAACATCTATGTGAGAGCACAACATCCATCAGCTGCCTCCTGCATGCCCCCTACCCGGGATGCAGTCCACAACTCAGGCATGTGCCCTTGACCAAGAATGGAACCAGCAACCTTCTGGTGCATGGGACGATGCCCAACCAACTGAGCCACACCCACCAGGGCGAGCATGTTTTGAACTTATAATACAGGTGTTTTTTCAATGGTTAAAAAAAACCCCTACCTTTTCCAGAGGCTTTCCCCGACCACCCTGCTGCAGAGCCCTCATCCCTACTCTACTCTGCCTTTCCTCCAAGGTTCATAGCTTTCCCCTGCTCTCCCTGACTAAGAGTTTGCACACTGTTCATACTCCACCCCATCTCTAGTGGAGCATCAGCTGCACAAGGAGAGGGACTTGGTCCATTTTATTAACCACTGTGCTCCTGGAGCCTAGGAGAGACATAGCACACAGGGGTCAAAACATGTTCCCTGAATTGTTGAAGTGGATACATAGGCACAGCTGACCCACTGGTCCCACTTTCTCTCCTTTTCACTGATACACACACACTTGCACACACACATGTGACTCCCTCACAAGTGATATACTTCGTCAGTGAGGGAGCCCAGTTTCCTCCAGGGAGTCCAAACCTGCCTCTGAGAGAAAGGGAAGAGGAGGGGGTGAGAGAACAGAGGAAGAGGTGGAATGGGCCTGAAGTGGATCGCATGGAGGGAGAAAGACAGAATGAGAGAGTTCAAGGAGGTGTGTACTAGTATGTGTACTAGTACTAGCACGCGCACATACACACATGTACACACACACACACACACACACACATACACGGCATAGGGGAATGAGGGATGGGATTCTGCAGCTGGGGCAGCAGTTAAGTCAATGGTGCAGATGTCCAAGCAGCGATGATAAAAAGGCTGGTACCTGCTCGTTGGGACGGGGCAGGAGCAGGGCTTAGAGTGATCACAATAACTGGATGGGGAGAAGGAAGAAAAAAAAACACAACACGACGATAAATCACAACAGAAACAACCGATTTGTCCAAAAGAAAAGAAATCAAATCATAATGAGGAGGAGGGGGAGGTGCAAGGCACCAAACTGCAGAGATGGGTAGAAACTGACAGATGGGCGGACTGGAAGGATGGGATGGAGCTGACACAGACACAGATGCCTAGAGTGGGGCTCCTCAAGGGCCTGCCCGCCTTGGGCCTCGCTGTGCCTCCTTCTGCAACTGGGACAGCCACCCCCATAAGGCACCTCAGGCCCCATACCCAACTCTGTCTTGTTCATGCTGGGGATCTTCCGGGGGGGGGGGGGGGGGGGCGTGCAGCACTGCAGAGCCCAGCATGGACCCTCCAGTCCTGGCTGGGCTTCCTGCCCCAGGCCACGGAGTGTCTAATGCCAGCATCGTCGCTTCAAGGCTTTCTCTGGGCCCCCAGGAGACCCTCTCATGGAGGAACCCAAGCTGACCCAGGAAGGGAGGGATGGGGAGTGGGCCCTACACAGGGACTGGGGTGGGTTTCAGGCTGTGAAGGTCAGGCTGGGTGAGCAGCAGGTAGCTGGGAGTACCCAGATATAGGGTGTCTTCCTCCTTCTGTCAGGATGATGCCACGGGAGCTACATAAGCTACAAGGGTCATATCAGAGAGGACATTAAAGAAGACAAGGAAGACACAGAAAGCGTTGTGGGGTGCTGTTCATTAGGTCTGTGTGGAGAGGGAAATCTGATGCCCTCCAGCTGCGAGAGGATTTGAGGAGGGGTTCTGTGGGAATAACAAGACTAAATGTAATCATGGTGATTCCGGGGCAGGTGGGGGTATTGGAGGGACAACTCTTGATTCCAGATGACAAGATGCCAGGAAGGTAGGCACTGAGATGGTGGAATCAGAGGAGAGGTATGTGAGTGCTGGGATGCTGGATATTACCACATTGGCCTCAGGTGTCCCCAGGCCAGGTGGGTATCGGTGTGTGGGGAAGAAGTCATTGAGCCCAAATGACAAAGTCCTCAGACTGGAGGTTGGGTGTGTATTTTTGAGGAGCTAGACACAGTCACCAAGATGGGGTAGTGAAACTGGTCAGAGGAGTATGCAGGGGCCTGGTGCATGTGGATAGTGTGGCAGGGGGCTGCCGAGCCCAATGACAAAGTCCGACTGGGGAGAAGTCACAGGGAGGGAGTGGGAGAATCATCAGGTCAGAGGGAAAAGGGGGGTTATATGTGGTCAAGTGACCTCAGGTGTCCCCAGGCTAGGTGTGAGTATGTGAGTGGATCACCCCTTGAAGCCGGTGACGAGGACCCAGGAGTGGAGTGGGGTTAGGGTTCTCTTAACAGTCACTGCGATGGAGGGAGTGGAACCATCTGGTCAAAGGGATGAGGGCGAGTTTGCTGGGGACCTGGATGTAGTCCCAGTCGCATGGGGTAGAGGAAGCACGGCTCACAGTAGGTGACGGAGGCTCCGCAGATCACGGTGATGGGGGCAGGTCATCCGGTGGGGTAACATCACCTGGAGCCGGGTAACTAGCCTCTCAGGCCCCAGAAAGGTGAATTCCCCCAGGCTGGGGGAGGACCGTCCGGGAGCCCGCCAGCCCCTAGGCGCGGGGTCACCGTGACCCTCTCCACGCGAGCCGACAGCTGGGGGGAGCGGTGAGGAGAAGCAAGAGCGCTCCGGAAGAGGAGGCGGGGCCTAGGGACGTGGGCGGGGCCTCCCGCAGAGCGCGCCCCGCCCCCGCCCGCCCCCTCCCCCACGCCGCTGTGCTTACTGGGCCTGGGCCGCTGGGGGCTGATATCCAGGTTGAGGTCGATCCTCCGACGGGCCTCGCGGTTCTCCTGCTTCAGTTTTGCTTCCAGGCGGGACAACTTCTGCTCCAGGGAGGACGCCGCCATCTTCCCCGCCGCCGCCGCCGCGCACCGCCGGCCGCCCGGCCGCCCGTCAGCCCGGCAGACAAACACCGCACTGCGCCTGCGTCTGGGTGACCCCGCCGAGCCGCCGTCTCGTCCCGCTTAGCGCATGCCCGCGGTTCCCTCGTGCGGAGCTCCGCGCGTGCGTGCGGCGTCCCAGCCAAAGCGATGACGCCACCTAGCGCTCGAGGCTGGCAATGTGCAAGCCTCCCGCCCAGAAGCTCTTGTGCGAATTCCCGAGCGCTCTGGTGAGCCGCGCTGTGTGGCAACCACATTCCGCATCCTGCACGAGCGATGCGGGGGGCGGGGAGGGGAGCGACGCGCGAGCGTACACCGGGGGAGACGAGGGCTGCTGTGTAGGCTCTGGCGTTGTCGCGGGTGGTCGCCACGGCTGTGTCCTTAGTCTTCGCTGTTTCTGGCTGGGCCATTTCTGACACCCATGCCCTCTCAGAACTCCTCTCACTTCGGACAGATTTCATTATGATCCGTTATGCAAAATTGCAGCCTCCTCACAATTAGGCAGCCGTGGGAAACCCCTTCCATTTCAGCAAGCTCAGGATTGGCCAAGGGCAGGAGGAAGAGGCGGGGGTAGGAAGAGATGGGGGCCCTGGGAACCCAGCGGCGTGACCCCTGACCTCGGCGACGGGGCAAAAGTCAAGGCTAGAGTTCCAGGTCAGATTAGCCTGGGATGTTTTAAGACTTTCGGCCCCCAGAATGTGAGCCCTCCTCCTGGACAATGCAGAAGACTGGCCCTGGGGTTAGGTGCCTCTGCCTGGTGTCCTTGCAGCCTAAAGATTCCTTTAACTGGTCTGAAGGTGCTGGGAAAATGTCCCCATCTGAAATTCTGAGGCCCTGGAGAGTAGCTTGTCTTTGTTCTAGGGGCCAGGAGGAAAATGGCATTTAGCAGACACCAAGGAGGTGGTCGAGCCCAGGGGGTCGGGGTCAGGCAGGCTGCGCCAAGTGCTCTGCTGGTCCAGCCAAGGGGACCCCTCTGGTGATGACTGACAGGTGAAGCAGGTACAGAAGTATAGAGTCAGCCCTGGCCGGGAAGCTCAGTTGGTAGAGCATCTTCCTGATACAACAAGGTTGTGGGTTCGATTTCCAGTCAGGGCACATACAAGAAGCAACCAATGAATGCATAAAAGGGTGAAACAGCAAAAGTGATGTTTTTCTCTCTCTCAAGTCAAGCAATAAAAATTTTTTAAAAGTATAGAGTCAGGAGAATAACAGGGAAGGTATAAGAAGAGGGGTTCTCGCCCTGACCGGTTTGGCTCAGTGGATGGAGCGTCGGCCTGCAGACTGGGGGGTCCCGAGTTCGATTCCAGTCAAGGGCATGTATCCTGATTGCGGGCACATCCCCAATGGGGGGTGTGCAGGAGGTGGCTGGTTGATGTTTCTCTCTCATCGATGTTTCTGGCTCTCTATCCCTCTCCCTCTCTGTAAAAAGTCAATAAAAATATAAAAATAAAAAAAAAAAGAGGGGTTCTCCAGGGAAAAAGCTAGACAGGAGATGCCACCTAATTTCTCCCTGATTAACTGAGGTCTCCAGGACAGAGACACATACCCTTTATTGTGGCACCGTGGCTACTGGCCTATAATTGGTCCCGTGAAATGGCTTAGACAACAGGGGTGGACACAGGAAATCAGAATGATAGTTCTGATAATTAGTATTATTTATTTTTAAAAATGTCCCCTCCACAGCATGTGTTCTTAACCTGGGGTCTGCAATCCTTAGGACAGCCACGAATAGTCCTGGGGGAGTTGACGGCTTTTGTTGACTGCCTGAAATTGTTTGCGGAATTGTGCATGAAGGTGTACACAGGCATTTTCCTGAGGAAGGAGGTGCCCAGCTTTCATCAGATTCTCAAAGGGTCTAGGGACCTAAAAAGGGTTCAGAATTCCTGCTCTAGAGAACACCTCTGTAGGTCAGCATTTCCCAACATGCCGCTCTAGGACCACAGGCATCAGGGTCACATGGAGCACTTATTGACAGGCAAGTTCCTGGCCGCGAGCCACAGCTCCTGAGTCAGTCTTTCAGGGGTGGGACCTGTGATGTTTTCTGGGAATGTTGATTTTGATACCTTGCCAAATGAGAGAATCAACATCAAGTCAGGGCAGTGTGTGCTGGTCCCTTGTGTCTGTGACACCTTCTTGGGAGAGAACCCCAGATGGAAGCTTTGGTAGGGGGGGAGAAGATTGAAATCCTATCGGAATGTGTCCTCACCCCCTTTTGTGGCACTGACTGGGCTAGAATGACCAAGGGGAGGGCAGCAGCTCTGGCCCAGGGCTGAGGCAGGCCAGCCAGCCAAGACAGAGATGTGGTTTTGGTCTGAGAATCTATGACTGAGTTCATCTCTCCATGCCATTCCACCCCAAATCCACAGCCTCTCGTCTCCCCAGATAAACCAGTCCCAAGATCTTGCCTGGGCCCCATGGGCTGACATGTCTGCTCCTCCTGTCCTCTCCTGGCCTGGGCCCACCTGACCACCTCAGTGGTAGAGATTTTGGTACGGAAGCATCCAGAAAGCCTCTACTGCAACCTGCCCCTCCCTGGCTTTACTCCTCTTCCATCTTCTCTCGAACCTCTGCTGGCAGGCCCTCATAGAGGCTGTTCTCCACCAGAAGCCCAGCCTTCTTTAGCCCTCTACAGTTGCCCAGTTCTTCTGGCAGAGCCTCCAACCTGTTGCCCTTGAGCTCCAGGCGGCTGAGGGACCTGAGGGCCCCCACCTGGGGAGACAGCTGAGTCAGTTGGTTGTAGCCCAGGAGTAACGTCCGAAGCTTACAGCAGAAGAAGATCTCATCAGGCAGGGTCTCCAGGGCATTGTAGGAGAGAGCCAGGTGCTGCAGGTTCTGGAGGAGACCCAGCTCAGGTGGCAGGGAGTGTAACCCATTGTGGGTAACATCCAGCAGGCGGAGGCCAGAGCACATGCCCAGTTGGGTGGGCAGGGCCTCCAGCTTGTTGTGGCTGAGGTAGAGCTGCTCAAGGACCCGCAGCTTACGCACATGTTCGGGGACGTAGGCGATCTGGTTGTGCCACAGCCTGAGCGTGACCAGCTTGCGACAGTGCTGGAAGCTGAGGATCTCCTCAATGGACCGCAGGTGGTTGTCCTTAAGGTCGAGTTCCTGCAGTGCGCCTAGGCTAAAGACCGCATGGGGGATGCGCTCCAGCCCGCAGGCCACCAGCTCCAGCTCCCGAAGCACCGTCAGCTTCTTGAGGCTATTAAGGGCCAGCAGGCGGGCCCCATCGTTGTGCAGGCTGAGCCGCTGCAAGTGACCAGCCACATCGGTCACGCTGGCTGGGACCTTGCCGGCATTGCTCCAAAGAGATAGCACCTTGAGCTGCTTCAGCTCTCGGAGGCTCTCAAGGGAAGCTGCCTGAGCCAGCTCTGGGGGAAAGAGCCCCTCAAGATGCAGCTCTTCCAGGCTACGCAGCCCAAACACCCAGAGAGGCACCTCGCGGAGCTCCTCACACTTGATACGGATGACCTTCAGGCGGTCCCGCAGAAAGATCTGCAAGGAAAAGGGCAGCCTGGCAGGAGAGTGGATCAGGCTGAGTTCCTGCAGGTGCACCAGCTGGGACAGGCCTGGGGGGAAAGTGATATCAGAGATGGCCTCCAGGCGGAGTGCCTCGACCTCACGGAGCTCAAAGACGGTATCGGGCAGTCCCGGGAGCATGCAGAGCGCCAGCTCCAGCCGGCCCTTGGTGTTGTGCTGCAGCTTCTGCCGAAGTTTCTCAGGCGTCCACTCGTGGTTGAGGTTGAGCTGCTTCAGGCGGCTCTCGCTGACCTCGGAGAGGAAGACGGCGAAGCGCTTGGAGTACAGCGGGTCATACTGGTCGATGAGGTGCAGCATGAAGGCAAAGTCGTTCTTGACATCGGGAATGTCACCCATGCCAGTCTCCTCCCGCACGGAACGGAAGGAGTATTCCTTGAGGGGTCGGTGGAAGAGCCAATAGAGTGTATAGAGGCAGGTGATCCCATAGACACACACAAAGGAGATGTAGCAGAAAGCCAGCTTGGAGAAGAGGTGGGCCTTGGTGTGGTTGCAGCAGAAGCTGGCATAGCCCGTGAACCTGGAGGTCTCCACCGTGCAGGCCACCACGAAGCTTATCTTCTCCACATAGATGAGGTTGTAGACCAGGATGGCAAAGAACTTGCAGACTTTGAGCACCATCTGCCTGATGTACATGGTGTATAAAATGTCCCCCTCTTCCACATGCACACGGAACTTCTTGACCTTCTCAAACAGGGCTTTGGCCTGTTCCCCCTCCTTCTTGTCCAACAGGGTAACAGCTGGTGGCTCAGTCACCACCTTCTCAGGCTCTGTCAGCACCTTCTCCTTTTCACCCTCCCCCACCTTTCCTGGCCCTGCCTCAGCAGCCACAGTTGCTGTTGCCTGTCCGGTGGCGTGGCCCTTACGGTTCTCCCCCGAGACCTCGGACAGAGCCCGTGTGGTCCATGGTGAGTCGAAACACTTGCCCAGGATGGAGGTGAAGTGTTCGATCTTGGAGCTCGTGCCGGGGAACTTGAACCAGAAGCTGGTGCAGACCATAAAGATGAGTGTGTGGATGACCACCAGGTAGGGAAAGTACTTGGGGTACCAATGAAGGGCCTTCTCATAGCAGAGCTGGTTAATGAAGCTGTACTGCTGCAGGTCCAGGTTATTTTTGAGGCCGCTCACTTCCTGGAGACCCTCCATCTGTTCAGGGACCCCCTGCAACAATAGTTGCTGACACGGGGCCTCAGAGAAGTTCTCCCGGGGTTCGTGACTGGGCAGACAGATGATCTTGTCCTGTGTCACCTATGGAATAGGGGAGAGGGTGAGGGATCTGGGAAATTGGGAGAGAAGTAGGCTGAGGTGGAAGGCCCTGATCCCCAACTGTCCCCAGCTGGCTCTGACTTGAGAAGAGTCACTAAACCTGAGCATCAGTCTGTCTGGAAAAAAAGAGTTAGGTTGAATTGTGTCCCCCGGAAAGATGTTGGAGTCTTAATCCCCAATGCCCATGAGTGTGGCGGTGTTTCCAGAGCAGATGGAGTCAAGATGAGGTCATTAGGGTGGGCCCTAAACCAATATGACTGCCTTTATTGATTTATTTACTAAAATATACTTTTATTGATTTCAGAGAGGAAGAGAGAGATAGAAACATCAATTTTGAGAGATAATTATTGATTGGCTGCCTCCTGCATGCCTCACACTGGGGATTGGGCCCACAACCTGGGCATGTACCCTGACTGGGAATCGAACTGTGACCTCCTGGTTTGTAGGTGGATGCTCAACCACTGAGCCATGCCAGCCGGGCTGACTGTGTCCTTTTAAAAAGGGGGAATCTGGACATGGACACACACACACACACAGAGGGAAGATGCTATGAAGGTACAGGGAGAATATCATCTGTAAATCAAGCCAGCAGAACCTAGGAGAGAGGCATGGGGCCTATTCTCTCTGACAGCCTAGGAAGAAATCAGCCATGTTGACACTTTGATTTCAGACTTCTAGTCTTAAGAGCCGTCAGATAAAAAAGGTCTGTTTAAGCTCCCAGTTCCTGATAAGTTTGTTATGACAGCCCTAGCAAATTAATAAGGTAACTGCAGTTCTTACTAGGTTCTAGGGACAAAAGTATTATAAAAATACGGACTACCACAGCTATGTGCAGGACTTTGTGCTGCTGCCAGTGATGGAGAAATGGGAAGGCTTCAGAACTGGTCTGTGAGTATAGGGGGCTCTGGTTTCCCCTTCCTTGGATAAGAGGAAGATTTCCAAAATTCCCCAGGCCACACCCTCTAAAGTCCCGCCCCTATACAGACTCCTCTCCTACCCCTCATTCAGGCCCCGCCCTGCCCCTCCCCTTACCTGGAGGGTGCAGCCAAAGACCCCGATCATGAGCATAGCCACTGTGAGGTATTCGGCCAGTACGTCCCACCAGGGTTTGAGCAACTTGAAGGCAGGCTGCTGCTCCGAGAACTGCTTGAACTCGGCCAGTGGAATCATCCTCCCTATGAGAGAGGAGGAGGTGTGGTGTGGAGACCTCAGGCAGTGGCACCTGCTGGTGGGGCCCCCTAGGAGCCAGCCGCTGCTCCGGATCTGCGCTCCACCCTGCTGAAATTTGGCAGAACACAGGAGCTGTGTGTTCCCTTTCCCTCTCCCCCAGATCTCACCTCCTTCCTGGAGCCAAGCGACTAATGTTCTCACGACTTCTGCTCCCTGGGACCTCTGCGCCAATCTGAGCCTGCCTGCCCTCTCAGGGCTCAGGAAGGGCTGTCCCAGCGCCGCTGTCGCCCAGCTAGCCGTGTGTCCTTCTTTCAGAACCAGGGCATCTCCTACCCTTAACTGTGAGCCAGGCAAAAGTTCCTCTGCTGCTCTTCTGACTCCAGACACTGGGTGTCTGAGTGTCAGGACTGGCTCTCCACCACTGGGCCAGAGGATGGCTCAAGGCTCGGGACTTCCGGGGCGTGGGCCCTGCCACCCCCTTGAGGGGACCTCTGGGCACCACCTCCAAACTCCAACCGGAAAAGCCGGCTGGAGCCTGGCTCCGATTACAGGCCCCAGGGACAGGGAGTGGCAAAACTGAAGGCTGGTCAGCCCTCGGGGTGTGTGGCTAGGACACCTGGGTTTCTAGAGGGACTAGTACCCAGTATCTGAGGCGGAAAAAGACACTTAGGCTCTGAAAGTGTAGGGCAGGGGGTGCCAGGGTGAGTGAGGCTGTGGCAGAGGATCAGGAAATGAAAAATGGGGGAGAATGTGGATGAAAGGGGCCACATGCTGACCTGACAAGCTCAGGGAAGGCCTGCATGGCAGTCTTGCAAACTCAGAGACCTGAAGTAACCACAAAGGATGGTCTGAAATTAAACTTTAACTAAAAGCAGTTATGGTGGGCAGTTACATTCTAGGCCGGTATCTTCACTGACAAGGTCAACCTTTACCTTAACTGAACCTATTTGTCTTTTTGCAACTACGATAACATACCCTTGAAATGTCTAGGTAACTTGTAACTTCCCTTTTTCTGGAGCCCCTGGGGCACAACCAAATGTGGTGGACGCCAGGACAGATACCACAGATTCCTTCATTATCGTGTTAATTGTTCCTGCACCCACCTAAGCATGCGTCCATCATTTTACTTTTTATCCAATCCCAGGGGTTTCCCACCGCTTTGCTTTATCCCACCTCCTTAATCTATCACCAATGAGTTTCATGTCACCCACCTATGTCCCTCCTTTGATTGCAATGTATAAATACAGATGTAACCCGCCATTCTCTGGAGCATTATCTCAATTCATTGAGGTTCTGCTTCCCGGCATATGTCGACAGTTTGGCTCAAATAAACTCACAAAAATTCTTTACAGGTTTCAATGGCTTTTTTACGTTAACAAGAGCCAGTGTGACATCTATGACTGAGACAGGACTGAGCGGCCAGCCCACTGCCTGTCCCTGGGTTTCATTTTAGACCAAGGTATCCTTATTCCAGATACAGATGGCCAGGTGCAAACCACACAAAGGCCACAAGCTTGGGCCAGGAGCCCCCCTCTTCTCTCCCTGAGGCTGGAGGTGGGACGAGAGGGAGGTAGCAAGGCCGCCACTGCCTCTGAGGGGGCTCCTAGGCCACCCACCTCTCCCAGCATCCATGGTTCCCAATATATAGCCTCATTTTCTCCCAAAGGGTTCCTGGAGCCTGCTCTCCTCATCCTGATAGCCTCACTGCTGCAGGCTGGGCAAGGAAGGGAGCATCTGGGCCACCAGCTGGTCCTCCAGCCCTTCACCCATCTTCAGGGGGAACCTGACCCAGTCCCACACCTGCACCAAAGGCTCTGACACCTCCACACCTCCCTCTCCCATGAAAGCCTTGGGGATTTAGTGGGTGGGACTAGAGGATGCAGGCCCCACCCACTAATCCCATCAGAGGCTCCCACCACTGTACCAAGATGGGGATAGGCTAGCAAGATGGGTACATGTCTGCTCACACCCAGACTCCTGGGCTCCCTGACTCAGGCCCTGACTCACCCAGCACCAGGCACACACAAGGAGGTGCACAAAGAACACAAGATCCCTTATGCAATGGCTCATTCCTCATACTCAGTTTCATACCATCCTAAACAAAAAGCCAAGTGAAAATGCCCCAGTGCATCCCAGTCTTGGCCACCAGGGAATCGGATAGAAACATACCCAGGGCATCTTAACAGCCCCAAGTGCCCAAAAGTACATTGCAGCCACCAAAAGGGTCCCTTGGGGGCATTTTGAAGTGTGCACATTTGTGCATGGGGGCAGAAGTGCACCAACACTGAGCTGAGGGGAGACCTGGGGACAGGGAGACACCACACATCCTTTTCCAGTCCCTGCCCTGGCTCCTGTCCCTGTCAGAGACACTGCTCAGTTGCTTAACTTAAGGACAGTAACTCCGGGGGCTGCAGCAGGGGACTTCCTACCTGAGTTCCTGCCACATTTCAGGATCCATCTCCAGCCGCCCCGCCCCGCCCACCTGACGTCTCAGCCCTGCCTCCCTCCGGGGGACGTTCACTTCTGGAGTCCACAATCACAGGCAAAAAGGCAGAGACCCGAAGGTCCCCAGCAGATGGCTCAGTGGCTCCCATGGGACAAGGTGCATATACAACACCATCAGAGGCAGACACGAGGGGTTATCATTATGTGTCTCCATGACTCAGACTTGATTGTTGGAACCTGCCATTAAGCTTCCACAGACACAATGCCCCCCCTTTGTCTGAGCAGGGCTAGTGGGAGGGTCCAGAGAAAAGGACTTTCGGGATGGGGGAAACCCTAAGAAAACAACAATGGGGCCACACACACAACTTACAGCCACCTTGTCTCAATGAGCATGGGTGTTGGAACTCTCTTTTTCCCGCCTCAAAGGGAGAGAAATAACGTGCTCAAGTTTTCACAGCTCTCACAGGACTGAGCGGCCAGCCCACTGACTGCATCCATTCTGTTTCATTTTGAGAGAAAACCTCTGGCAGAGACGAGTACCTTTGCCAAAAGAACCTCAGTAGGGGAATAGGGGGAGAGAGATGGAGGGATGGCTGCTCTGCATGCCAGACTGAAGAAGGGGTCTCTGTCAGCCTAGGATAGGTACCTGCCCCCTACCCAGTCTTAGCTCCACCCATCCACACCTGACCCTTGCTTCTCCTCCCTTAGGCTCGCCCCAACCCCTAACCTGCCTCCAAAAACACGGTGGTGGTGAGGACTCCTGATCTAGCCCCTGTCCCCACCCTCAGTCCGTGCTGAGAGCAAAGGAAGACACAGCAGCAGTTGTCAGCGCTGGAACGGGCCTTGGAGGGCACAAGGTCCAACCTTTTGACTTTTACACAAGGGAGAAACTGAGGCCTTGGTGGGGGAGGATGGGATGGGGCTTAGTAGCAGATGGGGGTGGGGCACACTTGGGAACTCCCAACCGAGTACTTTTCCAAGGTGCCCGGCCAGGACTTGGGGGTCTAGGGAATCTTGAGGTTCAAGAGTCCCAGAGGGGGCAGCCTGGTGAAGACCCCCAACTGGGGCCTTATGGAGCTCAGAGATGAGTTTCTGCTGTTGCCTCAGAGGACAAGGAGAGGGAAACATCATGAAGACCCCCCCCTCCCCCCGTTGATCTTCACTCTGTCCTTGGCCAGGCCTCCCTGCCCTCCTGCCCTGCACCCTTGGCCTGAGCAGGGCCTAGCCTCCTTCTGCCCCCACCTCTCCTCAGCTGCCCTGTGCCCCAGGCGGTGGCGGTGGGCTCAGGCCACTGTGCCAGCCATATCTGGGCCAGTCCTCCTGTGGGCCCGACCCCCACCCAGCAACCTGGTTCCCAGCGGTGGAGAGAGCCACCTACTCACCGCTCAGGGTGGAGCTGGGCCCAACTCCTGGGTCCCTGCTCCGGCAGAGTCAGTTCCCGGGCCAGGCTGGGTGAATCAGGGCGGGCGGGACCGTAACCAGGAGCCGCCCCGCCCCGCCCACCTGACGTCTCAGCCCTGCCTCCCTCCGGGTGCTTCCAGGTGGCCCCTGCTCCTGGCGCCGGGATCGCAGAAAAGGGTGACCTGCTCTCCCCAAGGTGGTCCAGCGGCCGGCCTTAGGAGCAGGCGCCTGACCTCTGGGCTCGGCTGCCAATGGCTTGGACTGGCCTGAGGCATACTGATGAGGATCAGGCATTGCGCACCCGCGGGGGCGCTCTCCCTGGAGCCAAGCTGTACAGATGGAGTCAGAAAACGAGGAGGGGTCTCCTCCTTCGCCCTCCCCAAGGTGCAGCCACCTGGCTTTGAGGCCCAACCGAGGAACCAGTGATCGAGGCCCAGAGAAGAGAAAGGGGTTCCCCTTCCTGCTCTGACCACCCAGTCAGGGAGCCAGGTAGAGTGGGGTGCTTACAGGCCTGACCCTGCCCAGCCGTGAGGTTGGCCCTCCCCGGGGGTAAGACAGGGAGCACGCTGCTGCCAGGTCCTTGGTGGTCCGTGGACAGGTGCAGGGGGTCAGAGGGCTCTGGGAGCTGGGGCTAGAGTCCAGCCTGGGCGGCCAGCTTCTAGAAGGATGACTCGGTCTCCCCATGCCCACCCTTTCTTTCCCACAGGGAGGCCTGGGGTGGGTCTTAGACTAGCCAATTGCCCAATTCAGCCTGGGGGCATAGGCAGTTGAACCTTGATCTGCTTTGACTACAAAACAAGGGAGGGAATCTAGACTAGAATGGGGAGTGGTCTACCTTGGGACAAAGAAGCCCGAGTTCACCACATTAGAGGCTTCCTGAGACCCTGAAACCTTGAAGGCTGGGACTCCCTTAGCTTAGATTCCTCTGTGAAACCCTGTACTGCATTCCACCCTCTGGCACTCCGCCTCTGGAGTCTTGGCTCCCTCTGAGGAGCCATTTGAGACCAAGTACTTTCTCCCTCTTCTTCCGTGGCCTCTTCCTGCCTCCCGAGAAGCTCCTTGAGATCCATTCCCTGGGGTTTGTTCCCAGCTTTGTTCTGGAGTAAGCATCCAGCGTGGCACACTTATGCAAGAGTCTGAGGTCACTGGGCTGGAAGCCCCATTAGCTCCAGGCAGGGGTCTCTTCTGCTCCCTTCAGTGTCCCCAGCACTTGGAATGGTGCCAGGCACACAGTGGTGAGCATTCAGTTAATGATGAGTGGGTGGACGATTGAGCTGTTCTCTTAATTCGGGCTCTTCTAGTTGCAGACTGTGAGACAGGGAATCGGATGTAAATAGCTTATCTGAGAAGTGATCCCAGCAAGCACCAATGGCGAGACAGTGGGGAGATGAAAGTGGGAAGGGAGGGAAGCTTTAATGAGGGTACATCAATGAGGACGAATGAGCAGGTTGACACTGTGGGCAACCAGGGCTCCATTCTTCTGGGGAACTCTGGGAGGTGGTGGAAGACACCTCCCAGTTGTCGGAGTTGAAGTACTAATAGACCGGATCCTGTTTGTGTTGGCTGAGGGCTGCTCTGCAGAAGGGAAATGGAGGGGCATTAATTCCCTGGTACTTCTGACTTTCCTGGCATGCGGGAACCATGGGTGCTCAGGAGATATGGAGGGGGCTTTAAGGCACCTGCCACACGGATCGACACTTGAGTGGAATGGATGGGTCATAGGACACACATACAATCTTTCCAGTTGTTCTCCAGAAAGACTACTCACTTTATGTTCCCATTGGAATGGGTGAATTTTCCCACATCAATAACACCCAACTTAAAAAAAAAAAAAAGGTGATAACAGAACTTACCATCTTAACTATTTTTAAGTGTACAGTTCAGTGGCATTAAGTACATTCGCAGTGTTCTGCAAACATCCCCACCATCCATTTCTAAAACTTTCTCATCTTCTCAAACTGAAACTTTTTTTCCCCCTCCCAGCTTAATTATGATATAACTAGAGGCTTGGTGCACGAAATTCGTGCATTCGGAGGTGGGGGGGTCCCTCAGCCTGGCTTGCAGCCCAGGAGTGCTTGGGGGATGTCCGACTGACGGCTTAGGCCTGCTCCCCATCAGTCGGACATCCTTAGTGCTGCTGTGGAAGCGGGAGAGGCGCCAGCCAGGAGCCCAGCTTCTGGCTGAGCGGCACTCGCCCTGTGGGAGTGCACTGACCACCAGGGGGCAGCTCCTGCATCGAGCATCTGCCCCCTGGTGATCAGTGTGCATCATAGCCACTGGTCATTTTGCCGTTCAGCCGATTTGCCGATTAGCCTTTTATTATATAAGACTAGCCACCCATTGAAGGAATACTCCTGCAAGAATAGGGCTTCCTGCAGCCTGAGCGAAGCTCCCACCCATTTCTGCTGCCTCGCTCCCTCCCACCCATCTCCGCTGCTTCGCTCCCTCCATCTCCGCTCCCTCTCTCCCACCCGTCTCCTCTGCCTCGCTCCCTCCCTCTCAAACTGAAACTCTGTCCCCATTGAACACTTACTCCTTTTCCCCCTCCCCCAGGCCCTGGCACCCCCCATCTACTTTCTGTCTCTGTGGATCTGACTCCTCTAGGGACCTCATATAAGTGGAATCATACAGCACTTGTTCTTTTGTGACTGGCTTATTTCACTGAGCATAATATCTTCAAGTTTCATCCATATTTTAGTCTGTGTCAGAATATCCTTCCTTTTTATGGCTAAATAATCTCCCATTGTATGGGTGAACCACATTTTGTTTAACCATTCACCATCAAAAAACCCTTGGGTTGCTTCCATCTTTTGCCCATTGTGAATAATTAAACACAAGTGTATAAATATCTCTTGGAGTTCCTGCTTTCAATTCTTTTGGGTGGAATCGATGGATCATATGGAAATTCTGTTTAATTTTTTGAGGACCATCCATACTGTCTTTCACAACAGCTGCATCATTTTGCATTTCCACCAACAGTACCCATGATTGCCCATTTCTCCACATTTTCACCAACACTTGTACTTAATACCCAGCTTCTAAGGTTTTGTGAACCTGAGGCAGTTAGCTATTTGTGCGTAACAAATTGCCCCCCAAACCTAGCAGCTTAAAACAAGCATTCACTGTCTCACCGTTTCTGAGGGTCAGGAACCTGAGGGTGGCTACGTAGGGTGGTCCAACAGTCTCCCTCCCCCACCAGCTCCCAGCAACTACTGTTTTGTTTTCTGTCACTATAGATCAGCTTTCATTTTTCAGAATGTTCTGTAAATGGAATCATACAGTGAAGCCTGTGTGTGTGTGTGTCTCCTTTTCGTCAGCAGAATGTTTTTGAGATTTGCCCCTATGTATTTTGAGTGTCTTGGTAGTTGTTTTTGTTTGTTTGTTTGTTTTTGCTGAAGAGTATTCCATTGTAGGGATTGCAGGTTATGTTTTGGTTTCTGTAATCCATCCCCTTGTTGATGGACCAAATTTGGGAAATGGTCTTATATGAGGGCAGAATCCAGATCTCAGTGAAATGCAGGATGGAGTCAGTTTAGCCTTGGAGGGACCCTTGCATCAAAGAAGACAGCAGAGCAGGGCTCTGGGCAGGCAGTTATGACTCAGGAGGGCGCTGCTGGTGAGTGGGTAATCAGGCAGGCAGGGACCCAGGCTGCTGTACTGCCAGAAGGTATTCACACAAGTGATCCTCAATAGACCTGGGGATGAGGTGAGGCCTAGAATGATCCAATCCAGAGGGCAGTGCCCTTGGGGGGGAGGTGGGTGTTTGAGGAGCACCTCTCCCAGGCTGAAGGGAGGGTTCATTGCGAGGATGGGTTCTGAAGATAGGCTTTCACCAGCCAAAGCAGGGTATTCAGTTCTGACCCTGGCTTCTCTCTTTTTTCTTCCATTTCCTGAACCTCAATTGTGGACACAACTATTGAAGCAAGAAAATGCAAACCTCTGCTTCCGGCCAGGCTAAATATGTTTTTATTGATTTTAGAGAGAAAAGGAGGGAAGGGGAGAGAGAAAAACAATGATGAGAGCTCCGCCGGTGTGACTCAGTGGTTGAGCGTCAACCTATGAACCAGGAGGTTGCGGTTCCATTCCTGGTCAGGGCACGTGTGCAGGTTGTGGGCTCGATCCCCAGTAGGGGTCGTGCAGGAGGTGGCCGATCAATGATTCTCTCTCATTATTGATGTTTCTATCCCTCTTTCCCTCTCCCTGCCGCTCTCTGAAATTAATAAAAAACGTATTTAAAAAGCAAGAAATATAGATGGGAGAAACATCCATAGGCTGCCTCCTGCATGCCCTCTATTGGGGGTCAAGCCCACAACCTGGGCATATGCCCTCACCGGGAATCAAATCTGCAATCTCTCAGTGCATTGGACAACGTTCAACCAACTGAGCTACACCGGCCAGGGCAGGCCTGGGGTTCTTTTATTGGGGTAGAGGGTGATGCCTAGGGTTTCATGAGCCCACTCTGTTGGTGAATTTAAAGCATGGAAAGAAAAAAAAAAAGACTCAAATGGTCAACCAAAATCTCTAAAACAAAGGACCCTTCGTGGGGAAGACAGCCTGGCTCTTCATCTACTTGTGTGGCTGGCAGTGTGTTTATGGAAATGGCCATCCTTGAGGTGGCTGCCTCTACAATGAAAGTTTAACCAGCCCTTGCATTACAAAAAATTTAAAAACCCAACTTTCATGGCTCACATACATCATCTTCCCCTCACCCCATGACAGGTTCACCCTGGTGCCAATGCCACTCTTCCTGGTCCTGTGCTTGGAAGCCTCCTAAGGCCCAGGCAAGTATGAGCTGCTTCTGTAATGAGTGTGTGTGTGTGTGTGTGTGTGTGTATGGGGGTGGGGTGGGCACACAGGCATGTAATGGGGAAAGGAATGGAGCAGAGGGAGCTGGTTCTTTGGGATGGGGCTAAGCATTTGGACAGATCCGGCAAGGGGCAGAAAGCACAGGATGTATGTGTGGGAGGGCACGTGGCATCCGTTGGGCAACACAGGACACCTGAGGATGGCCATCTCCCTCTTCATACTCCTATGCCTTCCATGCCACAGTCCCCTACCAAGTTCCTCTACTGAGACCACTTGCACAAGTTGATGAAGTCACCAGAATGACACCTCCTACCAGCTGGGCAACCTGGACAGGATCTTCTCAACTCCTTCATGTACCTGTTTTGACACCTCATAACCTCCCATAATCTTGACAACCTCCCCTCCCCCCCAAATCCTATCTCTGTCAGGAAGCCTTTACTGACCTGACCTCACCCCTTCATGTGACTTAGGTGGGTGTGGAGGTTGGGGGTGCCGTGTCCTGCAGAAGGCTGGGCCACCTCTCATCCTATTCAGTTTCTCTCTCCCTCTTGACCTCCCTTCCTCTCTTCCCCCAAATCCAGGGTTGGTCCCTAAATTCCCAGGGCTGCGTTCTCCCAACAGTCCTCTCCACCACCAGGTAGGGATCTTCCTGGGGTCTGGGAAAGCCTTTGGGTTTGACAGGGGCGGATGCCTCCAGGGACCCAGGACGGCCTTGCCTCCTAGGTCCCAAAGGCCAGGACAGAGACCCGGGACACTGAACTGCCGATTGGTCCCTGGGGCCGGAGGTGCGGTCAGGCCCCCTGGTTGCCAGGGCCCTGTGCTTGTTGTGGTGGGGAGGCCAGATCCGTGACCTCGAGGGATTCCCGCCTCCCTCCCGCACCCCCTCGGGTTCGGTCTCGCGTGCTCCGGCGCCGCGCGGAGTGGCCGCCCCTCCCTCCAACGCGCGCCTCTCCCGAACCCTCGGCGCGCTCCCGCCACCTCCCCGTCTGGATCCGGCGCGTGCGCCCCTTGTCTCCCGAGCCCGCGGCCGAGGGGCGGGCCCGGCTCCGGGCGCCACCGCCCCGCAGCCCCCTTCCCTCGCGGCCACACAACCCCACCCCAGGCGGCCCTGCGTGGATGAGCGGGAGGCCGAGTCGGAGGTGAGTGCGGCTCCGGCAGGTGGAGTGGGCGGCGCGGACTCAGCGCGGCCGGGCGCGGGCATCTCGCTCGGGACGCGGTTCTTTGTCTCTCCGAGCTGGTGCGCGGGCGGCTGGGGCCGCGCCTCCTCCCGGCAGGTGCTGGCGTCCCCGAGGCTGGCGAGGGGACCCGGGTGTGCGCTCCCGTCCCCCCGTCCCATCTGGAGCCTGTGGGATTCCCCTGTCCCCGAGGCTGGTCGCCTGGATCCCTAGGGGGCGAGGGGTAGAGGCGTGGATCCCGGGTTCTAAAGGGAGCCGAGACCGGACAAGGGGGATGGGCTGGGGTGGGCAGGGCCCGGAGGAGGGTGATGGGGGTGGGACTTGGGGACAACCTGGAGCGGCTGGGCCGGTGAGTGGGTGGCTGGGTGGGAGGGAAGTGGATGGAGGCCGAGGTGTGGCGTGCCCGTGGGTGGCGACGCCGGGGAAGGGGCAGCGAGGTGCCAGAGCCCAGGTTCCTGCGGCTGCATAACGGTCCAAGCCCTGGGCGCTGTCTTTCCAGCAGGTGCGGGATGGACAAGAGAGACAAGGCCAGGGCAGGGGCCGCTGCGCGGACCACGGCTTCTCACCCTCCGGGCCGTCGGAAAGCCCCCAGGCCCCCAGCGTCTCCTCGACCCCCTCCACCAGTGACCCCCGCAGCCCTCCGAGTTCTGGGAGCAGCGGGAGCTGCGGGGCGAGGGCCCCTGGCCGAGCGAGCGGCCGGCATCCGGGCAGCCGCTCTTCCTGAAGCTCCTCCCGCGGCGGAGCCCACGCGGAGCGCCAGGACAGGCCCCGGCAACCCAGGTATCCTGGCCTCTTCCTCCGAGTTCGAGCCCCTCTCCCTGGACCGCTTTCCTGCTGAGTTATCGGACTTCCTCCGCTTTCCGGGCACCCTGTTAACCAGGCCTTCTCCCGGCAGCCACGAGGCCCGCAGCGGCGGGGAGAGGGGAGCGGACCCCTGCCAAGACCCCCGGCCCAGGCTCCATCTCTAGCCCTGGACGAGCCAGCGGTACCACCAGGTAACCCCCCCCCCCGCCCCCTACCTCCCTAGGCAAGGGTCAGTGTCACTCTCCGGAATAATTTTACATACGAATTGGGGTGGGGAACACTTGCAGATGACTGGGTGCAAATCGGGTGAAAGCCAGTCTAAGGCGGCAGAGGGTCCATATGCCCATTTCACAGATGAGGAAGACAATGTGAACTTTGGAGGTCAACCAAAGAGGAGACGGGGGTGGGGAGGCGGGCTCTGCCCTGAGCATGCCCTCCCCACCCCCAGGCTAGGCCCTCTGGGGCAGAAAGGACTCCGGCTCCCAGCGGAGGAACCGAGGGTCAGAGGAAAACCCCCAGAAACTCCCAGAACGACTGCCCTGAGTGTGGAGACGCGGAGAGGTATGTGCCCTGGGGAGGAGTGGGGCTCCTGGGCAGGGAGGGGGGCCAGCCTGTAAGTATCCATGACCCTTTTGCCTTCTGCTTTGCCCCTAGACTCTTTCGGTTCCACCCCAGGCGCTCCCTTGCCAGCCATCTCCCATCGGTCTCGGGGTGGGGGTGCTGATGTGGGGCTCCCTCGGGCAGCTTCGAATGCCCGGCCACGACCCCTGGCGGAAGCCCCCAGGAAATCAGTGAGCAATGCCCCGGAGCGCAGCACCGTGGAGCCGAGCCCTGCGGCCAGGAGACGACCCAGCACCTGCGGGGGCGCCCAGAGGCCAGCCTCACGCCCCCTGGGCTCCAGCGCCACCCCGCTGTCCTCCCCAGCTCGCTCCCCGGCCTCGCTGGGTGCGACACCCCGGGCTCTGGGGCACTCCTCGCAGGCCAAGTCGAAAGGGCTGCAGGCTCTGCGTCCCCCACAGGCCGCACCCTCCAGGAAGGGCGCAGCCAGCCTGCAGAGCCTCTCTCCCCCTCTGGCCACTTCGTCTCCACGGGTTCAGACCGCACACCTGGCGCCGCCCAGCCTTATCACAGCCACGGCTCTGCGGGACACACCCCTCACCTCTCCACCCACCACGCCTCCTTCCCAGGCCCCGGCGGGTCCTCTGGCCACGCCCTTCCCACTAGCTCCTCCCTCTGCTCCACTCTCTCCGCAGAACCTCCCCTCTCCGCCAGCCACACTCCCTCTGCAAGCTCCCCTCACACACCTGAGTGCATCCTTCCCAGAGGCACCCGCCTCTCCCACGGCCACTCTTCCAGCTCCAGTCTCTCCTTCAGGCTCACCCCCTCTGCAGAGTACGTCCCCTACCCAGGTTCCTCCGGCTTTGCCCTCTCTGCCGTCTCTCCCCTCTCCCTTGACCACACCTCCTTTGTCAGCGGGTCTGCCGCCAGCCACGCCCCCTCTACCAGTCCCCCTTTCTCCCGCACAGTCTCTGCAGAACTTACCCTCTCCCTTAGCCACAGCCCCTCTGCAGGACTTTTCTGCGCTGACCGCTCCCCCCGCACTGGCCAGCCCTCTGTCTCCGCCCCATCTTCAGCCCTCGGCCTGTACACTGGCCACACCTCCCACGCAGGACCCTCTTCTAGCCACACCCCCTCCGCAGGCTCCTCCTTCCTCACTGGCCACGCCCCCAATGCAGACCCCACCTCTGGTCACGTCCCCTCTTCAGGCCGCTCCCTCTTTGGTCCTGCCTCTTCTACAGGCCCCACATTTTCTGGCCTCACCAGCTTTGCAAGCCCCTCCCCTGGACGCGCCCCCTCCACAGAGTCCATCTTCTCTGGACACACTTTCTCTACAGGTCTCTCCCTCTTCTCAGACCCTGTCCCCTCTACAGGTCTCCCTTTCTCTGGCCTCACCACCTTTGCAGGCCACTCCCGTTCCGTCCAATCCTTTCCTAGCTATGGCCCCTGTGCAAACCCAAACTCTGGCCTTGCCTTCTCTGCAAGACCCTCCCCCTCCAATGGCCACGCCCCCTCCTCCGGCTCCACCTTCTCTAGTCTTGTCCCCTCTGCAGGCCCTTCCCTCTCCCCCCGCCTCACCCCCTCTTCAGACACCACGCCGCCCCCCAACCCCGGGTCCCGATGCCCCGGTCCCGGGCCCACGGTTGACCCTGGCGCTGGCCTCGGCCCCGCCGCCGCCGCCCTCGCGCAGCCCGTCCAGCACTCTGAGCGGCCCGGACCTGGCGGGCCACAGCAGCAGCGCCACCAGCACTCCGGAGGAGCTGCGCGGCTACGACAGCGGGCCCGAGGGCGCCGCAGCCTCCCCACCCGCCGACGCGGAGCTCGCCGCCTGCCATCCGGCCGCCTGGAGCCGAGGACCCGCTTCGGTCCGCGGCACCCCGGGTGAGCCGGCTTTGGGACCTGGCGGAGCGGTGGGCGGGGCAAGGCACCGGAACGTGGGTGGGCGGGGTGGAAGGCGGGGCTTCGCAGCTCGGGGCGGGCCGTTGGGTCCGGGGGCGGGGCTGAGGGGCGGGGCGGGGCTTCTCGCTCCCGCTGGCTAGTTCGGCTCTTCTCGCTGCAGGAGTGCCCCTGCCCTGGCCTCCCGCCGCTGGGTCTGGCGCTGCTGACGGCCTGTGCACAATCTACGAGGCTGAAAGGCCTGAGTCGGCGACCGCCGCCCCAGGAGCGCTGGATCCCGGGCCCGGACCCGGCGCGGGTGGTGGGAAGGTGGCGGCCGGGACAGGGACGCGGGCGGCCTCGCGCAGCGTGAAGCCAGCGCGCCTGGGCGAGCTGCCACTGGGGGCTCTGCAGGCGAGCGTCGTGCAGCACCTGCTGAGCCGGACGCTGCTGTTAGCGGCGACGGAAGGGGCCACTGGCGACAGCGGCTGTGGCCCCGGAGGCGCTGGGGGTGGTGGCAGCGCGGGCGGCGCCCGGACTGCGCTCAGCGATGCTGAACTGGGTCGCTGGGCAGAACTGTTGTCTCCTCTGGACGAGTCCCGCGCCAGTATCACCTCCGTCACCAGCTTCTCCCCGGACGACGTGGCTTCCCCGCAGGGTGACTGGACCGTGGTGGAGGTGGAGACCTTCCACTGAGTCAGATTCTTTTAACTCCGCCCACCACACTCCACCCCCCGCCTTAGCATCCATCCCTCCCGTTACACCTCTTGGTCTTAGACCCTGGTCCCCTCCTTCTGGAATCCAGATCTCCGTAGAATTTTGGCCCAGGTTCGCGACCCACCCACACCTTTTGCCAAGGCCCTCCCCTCGAGCCCCGCTTCCTCCCTCAGCCTAGCCCCCATCCCATGTGTATAGTTTGCAATAAAGCCGGGACACTGCCGCCTGTGCGTCTTTGTCGCTGCGGGGGCCGAGGCTGCGGTGGGACTGGGCGATGCCGAGCGTGGTCTAGCCAGGCACTCCTACCCACGTGCGTGAATGTAGGTTTTTTCCCGTCTGACTTCTGCTGGAAACTTGAGGAGGGTCCCAATGGGTGAACTAGTGCGTGCAAGCTCTTCCCACACTGAGCCAGGGGAGCCAGCAACTCCTGGGGAGAGGGGGAAGGCACGTGGGAGGGGCTCACTGGGGGTGGAGGGCCCCTCCCAGTGTGCACCCCCTTTCCTTGCACACTCCCGGTGTGTTGGAGGGAGAGAGGGTCGCTCTGTTTCCCCTGGGGACTCCCTACCCAGGGCACACTGCCCTCTGCTTACCCAGGAGGCTGCAGTGCAAGGGCCTCCTCAAAAAGACCTAGTATAGGGAGCAGGACCCTCCTGGGACAGGATGGGGAGGGGCCTGTAGGGAAGGAGCAACCTCTTCCAAGGCTGGGTGGGAGATCAGGGCGTCTTCACCATGCCCCTTTATGGCTCCCAACCCATGGACCTCACTTACCCTCCCAACTTAGGGTATTCTCCCCAACCAGGGGTCCTCACCAGAGCCAACCAATATCTTCATTTGTCTCCCCTGATCATAATTCCTTGCCCTTCCTCCCATAGCCCAGTCACCCTGGCCCTGGATTCCTCAAGTGCCAGCCCAGGCCCTTCTTCCCAAGTGCTCCTTCAGGAAACACTCCCAGGCCTTTCCTCCCTCCATAAGGGTTTCCTGCTTCACACCAAGAATGATGGAGGCTTGGCAAGGACCACAGTCCCCAGGGCAGGTAAAAGGACAGAGCAGGACTCCTTGTTGGGTCCTCAGCCTTTTTTGTGCCCATAGACCCAGTCCTCATAGTGCAACCTGCAGCCAGGCTCCTGTCAGACACAGATCACCCAGTTCTGCCTGTCCCCACCCCAGATATGGGGACCTCCCAACCTAGGGTCTGAGGAGAAATTGGCCCTATCCCAGCAGGACACTACCACCTCCAGCCCCGAGAGTCAATGTGTTGTTCGAGGGCACACAGCATGCTCCCTCTTTCAAGGTCGAGATCCATGGCAAAAAAGAGGTTCTTTCTGAGCCCTGGCAAGGACCCATGAGTCTTTCTAGAATGTGAGACAAACCCAAAGGTGGGTGCTGGATCCTTGCCTACTGCGCAGTCAGGACCTCAGGGCTAGCCCCAAGAGGGAGCAGGGCAGAACCTCAGACAGTTTCCCCTGGGGCCCTACCCAACCCAGGAAGCCAGTGGGGTGGAATGACCCTATGAAAGCAGGAAGCAGAGTAACTGTTGGGGGTCTCAGTGTTAATTCTGTATGATGGGAATGGTGCATGGGCCCACAGGAGCTGTTTGTTAAGTGATGGGACAATCTGTGGAACTTGGCTGTCCCAGTGCATAACCAGCATCCTGCCCTGCTGCTCAGCAGTCCTGGTTCCTTGAGGGGAGCTCATATTCTCTCTCCCCACTGCCCGGCTCAGTTTGGTCTTTGTCCTGGCCTCCTCATGGATCCCCAACACTATGGTCCATCTGATGGTGTTCCCCTCACCTAAGCTCTCCATAGCTCCCCAGTGCCCTCAGTTCAAATAGCAAACTTTGGCTTCTGACTAGAGAAACCCCTTCCTGGTCTGGCCATGCCCACTCTCTCCTGTTCCTTCTATCATGTGCTTCCTGCCGGTCCCTGCCATGTCTTGCCTTTATGCTTTTGCCCTTGGAGCTGACTGTGGCACCCTCCTCCAGTAAGCCTTCCCTGATCTCCCTGCTCATTCATCTACTGATCACTTGTCGCATCAGCATGAAGGCTCAGCTCCTGCTCCCACACCAGTGTCTGTCACCTCCACTGCCCTGGGGATCCCTTAGAGCCAGGCCCGGGGCAGAGCACCAGGAAGGCCTCAGGAAGTATGGCGTAATGAACACAATCAGATTCCGAGACCCCAAATTGCTCCACATCTCTCAGGGGAGGCCCGAGCTGGGTCACCCAGGAGGGAAATCGTGCCCCTTGTCCTCACCATCTCCAGAGCCACCCTGTGAAAACACCAGCTATCAGGGTCCATCTGTGAGCCTGACATCCAAGGTCCTCGGTGACCTGTTCCCCTCCTACTAACCATCCCTCCCAAACCAACACAGGTGCTCACACTGAACCAGCAAATGCTCTTTCCTCTTCATGCTGCACCCCAACCTGGGCACTTCTTTGGCCCCCCTGCTGTCCTGCTATAACCTCTACCTCTCTGGGAGGCTCCCGCGGACAAAGGACAGCCTGCTCCCCTCCTTACCGTTGTGGCCCCGAGGCTGTTTGCAGTCCCCTTACTCAGTGTCCCTTGTTTGTGGCTGTGTGAATACATTTTATTTTCTCTCCCCACCTGGGCGACATGTGGAGTGTGAACAGGCAGTGTGCAAAATGGTGGTGGGCAGTGTGAGAGGCACATGGCAGAGCCCCGCGATGCCCACCCTGGTCCCCAGGCTTCGTAACACTGAGAAGTGGGCAAGTGGAAAGGGGTGGGGGCTGAGCATGAATCCCCACTCCAGGAGGCGCCGAGGAGGCCGCTTCAGGCTCCAGGAGCCCCAAGAGTCAAAGGCCCTGGAAGGGAAGGGGTCTGGGGGAGCATTGCTGGACTTTGGCACCATTCTTGGCTCTGACTGCAGAGACCACAGGACCACCGTGAGGAAGGAGGCATGGGGATGCCGCTCCTCTGGGCAGCCTCCTCTCCTGGGGCCTGGCCCTGGCAAAAGGGTGGGGCTGGGGAACCCAGGGAAGGAAGGGAAGTGGAGGCTGGGGACCCCTGGAGAGGAGGCTGGCCTGGGTGGCGGAGCCCTTCCATCACTGGTCAAGATGGGGTGATGGGTGCTTCACAGAGGACTATGTAGGGGCACTGGGGACTTGGGTCTCATGACTTCCTTGCAGCTGCTCTGGCCCCCCTCCTCCCAAGAAGCAGGGACGGACACTGTCCTGGCCTGGTTCCTGCTGGCTGTGCACACCCCAGGTGACCCTGCACACAGTAGGCGGGACTTTGGTTTCTGCTTGGGCCATGAGGCCTGCATCGGGCAGGAAAGCCCAGCTTGGCCATCTGTCCCCGGAAGCCAAGGACCCCCAGGAACATTGTGAGGTGTTGACGTCCAGCCCGGAGTGGCCCCTTCTTCCTCAGGCCTCCTGCAGCTCCTTGGCCCTTCCCAGCAGGGCTACCCTCCTGTTACCCAGGCCTGGTGGGAGGAGGGAGCTTTCTGTTACCAGTCCTGGGACCTGTGTCCTCTCGTGCCCTTTCTGTTAAGAGGGGCAGACTTCCAGGTAACCGGGCCAGAGGGGTCCTGACCAAGATGGTTAAACAGTGCTGGGAGGGTGGGTATGACAGGTACCCTGAGGATCCTCAGGCTCCAGCTCTACCCTCTGCGTCCCGCTGTGTGTGTCCCTCGGGGTGGGCTTGGAGTTTAAGTGTGGCCCTGGAGGCCCTCCCCCACCCCCAGCTCTAGGCTCAAGGGCAGGGCCTCAGTTGTCCAGGCCCTGACTATAGGGTGTGGTCAGCTCCTCGGCGTCGCTGTCTGAGCTGCCTTCGCTGTCCTTGGCTGGCCGCTCCAGACTGCGGAGGAAGCGAGCGTCTTGGGGGGACAGCGGGTAGAGTGTATCCTGCAGTGCTGTGCCCACGCCCATGCCCAGCAGCTCCTCATCGGACGATGGCAGCGAGTCCTCATCCAGGTGCCGTGCCAGACCTAGCCCGTCGAAGGCCAGTGGGTCCTCGAAGGACGGCGGGCCCTTCAGCAGTCGCACCTGGGGCGGGATGGCACACTGGATGTGTGGACCCCCTGCCCCCGGGGCACCCTCCTCTCCCGCACCCCAGGCGGACACTGACTCCTGGCTGGTCACCCAATGAGGACACGCAGGGCTCTCAGGTCCCTCCCGCGCTCACCTCGGCCTTCAGCTCCTCTATCTGGTCCTTGAGCTCCCGGATGTACTGCGAAGAGTCCGAGTGGTTCAGCTGGCCCTGGATGCGGCCCTCCTCCCTCTGTGGGTGAGCCAGGTTCAGGGGGTCAGGCGGCATCCAGGCCTGGAGCACGCTCCACCCCACCCTCACCCCCTCACCTGGATCTCCAGCTCTGCAATGCGTTGCCGCATTTCAGCCACCGCGGCCATGCTGTCCGCCTCTCGCAGGCGCACCGCCATCACCTCCTCCTTGCTCTGAGGGCAGTGGGAAGAAGGCGGGTCAAGGGCGAGGCGGGCAGGGGTGGGGGTGGGAAGGCGGGATCCGGGAAGGGGGCACCTTGCACTCGGCCTCTGCCTGCTTGCGGCGGCTTTCGCTCAGCTGTGTCTGCAGCCCCTTGTTCTGCGCAGCCAGGTACTGCAGCTTCTCTTGCAGCGCCGCGCGTTCCGCCTCCACGCGGTTCAGAAGGTTGCGGTGGATGTGGTCCTGGAGGAGGGAGGACGTGCGGGCGGGGGTCACGGCCTACCCAAGGAGGCAGCCGTGAACCAAGTGAACACCAAGACCCTGAGAGGGCGGCTGCGGCCCACCTGCGTCTCGAGCTCCACCACGCGCTGCCGCAGCTCTCGGCCCTCGGCCAGAGCCTGGGCCTCGCGCAGGCGCACGCTCATCAGTTCGTCCTGCAGCTCGCCCAGGACCAGCTTCCGCGGGGACTCCTTCCAGCGGCCCCCGCGGGACAGATGGGCCTGCCAAGAGGGGCCGGTGGTCAGCCAGGGGCTCTTAGGCATGGAGGGTGGCCGACCTCCTGGTTGCACGGCTGTTTCCTGTCCAGGCTGTTTCCTGTCCACCGGCGAGCGCCTCACCTGCCAGGTGTCCGAGAGCTCCTGCAGCTGCAGCTTCAGCTCCCTCGCAGAGGCCACGGCTTGGCCCTCCCGCACCTTGAGTGCCTTTAGCTCCTCCTGTAGCTGGGCCACGTTGTTCTCATCAGGCAGGGAACTGTTCCTCTGAGGGGGACAGCAGTGGTCAGCGCCTAGGGCAGCTGGCAGCCATGCGCCCCCTTCCTGTAGGCCAAGATGCCTTTCCTCATTTCCTGTGGGCTCTGCTTGGGGTAGCCCAGCTGGGAGAGGCCCATGGGGAGCAGATCCACCTCTGTGGCCCCAGCTGTAGATTCTCACCTATAAAATGGCTGCCAGAGCCCTGGCCGGTGTGGCTCAGTTGGTTGGAGCATCATCCCGTACACCAAAAGGTGGTGGGTTCGATTCCTGGTCAGGGCACATACCCAGGTTGCAGTTCCATCCCCAGTTGGGGTGCATGCAACAGGTTGATCTTTCTTTTTTAAAAATGTATCTTTATTGTTTAAAGTATTACAGATGTCCCCCCTTTTTTCCTCATTGACTCCCTCCACCCACCCCCCCATAGATTTTTCTCTTATGTCAATGTTTGTCTCTCTCTCTCCCCTCCCTTCCTCTCTCTAAAATCAATAAAAATAAGATGGCTGTAAAAACAGGGGTGGGGGTGGGAAGGCGGGATCCAGGAAGGACTGGCTTAGGGCAACACCATAAATCTCACTGCTGAGGACACCAGGCAGGCTGGGGTGAGGACCAGTGCCTTCCCACCTGGGAATCTGAGATCCACTCCTATGGGGCCCGAGCCGGGACCTGCCCCAGCAGAAGCTGAGAAGACTGGACTTTGGCACCTTGTACCCCACTCCTTCCCAGGCAGCCCCTCTTCCTGGGAACCCACTTAGGGTCAGCCCAGGCCTTGTCTTGGCTTCCCAAGGGTCAGGGATGAGAGATTTGTGTTCTGGCCTTCTGGAACAAAATCCAATTTGCCACCCTGGGACCTCACTGACCCTTGTTTGGGTCGGAATCAGGGGAGGGAGCCAGGATCTACTGGGTACACATTTCCTCCAATGTGGAGGGAGATGGAGGGAAGCCCAGCTCTTGGATAGCTGATGGGGACTGAGTGCTGTGGCAGAGATTCCTGGGAGGCACCCAGAACAGTGCAGGCTCCAGGCAGGTGGGCGGCTTCTGCCAGAGTGAGTATGTCCTGCGGCCTGCCCTCTTTTGGTAGCTTTGTAGAAGCTGAGTCAATAGTCAGTGTGAAAGCAGCTGGGGATTGACCCAGGAGGCCTGGGGTCCCCTCTGGGCTGCAGGCAGGAGAGGGTGGGGTGAGCAGCTCTGCTGGACCTGGGATTTCCCTTCCCCTCCTTCTCTCCTGGAACCCAGGGCCTGGGGGGACACACAGGTAGGACAGACTGTCCAGGAAGCCCATGAAAGCCAGTACACTGCTTTCTCTACCTGGAGCAAGATGGTGGGCGTGCCCTGATGTGTGTGTGTGTGTGTGTGTGTGTGTGTGTGTGTGTACCTCTAGGACTTGGGAAGGTCTTAGGGGTGAGCGGCCCACTTCCTATCTGCCCAGATCCTCCTGTAGAGATCATGGGGAAGCAATCTTGGGTTCCTTGGGATTCTGAGGCAGGAGGATCTGATCCCAGGACACTCCCCCATAGTTCCCCTGGCAGCCCCTTTTCCTTGGCTCAGGCCTGATTATGTACCTCCTTAAGGGCATGCAGCACCCCACCTCCCCTCCCCCAGAGTCTCCCAAACACCGGCCTGCCCAGTTGCACCTTCTCCATGTCTAGAACCTTGTCCTGCATCTCCCGTAGGGCCCCTAGTGTCTCCATCTCCCGCAGCCGTGACTGCTCCAGCTCAGTCTCCAGGTGGGCCACAAAGTCCTCGGTGAGGCGAGGGTTACCCTGGGGACAGATGGAGGGCTGCATCAGTTCCCAGGCTGCAGCTGGAGGGTGGGCAGCCTTCCTGCCAGCTGGCTGCGAACTCAGGACGTGCCCCCTACTCTCCAGAGCCCCAGGGCGGGGAGGCGGCTCAGGCTGTGGGTAGAGTGAGGGATCAGGAGAAACCCTGGATCATCTTCCTGTGCCTTCTGCCATCATGGGAGGAGAGTGGAACCCCTGATGGCCAGGCCTAGCCTCCTTCCTGAGAAAGCCACACAGAGGGAACCTACTTAAGGGGACCTTCCATGGTCTTAGGATACTCCCCGAGGGATGCTAACAGCTGGTTCCCAGGACTGCTGGGGTGGGGGTGGAGAGGGTGGGGTTCCGGGCCCTCTTTCTTCACCTCTCTCCTCTCTCTTCTCCCATATCTAAACAGGAAAGGATGGGAAAGAGTTTGCTGGGTCCCCAATTCACTGCCCTGGTGGCCTGGCAGGGCATTCTCTGGAAGGTGGCCCCTGCACCCCACTTCCACCCCATCCACCCCCCCCTTCCCCACCTACCCAGGCCTGCTTGCTGCCCTCGACCACTTTGGGCCTCTGACACCCATGGGTGCCAGTGGCCCTCCCTTGGCCCAGGTGGGCTTCAGGCCACATACCAAGCTCCAGCCCTGCCAGGCTGACCCTCTGCTCACACCCAAGGGGATGGTGCTCAAGGGCCAGTGTCTATGGCACTACCGGCCTCACCCATCTCTGCATCCCCTAAAGGCCAGAGTTCGGGGGTGGCAGGTGTCTCTTTGGCCTGAAAGAGGGCATCATGCCAGTGGTGGGATGAGTCCAGCCCTGGTTTCCCCATTGGCCCAGCTGCTTCAGAGCAAGCTGGGGGCCACAGCTGTGGCAGGTGAGGGGTGGGAGGTGGACACAGGTGAGAAATAGCGAAGCTCCCTGTCCCTGTCTCCAGGGACAAAGAATCAACTCAAATTCCTGAACTAAAGCCTGAGCCAAGGTCTCCAGGCCTGGGTGAGAGTCCTCCCAGGGAACTACCCTTCCTTCTCTCCACCCATTGCTTCTTGGGCACCTGAGGTCTCTCCAAATCAGGGAGCCCACTTCACTGCCAGGCTCTGTTGGGATCAGGCCTGGATTGCAGGGGCCCAGGGAACCTACAGCATCTTTCTCTGCCCCTCCAGCGCATGTGCACATGTGCACTCTGAACCTAGGGCTGCAGCTGCTGGCAGGTCAGTAGCTAAGGAAGAAGCCTGCTGGGTAAATCTGAAGGAAGGGTCTGCAGATCTTTGCACAGTGCTCCAGCCTGTGAGCCCTTCCCACCACTGAGTTCAAGACCCCATCACAGACTTGCACTGCCCACTCATGCCAACCCTGCCAGTTCAGAGTAGTGGGCATAGACCAGACTCTCCTCTGAGGGCAAAGTCCTGGGTACCGGAGAAGGGAGCCCCCTCCCTTGTCCCTCATCCTAGCTCCTACCCTTCATGGTTGACCCCTGGGGAAGCCCAATAGCTCCGAAGACCTTGGGGAGACACCAAGGAACCACAGGCCCATCAGTCAAGGTCGAATGCCTGTGCCAGGAAGAGGGCCCTGCCAGGCACCCCCGAGGGTGGTGGAACATGGGAACCGCAGGATTCTCCCTCGGGTCAGGGGCTGACTGCTGAGGGTGGGGCTGGGGAGAGTGTGCACTGAGCTCGGGGTGCTCTCCCCACCCAACCAGTTAGGAACTGCAGGGCTGATCCCCAGGCAGTTGCTGGTGAGTCCAGACAGTAGCTGCCAAGCGGGGGGTTGGAGTGTGGCCTCACCACGGGCCTGCCGGTACCTGCTGCTCCTGCAGCTGCCGGATGGTGCTCTGCGCTTTCTGCAGGTCTTCCGTTGCTGAGCTGCACTGCTGCCGCACCACCGCCAGCTCCCGCTTGATGACATAGTTTTCCTCGGCCTCCTGCGCCCGTGTCACCTGTCCCTGAGCCGGTGGAGGATAGGGCATGACCCTCTGCTCACACGCCAGGCCCTGCCTCAGGCCCACCTTAGAGGGGGTCCTAAGGAGGGCAGAGGGGTTGTGGGAGAGGGGTGAGGCCTCCTTCACTCAGAGTCTGGGATGGGGCGCCCCACGGGACCTCGGAACAAGGGTGAGGGGTAGGCAGGTACAGGACACCAGGAGGAGCCTGGAGGAAGACACCGGTTTCCAACCCGGGGTCCAGGCTCCGTGGGGCTTAAATGGAGACGGGGCCACAGGCTGGGGCTGCTGACAGCTTTGTCCCCCCTGACTTCTGGCTGTTGGCCTCTGTCCCAGGGGAGGAGAAGCAAGTCCTTATCCAGGGTGATGGCACACCAGAGCTCAGGCTCTGCTCGTGAGGGTGGGGCAGCTGAGGGCAGGGTTGGGAGGTGGAATATGCCTCTCCCCTGGCCATCCTCGGTTCTGATCTATCCCACCCAGCCTCATCCCCTCACCCCACCCAATGTGGGTCCCCCCATTCCATGCTTGGAGCCACCAGGTGGCAGGCAGAAGCTTCCCGATAAAGCCATTCAAGATAAGGCAGCAGCAGAAGCAGGTGAGTGAGAGAAGATGCCAGGCCTCGCAGGTGGAAGCAGAGAGCGTGAAAGGCCAGAAGGGATGGTGTGTATGTGTGGGTGGGGGAGGCTCAGCAGTGCACACACTAAGGCCTGCTGTTGATGCACCCTCAGGCTCCCTGAGCCCTCCTGGGTCCCCACCTGTATCCCCTGGAGGGAGGAAACTTTGTGTCCCTGTGTGTGTACACACACTCACAGACACAGAGACATACCCTCAGTTGCCACGTTTGCACACGCACAGCCACCTCCTCTAGATGGAACCTCTGTTTTCCTGAGAAGCAGTCCCCAGCCACCCCCATGCATGGTGCCAGGCCTGTCCCCCTCACCCATGGCAGCAACCAGGGAGGAGGCAGTATTGGCTATCATGTGTAGAGACTAGGAAGGAAACAGGAGTCAGAAGAAAAGCTACAGTACCTGGATTAACCTATCAGCCAGAGCAGCGCTCTCCTACCCGGCGAGGGGGTTCCCAGCAACAGGGGGAGGAGGCAGAGCAGAAGGTGCGGGGACAGGAGAGGGGGAGAGACAGACAAGAACCACTGGTCACTAACGCAGTGAACTATGTCTAGAAGCAGGGGAGACAGGAGTGAAACCTGAGAACCAGAAAACCAGCAGGACAGGACCTGGAGGAAGACCAAAGCTAGAGCCAGTTCCTTCCAGGAGAGGGGTCTGTGTGTGAGCTGAGCAGGAAGTCAGGGGGCTCACGACTGGGGCCAACTAAGGCCAACTGGGAACACTCAGCAACTTTGATCTGGAGGCTGCACAAGAATGGAGGCTTTGGGGCAAGGGCATAAAATCCTGTGGACACCCTGTGGTCCATGCAGGGTCAAGTGAAAATGAGGGTAGCAGGAAGAGGGGCCTCCAACTCTACTTCCACCTTTAAAAACAAGATTGGGGCCATGGTCAAGGTTGTGGCACCCCATCATGGATCCAGTGGCAAGACCACTCCCTATTCCTTCACTCCCATCTCCTTCCCTTTGAGGGCAAGGCTTTCAAATTATAGGGTGGGGTGTCTTGTGGCCCAGTTCCAGGCACCTCAGTCAAAGTAGCAGTTCTACCTCCTCCGCCCCACCCAGACGGCCCTGGAGGGCACCGGACACAAATGGGTTGTGGTGATTGCAGTTAACTGGGCTAGCGCTCAACCTCCAGCCCCAAGCTAAGTTTCCCCACGGTCAGATTATATGGCAGCTCAAATATCAGTGGGGTTCATGGTGAGGCCTTGGGCAGGAGGCTTGCTGGCCCCCTGGCTGTTGGGTCCTGCTTGGGGCCTGGAGAGTTCAGTGTCTGACAGGCAGGTGGCCATACCCCTCACCTTCTCCAGGGTCTCAATCCGCTGCTTCAGAAGTCGGTTCTCTGTTCGAAGCCTCTATGTGGGGAGAGGGGAGAGCATATCAGATCCTGCCTTCCACTTCTATACAGAGGTCTATCCCCTAAGGGGTCAGGCCAACTCTCAGGACAGGGCTAGAGGCTTACATTCTGGATCAGTGATCCCAGAAAACAGGGCCAACTCCCATTCAGAATGGCCCATTAAATTAAAAAATATTTTTATTGATTCAGAGAGGGAGAGGGAGAGAGAGAGATAGAAACACCAACAATGAGAGAGAATCATTGATCACTGATAAGCCTTAGTTCAGTAAAAATAATGCGAGCGCTTTTGTGGATACACAATGTGTGTGAGGTGGGTGGTCTCTACCCATGCCCTCCTTGGGAATCTGCTAGTACCCCATGCTTGGGCCTGTCCACTTCCCACAGGGCAAAGGCTTCTGCATTTTGGGGGAAGCTGCTATCAGATAGGCCCCATCCTTCACTGCTTAGCCTCCAGCCCCAGAGTTTGATTTTCAGTTGACAAACTTTTCAGAATTTGGGTCCAGGGTAGGAGGTCTTGCTGAACACCCATACTTCCTCCGGCTCAACTACATCTCTGTGACCCACTGGCCCACTGACAGCCAGCTAGCTGTGCCCAACAACCGTTACTTCCCCCCAGCCAGGGGAGGCCATCTCCCTTGCTTTTGTCTTCCATCCTGTGCTTGTGGATTCTGGTTAGATATTTGTGGTTTTAGGTTTTCCTATGAAGCAACTGCTCGGACTTGATTGATGGCCATTGACTTATGTCATGGATGGGGAAACTGAGTCGGAATGAGGCAGTGTTTTGCCTGAGCCTCCTAAACTGTTTCAGAGGGCAGGTCTCTGTCCCTCGCAGTGATCTGGAACCAGGGACTTGACCCATGACCTTAGGATTTCTTTGGCATAAACACAGCCATCCTTGGAGGAGCTGGATATGCCCTGCACAACTCACCTCTCTCCCGCTTACTCCAAAGGGAAAATGTGTGTGTGTGTGTGTGTGTGTGTGTGTGTGTGTGTGTGTGTGTGAGAGAGAGAGAGAGAGAGAGAGAGAGAGAGAGAGAGAGAGAGAGAGAGAAAGAGAGAGAGAGAGCGCGAGAAAGAGAGTGCACAAAAACTATGGGGGCTATGTACTAGTAAGGCAAACCAGCCAATCCACAGCGTGACCCGCCCCCCCCCCCCCCACCTTTCTTACCTAATTCTCACATACAAGCCAATATTTCCTTTCTGAAATTGTCACAAGACAACTAGGGACCACTCCTATAGCCCCTGAAATTATTCCAACTAGTCAATCCTAAACTTTCCCACCCTGCTTTACCCATTCCTTTGCTTGAAAACCACAATAAAGGCTCTGGCCCCTGTTTTTCCCCTTGATCTCTCTGCCTCCTGACCAACCCCGATGCTTCCCCATATGGCCTGGTGTGCCCTGCCTCTTTGAAACTGTAATAAACTCTTCTTTCAAAGGCAGTTAAAACAAATCCCAGGTATATTTTTAAACAGGCTAAAGGTGAAAGAGCAAAGGACAGGGCTAAGGGAGAAGGCACCTGCCTGAATCCTTTAAGACCTCCTCTCATGGGAAATTTCCAAGCTGAACATGTGGTCCAATGGTCTGCTGTATACCTACCTAATGCTGGGCCCTCACAGTCACCAGATGGGAGCAGGCCTTGTCTGTGTATGAGTAACACACCACACACACACACACACACACACACACACACACACACACACACACACAGCTTAGACTGGCGCATCAGTCAGGCTGCCACTTCTGAGAAAGAGAGACGCTAAAAAATTCAAGACACAAAACTATTTCTGGAAATCCTACAACCAGGGACAGAACAATGCTGCTCTCTTTCCCACTCAGGAATGGGTGGCAGGACTGGATTCTAACCTAGGTCCTGCCTTTGCCTTTCTAGAAGATGTGGGGATGAGGGGATGATGATGATAGTGGTGGTGGTGGTGATAATAATAAATGGAACAGCAGAGTCAGTATCATTTCCCTTTTGCAGAAGGGGACACTGAGAGGATCAGAGAGGTGAATTCATTTTCCTGGGTTACACAGCTGGTCTGTGGAAGAGCTGGCATTTGAACCCTGGTCTGTGGGACTCCAGTCTCAGCCACTGTGGTACTCTGCCAGTCTGTAGACAGAGGACAGAGCCAGGCTGTGCTGGGGTTTGTGTTTATGTCTGTCCCCCTACCCCCACTGGACTGGGGACCCTCACTTTCTGCTGTGTGATTCAATCTCACTTTGTGTGATTGGCACAAAGTAGGTGCTCAATAAATTTTTGTTGAATGAATAACTAAAATCACACGTGGAGGGATGAAAGCAGGGGAGGATGGGAAGACTGGGTTCAGAGACTCTGCACACTCAAAAAACCCCTTGTGATATTACGATTTATAGTAAAAATATATATATTTGGTCTTCCATCCAGTCCTGGCACAGAGCATCTAAAACCCTGGGAATTTTCTAAGTGAGGAGAGAGATAAAGGTGTCTTTTGTTATGTTAATGAGGACTTTTGGAAAGTCCCTTGGCCACTTAGAGATTGGGGCTGGTTCCCAGGGAACCCAACCATGTGTCAGAGAGTTGGAACTTTCAGTCCTCTCCCCAGATCTCTGGGGAGAGGAGATGGGTTGGAAGTTGAATAAATTGCTGATGGCAAATCATGTAATCAATCATGCCTGTGTAATGAAATCCCATAAAACCCCACAGGATGGGGTTTGGAGAGCTTCCAGGTTGCTGAATGGTTGGAGGTGCTGTGAGTGTGGTACAAATGGAAAGGGCATGGAGCTCTGTGCCCTTTCCCCATACCTGGCCCTATGCATCTCTTCCATCTGGCTGTTCCTGAGCTATATCCTTTATAACAAACCAGTGATCTAGTCCTAATATTTCTCTGAATTCTATGAGCCACACTAGCAAATTAATCGAACCCGAGAAGAGAATCACAGGAACCTGTGATCTATAGCCAGCTGGCCAGAAGCATAGGTGACAATCTGGACTTGAGACTGGCTTCTGAAGGGGGGAGTGGCAGTCTTGTGGGACAATGCCCTTAACCTGCGGGATGTGACTTCATCTCCGAGTAGATGGTGTCAGAATTGAGCTGAATTATAGGACGCCCAGCTGGTGTTGGAGAATTGCTTGGTGGTGTGGGGAAAACCCCCACATATTGGAGGTGGTGACAGAATTGTACCCCCAAACCTAGTAGGGCTGGCTGGCCAGGCACCAAGGGGAGCCAGGGGCCATGAGTGCAGTGCACTGGCCTATCCTCCCTGCATATGGCCCCCGCCTACCTCAGGGCTCCCCCTTACCCCTGACCTCGGGGCTTCCACCACTGAGGGCAGCATTCCTGATGTTCCTCTAGCCCCTCAGGCCTGCTGCTGCTTGGGCCTTTAGCGCTCAGTTCCCTGGACCTGCAGCCATCTCCCCTACACATTTTCTCCAGAGATCTTTCTAGAGCTCATACTCTATACTTATTGGTTCACTGACTGCATCCTCACTGCAATGGGAGCCCCACAAGGGCAGGTCTACCTTGTCCATCTCTGTGTCCCCAGTGCCAGTTGAGCCCTTGCTCACATGTAGAGAGTTAACCCCTCAAACCCTAAGGACAGTGTGGTGTGCCTCATGTGCTGGGCAGGGATGCCCCCTAGTGGCCACCCACTTCTTGCCTTGAAACAGAAGCTCCCAATGGCCTCTGGTCCCTGTCCCCTTCCCTAGGAACTCACTTTGATTTCGATCTGTTCCTCCATCTCTTTACTCTTCATGGCCGCGTATTCCTTCTCGAGCCTGCAGAGGTGAAGGCTGAGATGGTCACTATCCCACCACCAGGGACCCCTTTTCCACCAGCGCCCTGGCTGCTGGTACTGACCTCTTCATCTTCTTAGGGTTGTACTTGACCTGGTAAGCCTTGAGGATCAGCTTATCTGGGCAGCTGTCGAACTGATGGGGTATCACCTTTTGGAAGTACTGAGGGGACACAGGCAGTCACTGATTATAAGGGTGTGTAGGGGGGCGCCCCAGCCCCTCTGTATCTGCTGTGCCCATTGCCCTGGAGGAGGGAGGGAGGGCAGAGCAGGTCTGCCTGGGATGTCACCATGTACCCAGTGCAGTGCCTGGCCTGCCTGTTGTGGGTGCTCCATCATTGTGGAGCAAGCGAGTGAGTGTGAGAAGGCATCTGGGCAGAGGCTGCCAGCAGCCAGGACTTCAGTTTGCAGGGGAAAAGCAGGCTGCGGAGGCTCCTGAGGGCAGAGGCCTGGGGGTGGGTTGGGGTAGGGTCTGAGCACAGGGCACCTTCTTAGAGGAAGGGGGCGGCGTGCTGCACCCAGGGCAGTGAGAGGATATGGAAAAGGTTGTAGAATTGGAACAGCCAGGAGCAACCTGGAGGGAAGCCCCCTCAGTGGGTCTGCTGGCCTGGGGCCTCTACAAAGGGTTAAGTGTGAGCCACTGGTGGACACAGCTTGCTGTTGGTTGGGGCCAGGCTGGCTCCTGCTCCCCAGCCCAGCTGGCCCCCTCTGGCAGCTGCAGACAATGAACATTCGTGTCTGTGGACACAACCGTGGCCTTTGTGTATTCTTCTCTGAAGTAGCAGCTGGAGGACACTGGGAGGGGGCAGGGGCCTGCATGGTGGGGACATGGCGGTGAGAAGCAGGGAAGCCAGGGTGGGGTAGGCCAGTGAGGCTGCCCAGACCCCTCACTCCCTCCTGTGCTCTCACCTGGCCCAGTTCCTAGGACCAAAAACCACACCCAAGGTCCCTAGTGGTTTGGCTAGTATAATTATTTACCACAAAGGTTTTGGGGGACACAAAGCTGGGGGCAAGAGAAAGGGGCCTGGGCCTTCCTCTCTCCCCACGGCTAGGCTGCTGGCCCTGGACTGTGTCTGGCAGAGCCTGGAGCTCCTTAGGGCCCAACCTGGTTCTCCAGGGAGGCCTCAGGGGTCCCAGGGATAGAAAAGGATCAGGCTGCTCAGGAACTCCAAGCATCTCACTTCACCTGCCCAGGTGCCCCTACTGGGGGGGGGGGCAATCCCACCCTTCCCGGGCCCCTGGCCCACCTGGGACATGCCCTCCATGTCCAGCTGCATCAGCTCCACCTGGTTCACCTGCAGCAGGGCGAGGCCTACCCGGAACACGATCTCCAGGCCCTGCAAAGGCAGTGGGGACAGTGCTTCCCCGATCCCTCCCCAAACCCCGGCCCTTCCTTGGTTGGAATTTATTTCCAGTGTGGGGCCTTTGGGAGAGCAAGAGGGGGAAGGGGTCCTGACCTCATACATGAAAATGTCGAAGACACGAGTGGCGACAGGCAGTGGGAAGGTGGTCAGGAAGAGTGTGAGGAACCAGGATGAGGCGTACATGGACGTGTGGAAGCTCTGGGAGCGGAAGTGGGTGTTCAGGTCCGGGAGCTGCTCCTGAGGGGTCGGAGGAGGAGGCCCAGCACTGAGGAGGAGCCTGTGGGCACCAGGCACCGCTGTCCTTGTCCACAGGCTCCTTCCACCGGAAGTGCTGTCCGGTGCTCCTGCCTCCAGGAAGCCTTCTCTGGTCTGCCCTTGGGTCGCTTCCTCCGTGTGCCCTCAGCACTGTGTGTGGGTGAGGCTGAAACTATCCCAGACTCTGAGCAGCATGAGGTGGGGACACAGGCCGGGGTGACAGGAGTCGCAGCAGCTCGTGGGTGCTGGATGTGCACCTTGGGCAGGAAGTGGCCCATCCGCTCTCCTTTCTGCTCATGGGCTCCTCATGATCAGCCTGACAGGGAGCTTCTGAGGCTTGGGGTGGTTTACATAACTCCTCAAGGTCACCCAGAGAGTGAGAGGTGGGGTGGGGTGCGGTGTAAACCTACTGCTGGTCAACCTGGATTCCTTGACTTGCCAGTCGTTGTGTCTCCCCACAGCCCCCTCATGATGCTCTGTGCCCAGCAATGCTCAGGGGATGCCGGTCTGATTGGCCTGAACTTCAGATTGCTGACAAGTGACAGAAACTGGGGAAATAGGCTGGAGAAAGTATTAGGACCCCCTTGATGTCATTTACTGGGAGAAGGGACTCTGGTGCCCCCTCCTGCAACCTGCCCTAGGCTTCCTTGCAGACCCAGGGGCTCCCTGGCTCCGTCCGGCTACTTTGCTGTGGGGGCTCTCAGCTACCCAGCCTGGGTAGGGCCACTTCTTCTCTGCAGGCCCTGGCCCCTTGCTTGTTGGCACTACCAGGTCCCCTTGAACAACAGCACCCCCCAAGTCTTCCAGGCCTGAGGAATGGGGCTTTCAGGACCAGGCTTGCCCCAGGGCCCACCTCCCGTTCCCCCTTCAACCCTCACCCTCAGCTGCTGTGCAGTTTCACAGCCCCACCTGTGACAGACTCCTGGAGCAGACTGTGTGTGTGTGTGTGTGTGTGTGTGTGTGTGTGTGTGTGTTCTTTCCTTGCATGCACAGGGAAAGTGTTGTCTGCCAGCCCAGAGTGGCCCCTGTGCCCTGTGGGGGCTGCTATTTATAAACAGAAAGGTCTGCAGCTCTCCTGTAATCATCAAAGGCAGGCAGACAATACTTTCCCTCCTTCTGCCATACCACGCTGGGAGCAGACAGTGAGGGCGTTACGGGTGTGTCTGGCAAAAGCCAGCTTGACCCCTCTGCCCTTGGACTCTGGAAGCCCAGAGCTCTCAGGAGCCCCCACTATAAATGGCTGGCCCTGCCCTTCCCCTGGAAGTGTGCTTGGGGGCAGTGCCACATGGCTCCCTGGGGACTAGAGCCCCTTTCTGAGCTGGGACCTCTGGATGTGATTTCTCAGCCCTGGGATTTTCAGTTAATTAGACCGACTGGGCGGGCTGTGGGCTGCGGGGGAGCGGGTGGTGATGGGCCACCCCGGCCCCACTCACCTGCAGCATGTACTCAAACTGGTAGATGCAGAGCCCCAGCTCAGCCATGCTGGGCTTGAAGAGCTCCCGAAGGCGATACTCCTGCATCAGCCGCACAAACACACAGAAAGCCTCCTCCTCCGGCATCTGAGGGATGGGCAGGTGGGCAGGGGGCTGTGAGTGTGGGCGGGGTGGGAGGGGGACGCTACTGCTCTTCTTTTGGACCTGGAATACTGTGCTAGGCCTGTTTCTGCTCTATTTACGTTTAATGAACGTGGACTGTGTGGGCTGTCAGAACTCTCACAATGAACCTCTGGTCACTCTTGTTTACTGATGGAAAATCTCCTGAGGCTGAAGTCACCTACCACAGGCCACCTGGCAGGGACTTGATCCCCAGGTCTGGCCACCTCCAGAGCCCATGGTTGGGACACCATCTGGTCCACTCTCAGTGTCTCTGTTCTCCTCTTCCTAAGCCAGCTGAATTCTCTGGACAAAACCCCAGCCCCATAAACTCCACACTGGCTAACGTAAGCTCCCTGTTGGAGTTCCCTGTCCAACCCTGGGAGGTGGCTGAGTAGGACGGCCTGCCCCTCTAGGCCTTGGACAGTACAGTGGACAGAACAGGCAGTCAGCCCCTCTGTGTTCACCCACTGGGGGCTTGGCCTGGGACGGTCAGAGGTCACCGTTGGACGCAGCGGGAAGCTCTGACAGTAGAACACTGGCTAGAGGGTTACATTCTGCTTTTGTCCACCTCCTGGAAGCAGAGCCTAGACGGGCTGGCCCCTGCCATAAGCCTGGCCCCAGGCCACCTACCTGCATTAGGAGCAGGCCCACGATGAAGGCACTGCCCTGGCAGTAGCCCACCTCCCGGTCCACCAGAGAGTATGCCTGCAAGGGAACGTGAGTGTCAGGGCAGGGTCCTGCCAGGCTCAGTGACAGCAGGCCAATGTGGACAGTGCTTCTTCATGTGGGGTTGGGGGGTCCTCAGCAGTGGGGGCCTCACCTTCATGACATTGAAGAGGACCTCCTGGCCCAGGCTGTCCTGGCCCTTGAAGAACTCGTGCTCTGGGTAGGTGCGGGCGATGTCCCTGCGGATCAGCTTCTCGCATGGCGAGGACATCTTGAGCAGCTCTGAGTACTGGTTCTTGACTGGCATGTTCGTAGCGCTGCACAGGAGCTGCCACACGATGGCCCGGAAGTGGTGCGGGATGCCCTTGTGGATAAGCTCCTGGGGACGGGGTGGGCAGCAGGAGGCCAGACTGGATGCTGTCCCAGTGCAGTCTCCCCACGGCTACCTAGTCCATGGGGCTTGCCTATGCCATGCATGTGGCTCAGAGCTCCGCGGAGCCTTTGCACTGCAGACGGAGTCCACACTGCTTAAGGTACTACCCCCAGTTTGTCACAGAACATAGTGGGGCAGGAAACAAATAGGTGCCTGAGACGGCAGTGTGACAGCTACTTACCTGGCCAGCCCCACTCACACTCTCTTCCCTCCCCCTGCCCTGGCAAGGCCCCCTGAAAGTGCCTGCACAACTCCACTTCTGTCCCTTTGCCCGTGCTGGGACCCTGGTGCTGGCGGAGTGACCTGCTGTCTGTCCCCGCTGGCCCTCCCACCGCCCACCCACCTCCACCATCCCTGCCACCTTAAGCAGCTTCTCCTTCCTACGCCGCCACTCTTCCCACTCATTGGCGATTCGGCCCCATAGGATCCACGTGTCCTCCTCCAGGTGGCTCAGGTTAGAGGAGGCAGAGGAGCTGGATACCAGAGAGGAGCCGCTGTTTCGCCGGGAGCCATTCATGGAGCGCATTGATTTGGAGTCGGCTTCCAGGAGCCTAGGTAGGGAGGGCGGGTAGAGGCAGTTGTGGGCTGCAGGCATCGCCACGCTGGTCCCTGGGCTTCAGTGACTCCTTGGGAACAGATAGCTGCCGAGGAGCCTGGCCCCTCTTCTCGGGGATTCCAGAGGCCACCAAGGATTTGGTCTAATTGTTCTTGCCGAGTGACCTTGGCCAGAGCCCTAACCTCTCTGAGCTATGGTCCATCTCCCTGGTTCTCTGCAGAGGCTGCATTTGTTTGTCTCACTCTGTGCCCTGTACTGGGCTGAGAAGCATATGGATTAGCTCACTGAGCCTTGTACCACCCCTGAAGGGCAGGTTTTGTGAAGAATCATGTTTTAGGGATGAGGCTCAGAGAGGGTGAGCAGGTGGCTGGGAGTACTCAGCCAATGAGAAGCTTTATGAAACCTGGGTTTCTGATGCTTTGACAGCGAGGTCCTGGCTGACTCTAGAGGGCCTGTCCCTCCCAGGCCTAGCTAATTCCTAGAGATAGTGAAGGACTCACCTGCTAGTGCATCTTTCATGTGCAAATCAATGAATCCAGAACCCACAAACCCACCACCTCTCCATTACTAGGCTCTCACATTCAGGGCTACTATGTGTGTCCTGATCACCACAGGCCACCCCCATACCCCAGAGGAGGCTGAAATTATTCAAACCAGCCCAACCCAGGCCTGCTTACCCTGCCTTGCCCATTCCTTCTTTCAGAAACCACAACAGAAGTACTTGCCTGCATTTCCCCCTGGCTCCCTCTGCCTCCTGACTGACCCTGGTGCCTCCCCGAGTGGCCCTGCCTGGTGTGCCCTGCCTCCTGCTTCTGTCTTCTCAGTGGCAGTCCTCTCCTGATCTGTTGGCTTTGTCATAGCTGAATGATAATAAATCTACATTTTATTTTTTAATATTTGAAAAATATTTTTTTAAAATTCAAAGTTATACTTCTGGAAAAAAGGGGTAAGTTTTAAAAACAAGAAAACATAACTGATTAAAATTTCAATCACAATTAAGTTAATACAGTAAGTTTTATTACAAACTTATCTTGTTATAAAACATTGTTGCCCTGGCTGTGGTTATAGTGTTAGTTTGTGAACTAAAGGGTCTTGTGTTCTATTCCCAGTCAAGGGCACATACTTGGGTTGTAGGTTTGATCCCTGGCCCAGTCGGGACGCATGAAGGAGGCAACCAATCGGTATGTTTCTCTTCCATCAATGTTTCTCTCTCTCTCTCTCTCTCTCTCTCCCTCCTCCCCCCACTCCCTCCCTCCCTCCCTTCCACACTCTCTAAAAATCAATGGAAGAAATATCCTCTGGTAAGGATTAGCAGCAACAACAAAGAAGACATTGTTTATGAAAAAGGAGAGGTCAGCTCTGGCCAATGTGGCTCAGTTGGTTGGGTGTTGTCCTGTGGACCAAAAGGTTGCTGGCTCGGTTCTCGAACAGGGCACATACCCAGGTTGTGGGCTTGATCCCAGGGAGGGGGCGTGCAGGAGGCAGCTGATTGATGTTTTACTATCATATCGATGTTTCTCTCTCTAAAAGTCAATAAAAAGTCTTAAAAAAAAGAAGTAATATAACAGGCTCACTTCAAAAGCTCAAAAAGCATTATTTAAAAGTAGTTTCAATTGTTGCCTCTGTTCCAGCTAGAAAAGTTCACTAAGCGCACATGGAGAAAGTGTTACTATTTTTAGTCACCTTTCATTTAATAAATACTCATACTCATGAATATAATTCTTCTTCTTCTACAACTCTATGGAAAATTAAAAGTACTTAGTACATGCCAAAGGAGGAAAGCCAGAGCAGATTTAAAGGGCTTCAAGGAGTACTTGTCTGCTAAGCATCAATATGACTCCCTTTTTAAAAAATTTTTATTTTTCAATTACAGTTTACATTTAACATGATTTTATATTAATTTTCAGGTGTACAGCATAGTGATTAGACAATCATATATTTTAGAAAGTGTATGGCTGGTGTGGCTCAGCAGTTGAGAATTGACCTAGGAACCAAGAGGTCACCGGTTAGATTCCTGGTCAGGGCACATACCCGGGTTGCGGGCTCAGTCCCCAGTAGGGGCCATGTAGGAGGCAGCCAATTGAAGATGTTCCTCTCTCATTGATGTGTCTATCTCTCTATCCCTCTCCCTTCCTCTCTCTCTAAAAATCAATAAAAACATATTTAAAAATGAGTTTATTTTTTTTTCTTTATTGATTAAGGTATTACATATGTGTCCTTATCCCCCATTCCTCCCCACCCCCAAAATAGTTTTTTTTTTTTTAAAGAAAGTGTTCCCGCCAATATTTCCAGTACCCACCTGGGACCATACATAGTTATTACAATAGTATTGACCCAAATCCTTATGCTACTTTACATCCCCATGACTATTTTGTAATGATCAATCTGTGCTTCTCAATCCCTTTACCTTTCTCACCCAGTCCCCATTCCCCTGTGGCAACCATCAGTCTGTTCTCTGTATCTATGAGTCTGTTTCTGTTTTGTTTGTTTACATTGTTTGTCATATTCCACATATAAGTGAAATCATGGTATTTGTCTTTTTCTGATCGACTTTAATTTCACTTAGCATAATACCCTCTAGGTCCATCCATGCTATTGAAAATGGTAAGGTTTCATTCTTTTTATGGTTGAGTAATATTCCATTGTATATATGTATCACAGCTTTTAAAATATATATATATTTTCATTGATTTCAGAGAGGAATGGAGAGGGAGACAGAGAGATAGAAACATCAAGGAGAGAGAATCATTGATTGGCTGCCGCCTGCATGCCCCCTACCGGGGATCGAGCCTGCAACCTGGGTATGTGCCCTTGACTAGAATTGAACCTGGGACCCTTCAGTCCCACAGGCCGACGCTCTATCCACTCAAACTGGCTGGGACATGTATCACAGCTTTTTTATCCACTCGTCTATTGATGGGAACTTGAGTTGCTTCCATATCTTGGCTATCTACACTAATAAAAAAGAAAGATGCAAATTGACTGTACCTTCGCGATGCACACCAGCCAATTAGGAGTGAGTATGCAAATCAACCCAACAAAGATGGTGGGTTAATTTGCATACGCAGTCACCATGGTGATGACGCAGGTGTTCTGCACCGCCCCAGCTGCTCTGGGCCTCTGGGCAGCGTGGGAAGGTGGAAAGGCGGCTCTGGGCTGGAGCGAAGGCGATGCCGGCAGCCAGGGGAAGGCAGGCCCATTCTTGCACGAATCTTTGTGCATCGGGCCCCTAGTTGTAAATAACCATGCAATGAACATAGGGGTGCATATATTCTTTCCAATTAGTAGGGAATAAACCTACATTTTAAAACAAGGGGAGGGCCAGAAAAGAAAGGTGGGAAGGCCTGACTCCAGAGTCAGAGGCTTTACTCTTCTGTCTAACAATGGCTTGAGAAACACAGCCAGGTTCCTAGATTCACTCTGCCTCTAGAAACCTTGGTCTCATCTGAATGGGGAACTATCTGTTCACTCAGGGTTAGGAGGATGACACTGCCTCTGGTGGGAGCTATTACTTTGCCCAGGACTAGACTCAGACATCAATGTGAGGGAGCACCCAGGAGCTTCTGTTTGGGGCCCAAGCTGTACCCTTGCACACCCTCCTCCTACCCCAAGCCCCAACTTACCGGTTCTGCTCTTCCAGCTTGGCCAGCAGCTCCAGCTCATTGGGGCTGAGGTTCTCAGAGTCAGAGGTGGGGGAGCAGGTGGGGGCTGACAGGGCCTCCTGGGATGAGGAGTCAGGGCTCAGAGTGGGGCTTGCCATGGTGGGCAGGCTCATCAACTGCAAGCAGGGCCAGGTCACAGCTCTGTCTGGGGGCCGGAGACACACATGGTCAGCATTGGGTTGGGTCTCCACCTCATTCTGCCAGCTCTGGGCCAGCTGAGCCTGCTGTTCACCTGTGCACATTTCCTCACTCTGGGCCCCCACTTCTGCTCTGTACACTTGGTGTACTCCTCATCCCCATGCACCCTAGCTCAGCTGATGGCCATGCCAGCACCTTCTATTCCAGACGCTGACTACCAGGACCCCTGCCTGTGTACTCCAGATGCCTGGACAGATACAATAGGACCACAGCAGGACCCAAGCTGTCCTGTTGTCCTTGGGCCATGAAGGCCAAGGCTCATCTCCACACCCCGGAGTCTTCAGCAGAGCCTGAGGCCAAGGCTTCCATCACTCAAGACCCCTGCTGGGACCTTGAGGTGCAGGAGCCCCTACTTTGGTGGCCCTTTCTGACAGCCTTGGTCCTTGTCTCCTGCTGTGGTCTGCCCTGGGAGGCCTGCCTCAGCATCTGATCTTCCCTGTCTCATCAACCAGAGTGGGCTGCTAGCACAGCCAGAAGCAATTATTCTCTACTGTTAATTGTCTGGTGCTGCCAATTGCCAGAGGAGTTGACTACACTTGGGCTGGGAAGCCAGGGATGCATCAAAGTGCTGGGAGTCTGTGCCCTTCTGGACACAGAGTGAGAGCCGTAAGTTCTGATGGGTATCCTGATCTTGGCTTGCCATGTGCCATGCAGGTGTCAGGTCATCTCTCCTATTTTTCCTGGGGATGGTCTGGCCCCACCCTCCTGGGGGGCTTCAAGAACACTGGCCTCTCACCTTCTGCCAGTGTCATGAGAGGCAGCTCAGCACAAAACCCAAAGCTATGGCTCCAGACTCAGATAGACGTGCACCTAAAGCATGGCACCCTCTCAACCAACTGTGTAGGCTTCTCTGAGCCTCACAGACCTCAGAGGTTGACTGTGAGAACTGAGTATGCTACTGCACATGGTGTGTGAGAACAGTGCCTGATACTTAGTGATCATTCCATAAACATCGGCTAGTATTATCCATCCTGGGGCCAAGGTTGAGGGCTAGCTGGGAACCAGGGCTCCAGGGTTCTGCTGTGCCTGTTGTGGGATATCTGCGGGGTTGGCATCACCTGTAGGAGGTTCTAGTCATCAGGAATGGCTAGGAAAGGGAAGGCTGCTAGGAGCTGGGGATGGTGTTCCTTCGACTCAGTCATTCTGCTTCTGGTGAGCCCAGGTTAGCTCAAAGGGTCTAAGAAGATAGTGATCCCCAGGGTCATGGTGGCAGGAAGAAAATCCTGCTCCCCTACTGCCACTGTGGGCAGTCCCTTCATGCCCACCCATTCTCCTGCATGCTCTGTACCAGGAGTCCACTATGTGCTCTTGGACCCCACCTGACCTGGCTCTGACAGCTCAGCCTGCATAGGGGCCCTTGCCTGGTCTCTGGAGAGGTGGGAACTGGTCCCCTAGGCAGCAGGGGGATAGTGACAGGATGAAAGCAGACCCCTCACACCTGCCTGGCCACCTCAGGTCACTGGGCACCTTCCTGCAGCCTAAGCTTAGCCCCCAGCCAACACCCAAGGGCTCAGGGGTTGGCTGGACTTGAACCTGGCCATACACTTGATTCTGGCTGCCTTCCCTCATGCTGCCCTGTCACGGGGGTACCATTCTTCTTTCACCTCGAGGAGTGGCCAAGAAACCTTCCTCCCCAGGACCCTGTGACTCCCCAGGGCCACTGGTTCTGTCTCTGGTTCCTGAGAGCTCCCCTAGTCTGTTGGGTACAATGGGCTCTGGCTTTCGTTGAGTGGTATGAACTCAAGGTCCTGGCAGAACCGGCTGGCCAGGGACCACCTGCTCCAAAGATCAAGCCACATGCACCACCTAGCCAGGGGTTAATCATTCCTGACAGAGGAACAGTGGGGGCTGCACCAGGGCCTCCTGCAGAGTCAAAGTCTGTGGACAAGAAGTGCTGACCTAGAAGGATCTCTTTGGGCAGGGAGGGGCTGGGAAGGCTGCATGGGTTTCCCAGCTTCAGAGTTGGGAGTTAGGGAGGAGCCTCAAAAGCACACCTGGATTTGGGGAACATGGGGGGGTGCCTCAGAGAAAGAGACCACATGTAGCTAGCTGGGACACTCTCTCAGTCATGCCTCTTCCTTGCTGAGCCCAGAGCATAGTTGGCCCACCCTCTCCCCTAAAGAGCCTGAGAAAATGATTCAGGTCTGAGTTTCTGTTAAAAAATAAAAACCACACCAGGAACCATCCACTAGGAGAGTGTGTTTAGCAATTTATCATATAGTAATGTGTATTTCCTTCAGAAAATAAAGTTGACTCAATGCATAGGGCTGAAATTTGCAGTCTGAAGGTAGAAACTAATGATCCCTCAGGAACTTTCTTTGGACTCATCCCTGGACTGTAAACACTGCTTTGCCCTGGAAACCATCTCCTGATGAATGTACATACACACACTCATACAGGCAGATATACACACTCACTCACAATCTCACACTTATACATAACTCACACGTGATATACAGGTAGACACACACTCATACACATTCACTTTCACAAGCACACACTATCTCATACCCATGCACACTCTTGCACGCACACAGGCATGCATGCTTTCTGCACTGACAAGACCTTGCCACCCTTGGAACTGAGTAGATTGGGAAGGACACTGGCTTGCTGCTGTCCTAGCTTTGTGAGCAACGCCCCCTCCAGCCCCAGAGTGCCATGACTCTTACTGGCTCAACCATTCCTTTCCTGGCACTTACTGAAGGCCAGGCACTGTTCTAGGCATAGAGTGGAACAAGGTGACGAGAATACAACTCCACAGGGTATGCAGCCATTTCTCCCTTGCTAAATGGGCTCAGAGATGCAGAGACAAGGCATTTAGTTAGGTTCAAGGGGCCATACCTCTAAAGTCCACACACAGGCTCCCTCTAGGTCTGGGGTTCCAACTTCAATGCCATTTGCCCCTACTCTAACTCAGCCACCTGAAGGGGGATCCTGGCTCCTGTGGAGTGGGCAATGAGCCACTTAACCCTGCTCCTGCTGGCACCATCATTCACCTTGCTCCCATAGGGTGGTCCATGGCTTAGGAAGCTGAGCCAAGCAAGAGGGGTGGGAAGAAGATTCTGCTGGTGAGCATGGGGACAGAATAGTCCAGATGTCGGACATCTCCCACCTCTTTTTCCCTCTCCCTCTTAGGGAATTTTGGACACTATCGGTCATGCCTCTTCCTTCTTGAAGTCCTCTCCCATCTAGTTTCCAAGAGGCTGGGCTCCTGGGTCTCCTGCTTCTTTGCCCAGGGCGTTTTAGCCTCCCACATGGTGCCTCTTCCTCCGTAGGCTCTGCCTACCAGGTGCTAGGTACTTTGTCCCTTCATGCTGTTGGTGATCTCAATCTTTCAGCTTAAATGACTGAATATATGTCAGTGATTGTGACACCTCCATTCCCAGGTTTTCCTTTCTCCTGAGCACCAGCCAGATTGCCAAATGACTCCTGAACATCTCCATCAGACGCCTGGCCAGGGCAGGAATCGCCATTGTCTGAGTCCCTGCTACTGCAATGTCCCCCGCTGGACCTGGTACAACCTAAGAGTTGATAAATATTTGAGGAATTGAACTAACCTGCTCACCCACCAATATTTGCTGGATGTCTACCAGGTGCTAGGTACTATGCTGAGGACTGAAGGCTGGTGGGCAAAGAGACACAGCCCCTTCCCACCCAGAGCATACAGGGGAAGAGACTAAGAAACGGTCACCCAAACTTCCTACTACAGATGGAGACAAATGCTTGGAATAAAAGATAAGGTAGAGTGGAAAACAGTCTGGCAGTTCCTCAAAAAGTTCAACAAGAATTACCACATGACCCAGCAATTCTACTCCTAGGTGTCTACCCAAGAGAATGGAAGACACACATCCACATGTAAACTTGTCCATGACTGTTCAAGCAGCATTATTAACAATAACCAACAAGTGGAAATAACCCAAGTGTCCATTGGCAGATGAATGGATATATAAGATGTGATCCATCCATATAATGGAATATTAAAAGAAAGGAAGCTCGGATACATATGAACACCAAAGACATGATGCAGAGTGAAAGAAGTCAGACACAAAAGACCACAAGTGATATGATTCCATTTATATGAAATGTCCAGAATAGGTAAATCCTTAGAGATAGAAAGTCAATTAGTGGTTGCCAGGAACTAGGGAGGAATGGGGTGGGGGAGCAACTGTTTATGGGATTTTTTTGGGGGTAATGAAGTGTTCTAGAATTAGTGGTGGAGGTTGCACAACTTTGTGAATATACTAAGATCCACTAAATTGTTCATTTTAAAAGGGTGAATTTTATGATATGTGAATTATACCCCAGTTAAGAGAAGGTAAGGGATGGGGTGGGCTGGCAGAGGGACCTGGTGCAGAAGCAGTGGGGGAGGGGTGGGTGCAACTCAAGAAGGGATTAGGCGGGGGCTAGAACCCCACAGGGCATTGTGGGCCAAGGCAGCAACCTGACTGGGCTTGCATTTTAGGAAAACCCTCCTGACCTGCAGTGTGAAGATGCTCCTCCAAGCCAACTCTCTCCTGACGAAAGCCAGCCCCTCCTCCTGCTGCAGGTGGGCCTACCTGGGTCCTTGATGCTGCCATCCATTGGCTCAGGCAAGGCCTGGTACTACCCTCCTGGTGCTTGCTCTAAACCCTTTAGCCACTCCCTATTATGACTTGGAATCCCAACATTTTTGCATGGTGCACACAGCCCTGCTAACCTCACCTCCTCCCATCTCGCAGTCCCTCCACACTTAGCCCACAAGGAGCACCTACTTCTTCCTGCCTGTCTTTGCACATGCTGTTCCCTTTGACTGGAAAGGCATTCTCCAAGACTTGGTTTGAGTTTTTTTCTGTGAAATATTTCCTGCCAACACCCTGCCTCTGGTGTCCTGGTTCATTTCTCTCTTTTCTCTCCCTGAAAATACCTACTCCCTACACCCCAGTCCAAGACATATTCTATGGCAATTACTTCTGTATATGCCTGCCTGCCCTACTGGGTCATGAACATTCTGAGTATAAGGGCCTGTTTTCTTAATTTTCCACTCCAAGCCCATAACGCAGCAACTGACATTTAGTTAGGTGCTCAATAAAGGTCTGCTGAATAAATGAAGATAAAAATATCTGTGCTGCTCAGGCAGGGGATCAAGGTCAACATCAACAGTAATAAGTCATGTTAAGAATATGTACCCTGGATAAGATGAGAAGGGCAATTCACCCCTATGTCTTTCTCCCCCCCAAAATCACCCAATTTAACTATGAGAAAATCTGGTGGCAAATCCTGATTAGGGAACATTTTAGGAAATTCTTGACTAGTCCTCCTCAAAATTGTCAAGGTCATAAAAAACAAGGGAAGTCTGAGAAACTGTTCCAGCCAGGAGAAGCCTAAGGTATGATGATGAAATGTTGTGTGGGATCCAGGATGGGGTCCTGGAAAAGAAAAAGAATATTAGGGAAAAACTAAGGAGATCTGAATAAAGTGTGGGCTATAGTTAATGATAACGAATCAATATTGGCCCATTAATTATAACAAAGGTACCAGACTAACCTGGGATTTTACTAATAGAAGAAACTGGGTGTGGAGTCTTCAGGAACTCTCTGGACTATCTGACTTTTTCTGTAAATCTTAAACTGTTCTAAAAATAAAGTCTATTTTAAAGATTAAAAAGTGACTATATACCAGTGTAGACAGAAAAGTAAAGGACAGGTCTAACACATGAGACGTGTCACCTTGGGCAGAAGGTCACTCAAAGGGTCCCTTAACTAGGCTGTAGGGAAAGAAAAATTCAAACTTGGATTTCTGACTCCCGAGCCTTTGTCCTACATTGATCTTTTGTGCTGCCAATCTCTCTGAGTTCTTTACTTTAGAAATATACATGAAGCACTTGAGTGTAGTGGGCACTCAGTGAATGGCAGTAATTATTATTATTACTAGAGGATGGTGCACGAAATTTCGTGCACTCGGGGCGGGGGTGGTCCCTCAGTCCGGCCTGCACCCTCTTACAATCTGGGACCCCTCAGGTAGGGTCCCTAGGCCTGGCCTGTGATCAGGGCCCTCCCTCCCCCGCACCATTGCAGGCGGCTGGCCCCACCCCTGCTGCTGCCACTGCTTGCCATCTGTGCAGCGCTGCCCCCCCTCCCCTGCCACCGGTGGCCTCCCTCTGCAGGCGACAGGCATGGGGTGTGATGGCTTGGCTGGCCTGGGCCTCCCTCTGTGGGGCGATCGCTGGCCGGCCTCACACCTGCCACAGAGTTGCCGCTGCTAGTGGGCCTCCCTCTTTCTTTGCTGGGGGGCAGGGCCAGCACTATGAAGGGCCCTTTGCCTACCTGATTGCCCCTAACTGTGACCTGCCTACCTGATCACCCTTAATCACTTGCCTGCCTGCCTGATTGCCCCTAACTGCTTGCTGGGGGGGGAGGGCAGGATCAGCCCTATGAGGGGCCCTCTGCCTACCTGATTGCCCCTAACTGCTGACCTGCCTACCTGATCACCCCTAACCACTTGCCTGCCTACCTGATCACCCCTAACCACTGGTCTGCCTGCCTGATTGCCCCTAACCACTTGCTTGGGGGCGGGGCCAGCCCAGTGAGGGGCCATGGTGGTTCTGGTCTCTGGTCATTCTGGTGATTATGCTTATGGTGGCTGGTGTTTTATTATATAGGATTACTAGTTTTGTTAATCCTCACCCAAGGATATTTTTCCATTGATTTTTAGGGAGAGTGGAAGAGAGAGGGGAAAAACAGAGAGAAACATCGATGTGAGAGAAACACATCAACTGGTTGCCTCCTGCATACGCCCAACCAGGGCCCTGGCTAGGAAGGAACCTGCAACCAAGATACATGCCCTTGACTTGAATTGAACCCAGGACCTTTTCTTTTAAAGATTCAACATTTATTTATTTATTTTTATTGATTTCAGAGAGGGAGATGGAGAGGGAGAGAGAGAGAGAGAGAGAGAGAGAGAGAGGAAGAGAGAGAAAGAGAGAGAGAGCAATGATGAGAGAGAATCATGGATCGGCTGCCTCCTGCACGCCCCCTACTGGGGATGGAGACCTCAACCTGGGCATGTGCCCTTGACTGGAATCGAACCTGGGACCCTTCAGTCTGCAGGTCGATCCTCTATCCACTGAGCCAAACCAGCCAGGGCCACAGTCATTACTTTTTAACAGGGAAAGCTACTGAGTGTGTATGCACCATCTTTCGGAGCTTGGTATTTTCAGAGGAAGGAATAAAGGCCTCAAGTGTCCTTTAATTTTGGCTCTCTTCTCCTCTCTCCCTGGCTTCTGATCTTCCAACTCTAATGATTATGGGGACACAGAATCATTTCTGAATCTGAAGCCTTGAAAGATGCCGGCTGACTCCATTTGTCCAGCAGACCACCATGGCTTTAACTCTGGGGAAAGTGTCCTGGTGTCTCAGGTCCTTTTCCTTGGCAAGGAGTAGGCAACTGATGGGCCAGCTGCCCCCCCCCTCCCCCAGGTAACATGGACAGTAGCTGGAATTCAAAAGCAAGCGAGTAGAGAAGACTAACAGCTCTAAACCAACCAGGCACTTACTGAGTATCTGCTATATGCCCTAGAACCACCTGGAACCCAACTGTGAGTAGATACGAGCCCTGCTCTTGTGGGACTCATGGGCTGGTATGGGAGACAGACACAGATGAAACAATCTCACAGACATATGTGGTGCACTGTAAAGTGGAGGAAAAGTGTAGTGAGTCATGCCAACAGGGCCTTGGGAATCTTCCCACAGGGGTCAATCTCTTCCTAGCTCTGGGGGGTTAGTTCTCCTATCTAAACCCCCTTCCTTCCACGGTCTCCGTTTGCCTTCTAGAGCATGTGTACTGCAGACTCCCCCAGGCAGGTGGGTTTTGCTGCCTTTCCGATTCTTCCAACTATGGATTGCTCTGACCAGGGAGTTTCCATAGTGTGTGTCTCATGGATCACCTTTGAAACATGAGGGCTTATAGGATGAGGCCCACCAAACGAGGCACGCTTCCCTGAATGCATCATGCTTGCTCCTGCTTCCTGGGCCTCTGTCCAAGCACTCTGGCTGTCTAGAATGCTCCATATATCATACTTGCTCCACCTTCCCTAACACCCCAGAAATGCTCAGGGCCCTTTTCTGCTCTTCCCCAGCAGCACACCGTACAAAATTCTGTCTCAAGTTTCTACACAGGAGATAGCAGGATGTGATGTTAAGGGCATAGTGCCGGAATCCCAGGTTGTCTGGAGGATTAAATGAGATACTATGTAGATGGTGCTTGGCACAGGGCCTGGGACATGGCATGGGCCTGATCAGCGTGCACTAGTGGTTCTACCTCTTGTCTTGAGATGTAGAGAGGGTTTTTAGATACAGATCAAGGACTACCTTTGACATTCCTTCAGACCCCAATATCTGACTCAGTTTCCAGGATGGGGCTTCCCCCAGAATGATCAGTATCTATATTCTGCACAAGGAAGTTGAGATCATGTTCCCCCTTGGCCCTTGTAACCATCAAAGCACACACACAAAAACACAGACCTGTATTCCAGTCTAGGGTAACAGTGCATTGATATTGTCCACAAGCCCTCCCTGGGAGCCTTCTTGTGTTTTCCTCAGGAGTTCACAGACTCTCCTGGGGAGCCTTCCGACCCCACTGCCCCCACACGAGGTCCCACCCTGGGGAGCCTGTGGGGTTCATTTCTTGTGTACCTCATGACCTTCAGCAGTCTTTTCATCCACTTTCTCCCTTCAGCAAGCGAGCAGAACAAACCTCTTCCTACCCAGCGTCAGGGGTCCATGCGGGGTGTGTGTGTGTGTGTGTGTGTGTGTGTGTGTGTGTGTGTGTGGACACGGCCAGCAAGGCCTCCTACTGCTCTCTGTCCCCCAACACAATAGACTATTTCTCAGCCCTGATTCAAGCTGGCTTCCTGAGGGGCAGTATGGCCACAGAGATATTCATTATACAGTGAGGCATCAACTAATTACAACCAGGGGACCAGGGTGGCTAGTGCTTCTGCTAGCACCCATAGATGGGTGACTGCCCTCCTGAACTCCACCGACTCCTTCCACCCCGTGCCCAGGGACAGTCAAAGCCACATCCTAACCTCACTGGCTCCCCTGCAGTACAAACTACTGTTCTAAGAATTTATCCTCCCACTTTCCAGATGGAGAAGTTGAGGTCCCAAGCCAAGATGTGCTTTTTTTCTAGGCCATCCAGAATACACTGGTGAACATCCACAAAGAAGCCTGGTCCTGTTTACTTGGGATTGTCTAGGAATGCTTTTGTGGCTTGAAGGAGCCCAGGTGGGCAATGCTAGGGCTGGACTGATCTGGAAATCTGCATGGGGCGAGGCCCGGGTCTCCTCCTTACTCCCTGCAGTCTGGCCATGCCCGCTTGCCAGTTCTGTAATCGCCTCTCTTCTCTGTCTCACCTCATTCTTGTGCCAGGGCCAAGCCACCTGCAGTTTTTTCAAACCACCAGCAGTTAACCGCAGAAGCTCAGGGGAACCCACAGGTTGGACCCAAGGGCGAGGGTGGTGGGGTGGCGGAACAGACAGGAAGAGACAACACAACCCAGAAAGACACAGGCACAGGGGCTTCTAGCTCCATCACAGCCTAGCTGAGGGAAAAGAACGGCCCATTTTTCCCTTCTGAAAATATTCCTTAACAAAGAGCTGTCTGCTTCTGACAGGCCCAAACCCAGACACACGGGGTCCCAGATGCCAGGAGAGGAGGAAGCTGTTTCATTTTGGCATAACATACTGGTTGTGGGTGAAAGAACTCACAGGGACTGGGCTGCCCCTGGGCAGCAGCACTGGCCCTGCCATCTGAGACCAGTAGGTGGGTGTGATGGGGTCAGCATGCTGGTCCTACCAGTCTGGTCAGACTTCAGGACCAGGGCCAGGAGCAGTGTGAACTCCTCTCCCTCGCCAGGGGGTGGCATAAATCAGGGGCCAGGCAGCGGTTCTTTTCGGGGGACTGGTGGAGGAGAGAGAGTGAGTGTCCTTCCCTTGGAAGAAGGGCAAAGTGGGGAGAGATAGATGAAGGGGAAGAAGCCTGCAGCAGGTGTCCACTGGCGGTTGGGAGATTCTGGGTCACCCAACCACCTCCAGGTTCCAGTGGGGGTGCTGGCTCAGGTAGGTTGGTGTGGCTGGATGGACTGGCTGCCTGGGGCAGGGCAGTCAGCTCACACATCTGAGTCTCTGCCAGAGCTGGGAGCACTGGGGACCCCAGGAGGACCTGAGAAGGTAAGGTCCAAGAAGGGGTGTTGAAGAGCCCTGTGTGTGTGTGTATGTATATGTGTGTGTGTGTGTGTGTGTGTGTGTGTGCGCGTGTGTGTGTGTGTGTGGTACCAATTGCCTGGTCTGTGTTGGAGGTCTGAGTTTCTCTGTGTATGTTGGGGATCCAAGTGTCTGATTGTGAGTATGTGTGTGTGTGTGTGTGTGTGTGTGTGTGTGTGTGTATGTCAAGGGCTCCTGAATGTTTTTTTGGGGGGTGGGTGGGTGGGAGGGGTTCCATGGGTATTCTCTGTTTGAGAACTGTTGGCAGTATGTGTGTGCTGTGCTGGGCTCTTAGAACAATTGGGGGTTAGTGCTGAGCATGTGGTGAGGGTGGACTTCCAGGAAACAGGGATCAAGATGAGTCAAGATCAGGGGTATGTGTGGAGCTACTGGAGTGTGCCGGGAGGACCCCAGGAGTGCTGAGAGGAGGAGATGGGCCAGCAGGCTGAGGTGAGGCCTGTGGAGAGGAACCCTAATTTACAGAGGCTAGGCAAGGGTCCTGTGGGGTCAGAAGGGAAGGGCAGGGAGGACTCTGAGGCTGGTATCCCTGAGGACCGGGGTAGGTCTAGGCCCAGAGATAGGATGGGAAGTGAGAGGAGGGACAGGGTGATAAGGAGTCTGCAGATGGGAGATATCCTAAGGGACAGAGGGGTGGGTGGTGTCCTGGGCGCGCAGGGGGAAGGTCTGCGGGGTCGGGGCTGGGGAGGCCGTGAAAGGTCCTAGGAGGGGTCCTGAAGGTCAGTAAGGAGGGTGGGCGGGGGTCACGGGCCTGAGGGGCGCTCCCTGGGAGGGGCGGGTGGGGGTGGGAGGCGCCCGAAAGGGTCCGAGAAAGGGCCCTGAGAAGTCGGGAAGCGTCGGGAACGAGAGTGGGTGGAGGTTCGGCCCGAGGCTGACAACCAGGGTCCGTGCTGGGAGTGCAGAGGGTTCTCAGCGCGGGTTCCGGGGCGAGGCAGCCCGACTCCCGGTCTTGCCCGGCCCCGGCGGGCCGCAGTGAGAAGCCACTTGCCTGTGAAGGGGCCCGGGAGGCCCGGGCCACGCCGCCTCCCTACCTGCGCCGAGCGCGCCGCCATCGCCGTGCCGAGCCGCGCCGTCCCGTTAGCCCCACAGCTGCCAGCCCCGCAGCCCTGGCCCAGCTCCCTTAGCCGCCCCCCGGGACCGCTGCCCCGGCCGGCTCGCCGCTGCCATTTCACCCGCTGACAGGAGCCGCAGCCCCGCCCCCAAAGCCCAGTCAGCCAATTCACCGCCCCCAGTTACCATGGCTCCGCCCACAGGCCAGGAGTGACGGGATATTTGACCATTCCGTAAGGAAGGCCCTGGCTACGGCCAGAAGGTTGCCGCCTCTGAGGAGAGAAGCGAATTGAAATTAGGGAAGTAGTGAAGGATGGGTGCTTTTGCCTATCGAAATGTGTAATCCTGTTGATCAACACCTGTCATGGCCAATAGCGAGGGAAGAGGGGTGTGTCCCTGAGAGAAGTCTGTGGCCCTGAGGAACCCCGCTACTGAGGCAGCCAAGCTTTTGGCACTAAGCCCCGCCCACCACCGGGCTTTCCCCCCAATGAAGAGACGTCCTGATATGTCCATGATCGTCTGTCCCTCAGACCAAGCCTTGGCAACTGTTGAGGCTACATAAAGAAGATTGACAACTGAAGGAGGGCGATGACGTAACACTCTGTGGCCAATGGGATCCGGGCTGTGGGGCTTGAAACCTACATTGAATGACGTAGGGGAGGGACTTGGGGGCGTGGCCTAGACAGCGATGGGGCGGGGCCAGATAAGGGCGTGGCTAATGGGTTGGGTCTGAGGAGAGGCGCTGCCAGAAATCCCTCAAGGGGAAATGATGGGACACATCTTCTTTGAGCCCGACTCTGTGCTGGGGGCGGGGCTGTAGGGGGTGGGGTCACACCGAAGATTCAGGCTGGTCCCCTGCCCTAGTCTATGTTGTCCCGGTTAAGTATCTTCTCTGAGGCTCACACTGCCTTATGTTCCCCCAGGCTGTGTGTTATCACTGCTACACTCCTATCCCCCACCCTCCCCAGACTGATGGCTGCGGGGGGCGGGGGGACGGGCGATTAGGGGACATGTAGGGCCTAAGTCAGGTCTCACCAGCATTGTTGATCAGGGGCCTGGCACATGGGAACTGCTTATAAATGCTTGATGAATGAATGATTAAATGAATAGTGGGCCCAAGACTCTTTAACAGGGAAGGGAAGGGCGGGGGTGGGGTGGTGGGGGGATCACTCAGCTGGGGAGGAGATGTAGGGACAGTCACTGACAGAAGGCAAGACTTAGCCAAAAGGACATATTTTCACCCCAAGATGCAGGGATGGGCCTTGCAAGGGTGAGGTAGGGAATGACCCTGCCACAAGAGGGTGACATCATAAATTCAGAATGGGGACTGGTAATTGGAAACAGGAGGACTGGGACCAGAGTGTGATGGATGTTCCAGGACCTTCTAAGGTCTAGATCTCAACCTTCTAAATAGTAGGAAGTTCTGTCTGGTTTGGGGAGCAATGACTGACATCCTTTGCTCCCTGTCCCTGTCCATCTTTCTACACTCTGTCCCATCTACATTTTATTTCTGTCTACACTTTCTCTGTTGCTGTCTCTACTCTTCCTTTGCCTCTTTATGCCTTTCCTGTCTCCCTCTCTCTTACTACCTACATTGTATTTATTTATTTTTTATTTATTTATTTATTTTTAAATATAGTTTATTGATTTTTTACAGAGAGGAAGAGAGAGATAGTTAGAAACATCGATGAGAGAGAAACATCGATCAGCTGACTCTTGCACACCCCCAACTGGGGATGTGCCCGCAACCAAGGTACATGCCCTTGACTGGAATCGAACCTGGGACCCTTGAGTCTGCAGGCCGACGCTCTATCCACTGAGCCAAACCGGTTTCGGCCCTACATTGTATTTATGAAAATTCTGGAACTGTTAAGAAAAGCCCCAAAACTTATTTCTAAAAACTCAGGTGGTAAAAATAAATATGCATTCTGTCTCCCTCACAAGCCCATAGCTCCCTCCCTCATTTTCTTTCTTTCTTTCTTTCTTTCTTTCTTTCTTTCTTTCTTTCTTTCTTTCTTCCTTTCTTTCTTTCTCCTTCTTCTTCCTCTTCTTCTTCTTCTTCTTCTTCTTCTTCTTCTTCTTCTTCTTCTTCTTCTTCTTCTTCTTCTTCTTCTTCTTCTTCTTCTTCTTCTTCTTCTTCTTCTTCTTCTTCTCCTTCTTCTTCTTCTTCTTCTTCTTCTTCCTTTCTTTTTTTTTTTTTTCCTGAAAGAACAGATCTTTACCTTCCTCTTTTAAAAGTCAGCTTTTGGCCGGGACCGGTTTGGCTCAGTGAATAGAGCGTCGGCCTGCGGACTCAAGGGTCCCAGGTTCGATTCCGGTCAAGGGCATGTACCTTGGTTGCGGGCACAACCCCAGTAGGGGGTGTGCAGGAGGCAGCTGATCGATGTTTCTCTCTCATCGATGTTTCTAACTCTCTATCCCTCTCTCTTCCTCTCTGTAAAAAAAAAAAAAAAAAAAAAAAAAAGTCAGCTTTTGTGTTGGGCATTCTATAGTCCTGAGAGTTACAAGGTGACTTTGGATTTAGTGAGTTTGAAGTTGAAATGAATTTATGGACATTGTCCCCTGATTTCTGGGTGGGCCTAGGAGAGGGGGGTCACAGATCCCCATGGACATGGTTGGAGATGGGACATGGGTGCTGAGTCAGGAGGGCAAGGGTGACATCAGGGTGTGGTGAGGGCCAAGTAACTAGCAAAGGACAATCCCTGAGCGTGGAAGACTGAGGTGCCATCATGAGGGCTGAAGTCTCGGGGTTTGCCCTTGTTCCCAAAGGTCGTCTCTCAGGAAAGAACAGTCTGGTATGATACACAACTTCAGAGGAACAGAGAAACCTGGACTGGTAGCCAAGATGTGGGAACTGCAGAGGTACAAGGGCCCCCCAGAAAGAGGTCATAACCAGTTTGTTCTGGGGCCTTGCCTAGGAGATAGGGACATCTAGTGGCTAGGAGATAAAATCAAACACCAGCCTGGCCTGTGTGGCTCAGCTGTTGAGTGTCAACCTATGAACCAGGAGGTCACAGTTCGATTTCTGGTGGGATTACCCGGGTTGTGTTCTCCATCCCATGGGTGTGCAGGAGGCAGCCCATCAATGATTCTCTCTCATCATTGATGTTTCTATCTCTCTCTCCCTCTCCCTTCCTCTCTGAAATCAATAAACATATATTTTGAAAAGCCAAACACCAGGAAGATGCACAGGACATTTAACCCTCTCATTCTTATACAGCCATTTCCACACGAAGGATAGTTTAATTCTGGGGACACTTTGATTCCAGTTTTATAAGCATAATGGAAAAAAAAATCCAGCAAATTTTTGTTGTAAAATACTTTTGAATCATAAATTACACTTAGCCAATTAGATTCCTAGATCACTTTTCTATTAAGTGCAGTTAAAGAATTCTCAATTTTTCTCAAAGTTCATTTTTACTTGATTGAAATAATATTTATGAGGAATATTGTTTTTTTCATGTGATTTTTGAAGTAAACATTTGATTTATCAAGCAGGCTCCTTTGTCCAATTTTTACCAACTGTTGATTCTATCACTGTGATATTTTGTATGACTGTCATTTCTTCTGAGTCAAGTTTTGCACATTTAAATTTATTGAAATACCTTTTTTTCTCTCTCGGTATTCAGCCATAACAAATTTTAGCACCATCAAAAATTTCTTCTGGGTTAAACTTTCAGGACTCAAAATTCATTTGTTGTAAATATTGATTAATGTGAGTTGCACCTCATACTTGTCGCATAGAGAGCAAATTAGGCTATAATTTAAAAAATATATTTTTATTGAGTTCAGAGAGGAAGAGAGAGAGAGAAACATCAATGATGACAGAGATTCATTGATCAGCTGCTTCCCGCACACCCTCTATTGGGGATCAAGCCCACAGCTCCTGCATGTGCTCTGACTGATAATCAAACTGTGACCTCCTGGTTCATAGGTTGATACTCAACCACTGAGCCACACTGGCCAGGCCATTTTTAATTTTTTGAGGTAATTCCATATTGCTTTCCACAGTGGCTGCACCAATCTGCATTCTCACCAAGACAGTTCCCCTTTCTCCATGTCCTCGACAACACTTGTTATTTGTTGATTTATTGATAATAGTCATTCTGACAGGTGTGGGGTGATATCATTGTGGTTTTGATTTGTATCTCTCTGATGATTAGGGACACTGAACATCTTTTCATTTGTCTATTGGCCATCTGTATGTCCTCTTTGGAGAAGTGTCTATTTAGTTCCTTTGCCCATTTTAAAAATTGGATTGTTTGTTTTTTTTTTGGTATTGAGTTTTATAACTTCTTTATAAATTGTGGATAGTAATCCCTTATCAGATGTATTACTGGCAAATATGTTCTCCCAGTCAGTGGGTTGGTTGTCTCTTCATTTTGTTGATGGTTTCCTTTGTTGTGCCAAAACTTTTTAATTTGATGTAGTCTCATTTTTTTTCATGTTTTCTTTTGTTTCACTTGACCAGGGAGATATATCAGAAAAAAAATATTGCTGTAAGAAATGTCCAAGATTTTACTGCCGATATATATTAATTCTTGAAATTGGAAAGTGTGAGTCCTCTGACTTTGTTTTTCTTTTTTTAAGAAATACGATGTTAGCTGTCAGGCAGAAGAACAGCCTGTGATAGGTGGAGCGGGAGCAGCCTGGCAGGCAGGAAGAGTCCAGGTGAGGGTAGGGCTCAACCAGGGAGAAGGGAATGGCCAGCCTATCAGGGTAGGACCAAGACAAAAATGGATCTGTTGGTTTGCTCAGGGGGAAGGTAGATTCTGACACTGGTCATTTTTGGAGAGCGGTGGGAGGCGGAGCAGCCAAGAGAAGGAAAGAGAGAGGAGGTGATGGCAGGAATGAGGACAGCCCTTTTCCGAGATGTTTGGTGACACCTAGCGGACTGGGGAGGTTTTCCCCCAAAGAGGAGAGAAGCATAACCAAGTTCCTAGAAGTCCCCTTGTTCCAGCACGCGGGGCACAGCTCATCTGCAACACCAGGAATGGAGCCTTTGGGGCTGAAAACAACAGCTGACCCAGGAGCCAGCTACTGCAGCGCAGGTGTCTCCTCCCCTCCTCCCGGGGCTCTCCAGGGCAGCAGTGACGAGGAGGGGCCAAGGCGCAAGGTGAGGAAAATGAGCAAATCTGGAGGACCGTGACGTCACTCTCAAGAACAGGTAAAAGGTCAGCGAGGTGGGGGAAGGGTGGCATGCCAGGCAGAGGTTCTAGCGGCTAGACGCTAGCCAGTGCTAAGGCAAGGAGGTAGGAAAGTTTGGTATTTGTTCTGTAAACCTGTGTTGAAGCCACCTCAAACCTCTGGGTGGCGCGGTCTAGCCTGGCGAGACACCCACACAGGCTGCCTGTATTTTATCTTATTTTTTCCTGAACAGGTTTTATTACACACAGAGGGGATGGGGCTCAGTCCTTCTTGGCTGCTGCTGTCCTGGCGAGGACATTGCTCAGCTCCTCTCTCTTCCTCTTGACGTGGATGTGTGTCCCCTTTTCTTTCTTTCTTTCTTTCTTTCTTTCTTTCTTTCTTTCTTTCTTTCTTTCTTTCTTTCTTTCTTTTTAAATTTATTTCAGAGAGAAAGGGAGAGGGAGAGAGAGAAGAAACATCAATGATGAGAAAGAATCATTGACCGGATGCCTCCTGCACGCCCCACACTGGGGATCGAGCCCACAACCAGGGCATATGCCCTGACTGGGAATCGAACCTTGATCTCCTGTTCATAGGTCGATGCTCAACCCCTGAGCTTTGCCGGTAGGGCACGTGTCCCCTTTTCTTGAAGCATTTCAGGGCCCTCTTGTCCTTAACCTTGAGCAGCTCCATAGCGTGCCTATCATGGGGGGCAAAGTCACACACACACACCTCTCGGATCATTTCCCGCACCAACTTGGTGTGTTTGGTGAGGCGCCTGCGTGGCGGCTGTGCCTCTGCTGTGCCTCAGCTTGCTCATGTTTTTGGTCACCATGTGGCCCTTGTTGAGGCCCAAGGCCATTGGGTAGCACAAAGCCATGGCTTTTGCTCCTCAATGGCTGCCACGGCGAAAGGGCTGGCTCCGCTGCCGTCCTGTTTTTTGATTCCTGTCCACAGCCCCACAGGGTCTCTTTCTGATCTGTGGATGTTAGCTGAGGTTCTGTACTTCCATTGTGGGCAAGTTTCTGAGAGGCCAGCCCAGCCTGGCTCACATTTCAAAGAAGGCGAGGCATACCCTTAAAGCGGCAGGTGGCCTGTGTCTAAGAATTGAGGAGGTAAGTGGGGTCTTGTCACCAGGTAAGCGAGGAGTTTGGACTGCCTGTCATCACTTGAGCCAATTAAGCAGAGTCAGGGTTGAGTGATATATGAGCGTTTATTCCAATAATGCCGGCAGTATGGGAGAGCAGCTGCTCATCCACAAAAATCTGCTCTGCCTCTCCCCATACACCAGCTGCTTATATTGGGTAGAAGGACAAAGATTACACAGGAAAGAAGGAATTACAGGCATGGAAAGTAGGCAAGGTGTAATCATTAAGGTTATAAGTCACGTGGGCTGGTGGGGGTCACAGAAGGCAGGCACCTCTGGGACTAGATTGTTTCAGCCACGAGGTTGTAAGTCTCTCCATAATGATAGGCAATTCTTGGGACAGGAGGATGGACTGTATTCTGATGTTAGCTTTCATGTTCCATGGCGTACAACTCTCAACCAGGTGAGAATGTGCTTTCCCTAATCAGAACAGAACCATCATGGTTAATAGAGCATGATTAACATCCTACCTAATAAAAGGGTAATATGCAAATAACCATCACTCTGCTATGCTCACGATTGGGATGGAGGGAGGCTGGGGGGTGGGACTCGGCAAGAGTCGTGGTGGGAGCAGCGGCAACGCCCAGTCCCGCCCCTCAGTGATCGTGGTCAGAGCAGCGGTGGCGCCCGGGTCCCTCCTATCACTGAGGGACCTGGGCGGTGGCGGTGGCGGCGCCCCAATCGCGGATGGCGGCGTGGGGCCCGGCAGCTCCCGCCGCCGCTGGGGTCCAAGCCCCCACCCTGAAAGAAGGCGGAAGGAAAACTGGTGCCAGTAGCCAGGTGAAGGAAGGTCTATTGCACGATTCTTCGTGCAAAGGGCCTCTAGTTTCTTATAATTATAGTTAGTCCCCAATATTCTATTTCTGCCCTTAATAGTTTGACTTGGGAAAAACTCCTGCTGCCAATCAAAGCTTACGGGATGTGACAGAGTCTGTGCAGCTCAAGTAGTTTGGAAAAGAGCTCCAAGTGGATAGGGGAGGAAGCCTTTCTGGAGGAGGTGGTATTAAAAGATGTATCTTTGCCCTAACTGGTTTGGCTCAGTGGACAGAGCATCAGCCTGTGGACTGAAGGGTCCCAGGTTCGATTCTGGTCAAGGGCATATACCTTGGTTGTAGGAGGTGTGCAGGAGGCAGCTGATCGATATGTCTCTCCCATCAATGTTTCTAACTCTCTATCCCTCTCCCTTCCCCTCTGTAAAAAAAAAAAAAAAAAAAGATGTGTCTGGGCTATGGCCAGGTAGCTCAATTGGTTTGATCCTTGGTCAGTACACATGCAAGAATCAATCAATGCATGCATAATAAGTGGAACAACAAAAATTTGATTTTTTCCCCTTTATCTCAAATCAATTAAAAAAAATTAAAAAGATGTGTTTGTATATAATGTATATAAAGTTAAACTGGGCAGTGGAATGAGCTAACATTTGCTTACTCACTTCATTTGTTCACTAGACATTTGTTGAACTCAGTCTCTCCATGGAACTCACAATCTAGAGGGGGAGACAGATGTAAAGCATGGGGTTTCTTTCTTTAAAAAAAAAATTATTTTTTATTGATTTCAGAGAGGAAGGGAGAGGGAGAGAAAGATAGAAACATCGATGATGAGAGAGAATCGCTGACCGACTGCCTCCTGTACGACCCACACTGGGAATTGAGCCCACAATCTGGACATGTGCCCTGACTGGGAATCAAACTGTGACCTGGTTCATAGGTTGACATTCAACCACTGAGCCACACTGGCCTGGCATAAGAAGTCTCTTTTGATCACACCAGAGTTTATGCCAATGAGATGACTCAGAGTAGGGCCACTTTATAGTCTTAGGTTGGTCAAGTGATTACAGGGTTGGAGATTAAGCTCTACAATAACTCTTGAAATATGACTTATGAGCTGGTTGGTGAGGCATTCCAGTTCCACAGACACAGAGCTCTTGTGTTTGGGATCCTTCTGGACCTCATCCTATGTACCTCTACATCTGGCTGTTTATCTGTATTCTTTAGCATGTCTTTTGTAATAAACCAGCTGGTGTGGTCCAGTGGTTGAGTGTTGACCTACAAACCAGGAAATCATGGTTCAATTCCCAGTCAGGACACATGCTGGGGTTTCAGACTCAATCCCCAGTAGGGAGCGTGAAGAGGCAGTCAAGCAATGAGTCTCTCTCTCTCTTTGATGTTTCTATCTCTCTCTTCCTTCCTCTCTAAAGTCAATAAAAATACATTAAAAAACAAAAGAAGTAAGACCAATTATTTGCCCGGCCAGTGTGGCTAAGTGGATTGCACTTGGTCGTCCCACACACCAAGAGATCACTGGTTAGATTCTGAGTCAGGGCACATGCCTGGCTTTAGGGCTTGAGCCCCAGTAGGGGGCATGCAGGATGGATGTTTCTCTCTCACTGATGTTTCTATCTCTCCCTCTCCCTTCCTCTCTATCTAAAAATCAATTAAAAACATTAAAAACAACAACCAATGAACATAAGTTTAGTTAATGTTTCCTGGAGTTTTATGAGTTGTTCTAACAAATTATGGGACTGAGGAGGGTGACATGACAACCCCTGATTTATAGCCAGTCCATCAGAAATATAGGTGGCCTGGACTTTCAACTGGTGTCTGAAATTGGGGACAGCCTTATGGGACTGAGCCCTTAAACTGTGGGATCTGTTAAAAACAAGACAACAGTCCTAACCGGTTTGGCTCAGTGGATAGAGCGTCGGCCTGCGGACTGAAGGGTCCCAGGTTCGATTCCGGTCAAGGGCATGTACCTTGGTTGCGGGCACATCCCCAGTAGGGAATGTGCAGGAGGCAGCTGATCCATGTTTCTCTCTTATCGATGTTTCTAACTCTCTATCCCTCTCCCTCTCTGTAAAAAATAAATAAATATATTAAAAAAAATAAGACAACAGACCCCAAATGGAGTTGCTTATGCTAAGCCCTATGTCACCAAACTGAGACTTAAGTTAATGACAGTTTCATCTCTCTCAGAAATGGAATCTTAACCAAGAATCGCCTGATCAGCACTAGCCATCCCCTGTAGGGAAAGTAACCTTGCAATAACCAACTCGCTTTTTCTGCATTGTACAACTTCCTTGTTTCTGTTCCCCTCTCTCTAAAATCTCTTGCCTTGCATAGTTCTTCAAAGCTCTAACTGCTAGATTGGATGCCATTTGATTCACAAATCATTGAATAAAGCCAGTAAGATCACTAAAATTCACTCAGTTGCCTCCTGCATGTGCCCTGACTAGGGCCCAGTCCAGAGAGGAGCCTGCAACCAAGTTACATGCCCTGGACCAGAATCAAACCTGGCATCCTGCAGGTCACAGGTTGATGCTCTATCCACTGAGCCAAACCGGCTAGGGCTCAGTTGAATTTTTTATTTATTATTTTATTTTTATTGATTTCAGAGAGGAAGGGAGAGGGAGAGAGATAGAAACATCAATGATGAGAGAGAATCATTGATCAGCTGCCTCCTGCACGCCCCCTACTGGGGATTGAGCCCACAACCCAGGCATATGCCCTTGACCAGAATCAAACCTGAGACCCTTCAGTGCCCAGGCCAATGCTCTATCCACTGAGCCAAGCTGGCTAGGGCTCAGTTGAATTTTTTAAATAGCTCTGATACTATATCCAGGTTGATAATGTCAGACTTGACTTAAATTTGTAGGACATCCAGTCAATGATGGCCTAGAATTTTAGAATTGCTTGGTGATATAGAAAAACATGCCAGAACTTCCAGAAGGTTACATTCTAGGGTAAGGGTTACATTCTAAAGAATGAAGTGTTGGAGCAGAGGTGAAATGGGGTGGAGGAAGGAGTGTTTCTGTTAGATTGATCAGCACCTGCAAAGATTAGGAAACGAAAGAGAATGTGACTTCCCTAGAGGAACTGAAAGTTTTCAGCAGGACTCTAGGGCCTTAGGAAGGAAAACTAGATGGCTAGTTTGGGATCTAATTACAAGGTATGGAATACCAGGCAGAAGGGTTAATAATGAATTTGGTAGGAATAGCACACCCAAGAGAGAATATCATCTTTGGCCTTCCTGAGGGATTGATGTTCCAGTTTTGCTGATGTGTCTGGAGATGGAAAAGCCACTACCTCCTCAGGAAGTTCAGCCGAGCACAAAGAGTATGCCAAATCAGGCTGGGGACCCTAGCCCTGCCTCAAGCCATGCAGCCAGGAGCAGGTCTTCTCAACTCTCGGAGCCTCAGTTTCCCCTATGTGAAATGGGACACAGATGGTCTTAATCTGTTCAGGCTGCTATAACAAAATAACATAACTAGGTGACTTAAATAACCAACATTTAGTTTTTACAGTTCTGGAGGCTGCAAGTCCAAGACCAAGGCACTGGCAGATTCCATTTGTGGTGAGAATCCTCTTCCTGGTTCATAGACAGCCATCTCATTCACAACCTAGTCCCTTCCAGAATGCCGCCCCCCCCCCCAAATACTATTACATTGGGGGTTAGGTTTCATCATAGGAATTCTGGGAGGACACAAACATTTAGTCCATGGCATAAAACCACCTCACAGGGCTGTCATGAGAAAGAACAGGTCCTCTGGGGGGTGAGGGCATATATGGGAGTGGGGTGGGGGTGGGGCAATGGTAAGATATGTACACATATAATACCTTAATAAAAAATAAAATAAAATAAAAAAGAAAGAACAGGTCCTTAGCACCAAACAGATGCCAAATAAAAATTGTTTCTTTCCCTCTTCTTTAAGGAATAAAACTCCTCCAGAAGACCTGTAACATATTTCCAAGTTGGATCTTGCACTGTCCAACAATTCCACCAGCATCAGTTACTCTGGTCGTGTCACCTCTTCTCCACCAAGAACATACAAACAAAAATAATTCTTTTAGTCATTCATTTAACTGGAGTGCCTACTATGCAGTGGGCAGTGTTCTTTACACTGGGGGTATAGCAGTGAAGAAAATAGACTTAGTCTCTTCCTTCTGAACAGCCAGTCCCAGCTCTTTTTATAAAAACAGTTGACCCTTGAACAACACAGAGGTTAAGGGTGCTGACACCTACATAATCAAAATCTATGGGTAACTTTGACTTTCTCCAAACTTAAGTTGCACCTAGATATCCATGGGGTTGGTTCCATGATCCTCTGTGGATACCAAAATCCACAGATCCTCTAGTCTCTTATATAAAACTAGAAGCCCGATGCACAAAGATTCATGCTAGAATGGGCTTTCCTTTCCCTGGCTGACGGCACTGCCTTTCCACTCTGGCCCAGCTCCTTTCCGCGCAGTCCCCAGAGCCGCCTCTTTTGGCTCCGGGATCCGCCTCTTTCGGCTCTGGGAGCCACCTCTTTGCCTCTTTCTGCTCTGGCCCCGCCTCCCACGCTGCCCAGAGGTCCTGAGAGACCGGAGGTGGGGCAGAATGCCTGCATCCCACCCCTGTCACTCAGCGCCTGTGTAGGCAAATTAACCGCCATATTTGTTGGGTTAATTTGCATATCACTCCTGATTGGCTGGTGGCATAGCGGAAGTACGGTCAATTTACATGTTTGTCTATTATTAGGTAAAACTAGAGGCCTGATGCACGAAGATTTGTGCAAGAATGGGCCTTCCTTCCCCTGGCTGCCGGCACCACCTTCACTCTGGCTGGAGCCACCTTTCTACTGACCAGAGGCCCGGAGCAGCTGGCACAGAAAAAAGACCCCAGAAATTGACCCCTGCCACTATGGTCAATATTTGACAAAGGAGGCAAGAGAAAACAATGGAATAAAGATAGTTTCTCCAATATATGGTGTTGAGAAAAATTAGACAGGTACATGCAAAAAAAAAAAAAATGAAATTAGACCACCAACTTACACCATACACAAGAATAAATGCAAAATAGATTAAAGACAAATGTAAGTTGCAAAACTATAAAAAACTCATGCAACTCAATACCAGAGAGACAAACAACTCAATTTAAAAAATGGGCAAAGGGCTTGAATAGATGCTTCTCCAAAGAGGACATAGAGATGGCCAATAGACATATAAAAAAATGCTCAACATCACTAATCATCAGAAAGATGCAAGTCAAAACCCACAATAAGGTATCACCTCACACCTGCCAGAATGGCTACTATCAATAAATCAACAAAAAACAAATGCTGTTGAGGATATGGGGAAAAGGGAATCCTAGTACACTGCTGGTGAGAACGCAGACTGGTGCAGCCACTATGGAAAAAAGTATGGAGATTCCTCAAAAAATTAAATATGAACTGCTGTTTGATCTAGTAATCCCACTTCTAGGAATATATCCTAAAAATCCCAAAACACCAATTAGAAAGAATATATGCACCCCTATGTTCCTAGCAGCATTATTTACAATAGCTAAGATCTGGAAACAGCCCTATTGCCCATCAGTAGATGAGTGGATAAAAAAACCTGTGGTACATTTACACAATGTACCCTACCCATGCATGAATTTCATGCACCAGGCCTCTAGTAGGGGATATAAAAGCCAAATAGCAAAATGGCAGCTATAAACCTTTCCTTATCAGTAATAACATTAAATAGAAATGGATTAAACTCTCCAATTCAAAGGTAGAGATTGACAGAATGGATAAAAATGACCTAATTATATGCTGTCTATAGAATATATAGATTTAGATATGAACAAAATCAACTCCATCTCTGTGTCCAGATTTCATTTCATTTTTTAAGTTTCATGCTGTGACCAACCTCACTATCCTTAGCAAGCATATCACAGCCTTCTAGTTGATGATTATATGTGTTCTTTAAAATGTAGCCATAAAATTTTGTTAGTAATGGCCACAATGGCATGACAACTGAGATAAATAGCAAACTGGTGATAGTACTGATTTAAGAAATCACCTATCACAAGTCCATCAGTAGGTATGGCACTACTGCATTCTTTGTCCCTTTGTCTTGTCAATCATCAGTACCTGAGTTATACCATAAAAGGCACTGTGACAGGGGTCTGGTAGTAAAGAATAATTTGCACAGACTGCTGGGCTGTCTGCTCTGCTCTAGCCCAATCTTCCCGTAAGTAAATAACCCTATAATAAATTGTTATTTCTATGGAGTTGCCTGCTTTGTTCTTTGGTCTGAAGAGAAATTCTCCTTATAGTAGCCATTACACCTTTACCCCACTATTGGACAAAGAAATTCACTTTAGATTAAAATTAAAGAGTGCCCTGCTGACGTGACTCAATGGTTGAGCATCATCACCCTATGAACCTGGAGGTCATGGTTCAATTCCCGGTCAGGGCACATGCCCGGGATGTGGGCTCCATCCCCAGTGTGGGGCGTGCAGGAGGCAGCCTATCAATGATTCTCTCTCATCATTGATGTTTCTATCTCCCTCTCCCTTCCTCTCTGAAATCAATAATAAAAATATATTTAAAAAATTAAAGATAGTAACATAAAACTGACTGAATCAGAGAGGAAATCAGGAGTCCATACACAAATAAATTCAAAACTTGATTCACATAGTTTCAAAGTAACGCTCTACAAAATAGTAATTACAAAGGGGAAAGGGTACCTGCTTCGTGCAGTCGTTAAGCAGGGACTCAGAGGTCCACCAGCCTGGGTCTAACTCCCAGCCCATCACTTACAGGCTGTGTAACTTCAGGCAGTTTCTGCTCTCTCTGTTTCTGTCCTCAGCTCTAAAGCAGGATAATAACTACCCTTTTCTGTCAGTGCTCCTCAGCCAAAGACCACGAGGAGCACACCTGTGGTTTCTTCTTTGTTGCAGCAAGGTAGAATGCACAGCACAGGGTTCTGGGGTGTGTGTGTGCTAAGTGCCATTACTACTGAGTATTTATCATTGAGATAGGAAATTCATAACCATTACTAGTGCACTGTATTAGACTCCACATTACAGTATGAAGCAGGGTAATTGTCCCATTTTACAGCTGAGGAAACTGAGGCTCTGATAAGGTGGGACCGAAGTTTCCAGGATTACGTGGGGGTTGGAGCAGTGCCTCCTGACACTAGCATTGACCTCAAGCTTCTGCCCCACCCTAAATGGCTTCTCTCATAGCTGTGTCAGGCATTTCATCTCTACCCCAATTTTCTGAGAGGAAGTGGGTGTCCCCACATAGTTCCTCATTCTTCTTCCTGAGTTTGGGAGGAATAGCCCCTGGAGGGCTGCCGAGGACAATACATGAGGTTATAAAAACCGTAGTCCAGGGAGGAGCTGGACAGAACAGAGAGGAGAAGAAGATGGCAGAGATTTGTGTCCCCAAGGAACCAGGTGGCCTTGATGAGGCTGAGTCCCCATTATGGGGTAATGGTGGGGAGGGCAGGGCTCCAGGGTCCTGGGGGAGTCCAGGTCTGGCCTCCAGCCTGCAAGGAGGGGAGAGGGTCTGGTCTCCATTAGGGCTTTGAAGCTCAGATGCATACATTCTGTCCTGTTCAGAGGAGAGGGAGATATTTCAAGGCCAGAGATCATCTGAGAAAGACCCTGGGCTGTCGAGGAGCTCAAGAAGTTTGCCAGGTACTGGGATGGGTGGTTCAGGAGCAAGCACCCGGGGATGGGGACAGCTGGGAGGCACCCCAGCATGGGTGGGTTGAGGCAGGGTCTGTCCCTGGCTCCCAGCTCTGTCCATTCTGTAACAGAGTGGCTAACCCGGGCCCCTCTGCATCTGATACTGATCCTCATCTCTCTGGGCCTCTTCATGCTCATGCTGATCACCCTGATTCAAGGTGAGTTCGGGGCTAGGGGCTGGGAGTCCTGAGCCCCTGGGGGTTTTCCCTCTGGGTTGGTCTTTGCCCTTTTCCACAGCCCTCAAAACCACTAGGGCTGGGATATTTGGACTCTCTGTCATCTCCTGTGTGACAGTGGGCTGGTTACTACCTCTCTCTGAGCCTTTTTCCTTATCTGTGAAATGCAGCTCATTTTCCTCCAGGCGGGTTTGTGGGGTGAGGCTTAGGTTCTCAGATCTTGAAACCAAAGGTGGCACAGGATCAGACATACTGTCACACTCAATTAAGGGGAATTCTCTGCTCTGTTGTAGTCTCCAGGATCCAACAATCCCTGCCAAGAGAGATGGACGATCAGGAGAGCCACAGCCCGGGTGAGGGGCTGGAAGCTGGGCTCTGGAATGGGAAGGACTCTGAGCTGCGTGACCTTGGACGAGCCACTGCTGTGGGGTGGAGGGCAGGCAGGAGTGGGGAGACCAGACCCCTGTGTGAGGTCCTGGGGGCCAGGATGTCGGGCAAGTCACTGCCGAAGGCTCACGTTTCTTGTTTGTATAATGGGCTGTTGCGGTTACCATGAGATGCAGAAATCATGGGGCCCTCTCTGCACCAAGCACACAGTAGGTGCTTAATAACTGAAGTCTTCTTCTTCCAGTGGCTGTTTTGCAATCAGACCTGGAGGAGATCGTCCATCAGCTGACCAGGATGAATGCCACCCTGAGTAAGGTTCAGACATCAAGGTCAGGAGGGAATTGTGGGGTTATAGGTGGGGCTGAGGCTCACCTCCCATGGCTGCCATTCTGAAAATGGCAGGGCAGAATGGGATCTTTCTCGTGGGTTTCTTGGAGACTGAGCTGAGAGCTGAACAAAGGGGCCTGGCCCTGGATTTCCCATATCTGATGCCTGTGTTGGGGGCCTGGGAACCTAGCAGCCTGTCTCCCCAGCTGTTCCAACCTTGTCCCTGCTCCCCAGCTGGCCTGTGCCGTCACTGCCCCTGGAATTGGGACTTCTTCCAGGGAAGCTGCTATATCTTCTCCAAGATTCAGAGCACCTGGAAAGCTTCTGTCTCTGCCTGTGAGGACATGAGGGCCCAGCTGGTGGTCATTAACAATGCTGAGGAGCAGGTATGCCAGGCACGGTTCCTGTCTGGGGCTGGGCCAGGCGACTGGTCAGCAAAAAGCCTCTGCCATCCTCCTCTGCCCTCTGAGAGATGGAGGTTTGGGGGCGATGCAGTCAGGGAAGGCTTCCTGGAGGAGAAACCATGATGGACTTGGGAAGGTCATGTAAGAGGAACCCATGTATGTAAAGAAAGGAAACTCAGAGTAATTTCTCTCTTGACACATAAGTGAATTGGAACGTAAGTTAATACATTTCCACACATTCACAGCATTAATGCACATGTGAACACATACAACTTAAATAGGGGATGCAGTCTAGGACACAGAAAGACTTCTGTGGGAGGCAGGGGACCATGAGAATGTGGGCAGACATGGGATGGGTGGCCTTCACCAATCTTCCTCCTGATACCCCATCCCTCCCCCACCCCCAGAAATTCCTGATATCTTGGGATATCAGAAAGGATAAAAGCACCTGGATCGGCCTCAGTGACGAACACAATGAAGGGTCCTGGAAATGGGTGGACAACACCCCCTTAAATATCAGGTGACTTGCCGGCGACAATGGCCTGGGAGGGAGAGGGTAGGGAAGAGACCTGCACCTAAAGCCAGGGTTGCTCAGACTCCGGGGTTGGAAAGTATCAACCGAGAAAGTAGGCTGAGATGCAGAGTCCCGAGTCCACTGTGGTGGCATAGGGGGTTTGATTCTCTAAGTCTACGTATGGGCCGAGGAATCCGTATTTTTATTTTGCTAGCACTGATTGAGGGAGGTGGTGTATTTGAACCCACATTATGAAAACCCTGAATTCACCATCCTCTCTAGCTGGTCCTTAGAAATTTGCTACCAAAGGCCACGGACCAGCTGGTCCAAGGGTGGGTTGGGGAGTTGGCTCTGGGTGGAGGAGGGAACTCATAGCTTTGCTGGTGTTCACAGCTTCTGGAAAAAGGGAGAACCTAACAATCAAGGAGACGAGGACTGTGCGGAACTGTCGGGTAATGGTTGGAATGATAACAATTGTAATGGAGAACTCTTCTGGATCTGCGAGAAGCCCTCAGCTCTGTGCCCAGGCCTCTGAGGGCCACTGTCCCCCACTCTCACCCCTGCCCCCTGTTCAGTCTCCAGGATCAGGCCCTTTGGCCATGCCCTCTGCTAGCTCGTCTCTGGTCCCACCCACTTCTGTTTTTATTCCTCCTGAACTGAAGTCTTTGAGATCTTGAGATTCTGAGAATCCTTTCTCCCTCCAAAGGCTTAGTGCCCCGACTCAGCCCCCATGATATCCTCTTAATAAAGTCACACACTGCATTATGCTTGCCATTGAAGTTACTGTGTCCTTTGCCAATGTTTTAGTTACTACTGTTCTATAATAGGGTTGATTTACACGACGGCATTGTCTTCTTTCTACTACTGTGCATTTTATTGCCTAGATACAGTTCTGAGTCAGTTTGTAATTTTGGTTGGGAATATACATGTGTATGTATATTGTCTGTCTGTCTATTTACTTATTCATTCACGAACCAGTTATTTATTCAGGTACCTTTAAAATATCCTTCAGCAAAATTTTATGATTTTCTTCATATGCATTTTGAAAAAAACATTATTTCAGGTATGTGCATTCGTTTTCAATTGATTTTCAACAAATCACCACAAACTTACTGACATAAGACAATTCAAATTTATTATCTTATACTTCTGGAAGTCAGACCCAAAATGAGTAATGAGTCTCCTAATGCTGAAATCAAGGTGTTGACAAGGCTGTGTTTCTTTCTGGAGGTTCGGGGGACAGTTCGTTTTCTTGCCTTTTTCAGCTCCTAGAGGTGGCCTGCACTACTTGGCTGGTGGCCCCTTCCTCCACCTTTGAAGCCAACAGCGACATGGATCTTTCTTTCTTTGTACTGCTCCATACTGACCCTTTGCCTCCTCTTCCACATTTAAAGGACCCTTGCTATTACATTGGGGCCACTCGATAATTTCATATGACCTTACTATTTTAAGGTCAGTGGATTAGGAACCCTATTTCTATCTGCAACCTTCACTCTAATTTTTCCATGTAGCTAACACATCCACAGGTTCTGGGGATTAGGACATGGGCATCTTTAAAGGGACATTATTCTGCTCACCATATTGTGTTATTATTGTTGTGCTGAATGGGATACATCTCAATGACAGATGTGAGTTAGGGGACAAGAACCCAACACTCTCTGCTCTTGACCTAGAAAACTCTGAGGCCTGTTCCACATGCTTGCCCCAGATGCCTTTAGCAGCCACCTGCTCAATAATGCCTAATGGTGTCCTTGTCTTCCCTGTGTCACTTTCCCACTTCCCTCCTGGTGTTGTCTGAGGATGATACTGCTTTCATTGAAATCCTGTCTTCAGTATCCAGGGGAGCTGAAGTAAATTCAGGTTGTGTTTATGTGATTCATTCTGAATGGTGGGCTAGAACCATGCCTGAAGAATGGATCGGCAGAGACTGGATGGACCATGTCATTTCCAGACTGGGACATCTATCTATCTATCTATCTATCTATCTATCTATCTGTCTATCTATCTATCTATCTATCTATCTATCTATCTATCTATCTATCTATCTATTATCTATCTTCTATCTATCTATCTATCTATCTATCTATCTATCTATCATCTATCTATCTATCATCTATCTATCTATCATCTATCTATCTATCATCTATCTATCTATCTATCTATCTATCTATCTATCTATCTATCTATCATCTATTTTTATGGCTCTTTTTAGCTTATTGCATGAAGGAGTTACACTAGTCCAAGTTAAAAGCAGACCCCAAATGGTTACATTATACAAGGTGTGAGTTTTTAAACTTTTGACAAGGGACAGAAGGGAAATTCTACTCATTGCAAGGAAATCCTCACTTAAGCTTCAGTGAGCCAAAATTATTACTTAAAACCCAGGAACCTTCAGCTGGTGTCCTTAGCCAGTCCAATCTCTACGAGGAACAGGCATATGTTCTTACGCTGGTCACCCTGTAGCTGAATTACTGCTTCATATTCTATATGCTCAATTACAGTACCATTGAAGGCAATTTACTTCTTAAATGCCTTTTGATTGTAATCATCAGTGAGTCCTTGGACAATAGTAAGGGTCTTCCTGTGATTTCTCTGTTGAATTCTTGTATGAATATAATCCTCAGGGCTAGCTGGAAGTTCTGGAACAAAATCAGTAACTTGGGTGTATCGCCCTTACTTGCGTCAGCAAAGGGGTCGAAAGAGTGGAGCTTCTGGATAGCGGACATATGACATGATTCCTTTTCCTTGGTAGAAACGGCTGACCTGACGGAAGGCTGCAGCAGAGGGTGTGTGTGTGGGGGGTGGGGTGGGGGTGGGGGTGGGAGGGGGAAGGAGCAGGCAGGCAGAAAGCGAGGGGGGCTCAAGGGGAAAGTTGCTGAGTTCTCAGCAGTGGCTCAGTGACTGCGGCCCAGATTGGGACATTTAAGAGTGACTAATCATTTCCTTGTACTCTCTCCTCCCTGACCTCCTCCTGAAGTTCTGGAACAACAGCAGTAACTTGGGTGCAAGATAGTGTGGCCACATACTAAACTTGACAAGCTCAGGGGAGGCCTGCATGGCAGCCTTACAAACTCAAAGACCTAAAGTAACCAATAGGATGGCTTTGTTACCGGCAGCCCAGAGATCCTAGAAAAGGTGTCATTGGACAGCCAACTGAGTCAGAGGGAGAGGGCTGTCCCCTCCCGGTGCTTGTCTTCTTGAACAAATGAATTTAAATGATAGACTCTGATTGTGCTGTGATAATGCCAACTTACTAAAGCAAGCAACTTATTAAAGAAGGAAGGCAAGTGGATCTATTTCATTTCATCCGGCTTGGAGTGTAGATAGTTATCAGCTAATCTGAGGGGCAAGTGGATGGGGGTTCAAGGTGTTACATACCCTCCTGAATATAGGTATCAAAATTCCCCTGTTGAATGTCTTGGGATAGATGAATTCTCAAGTTTCCTTTTTACTTCAACGAGAAGCGCCTTGAGATGGCTGGCTTCTTTGTTAAGGGAGTAAAAACAAACAAACAAAAAACAACTGCCTTGTCCTCCCCTTCAACTTCCCCCAAAAATCCAAGAGGAAGGAACACTTCCAAGTTCTTTTTATGAGGCTAGCATGATCCTAATTCCAAAACCAGATAAAGACACTACAAAGAAAGAGAATTACAGGCCAAATATCCCTGATGAACATAAATGCTAAAATCCTCAACAAAAATATTAGCAAATTGAATCCAGCAATATATTAAAAAGATCATACACCATGACCAAGTGGGATTTATTTCGGGGATGCAAGGCTGGTACAATATTCATAAATCAATAAATGTGATACATCACATAAACAAATTAAAAGACAAAAATCACATGATCATATCAATAAACACAGAAAGAGCATTAGACAAAATCCAACACCCATTAAAAATTTTTTTGTTTTGTTTTTTCTTTACACATGTCCCCTCCCCCCCCATTGACCTCCTCCAGCCAGCCCCCGCCCCGCCCCCCGCCCCGCAGGCCTTCAGCACCCTACTGTCTGTGTCCATGGGCTATGCATATATGCATACAAGGTCTTTGGTTGATTACCTCCCATCAACCCATCCTCCCCTGCCTTCTCTCCAAGATTCCGCACTCTGTTCCATGCTTCCATGTCTCTGGACCCACTCCGTTCATCAGTTTATTTTGTTACTTAGATTTCACATATGAGTGTGATCATGTGATACTTGTCTTTCTCTGACTGACCTATTTCACTTATCATGATACTTTCCAGGTCCCTCCATGCTGTCTTAAAGGGCAAGAGATTCTTTTTTTATTGCTGCATAGTATTCCATGGTATAACTGTACCACAGCTTTTTTATTCACTCATCTACGGATGGGCACTTGAGCTGTTTCCAGATCTTATCGATTGTAAATTGTGCTGCTATGAACATAGGGGTGCATACATTCTTTCTGGCTGGTGTTTTGGGTTTCTTAGGATATATTCCTAGAAGTGGGATCACTGGGTCTAATGTAAGGTGACCAGACGTCCTGCTTTTGGCGGGACAGTCCCGATTTTTAACAATTTGTCCCGCGTCCTGTGGCGGTTTAAAAAAGTCCCGATTTTTGGAAAGAATGCACGACAAGCTAGGGAACGGCGGGAGAACGGGAAGGGAATATACGGTTTTCGGCGGCCATGTGGCTATTTAGCCAGGATATGAGTTTTATAATATTTTTGTTAATTTTATAATGTTAAACTTTAATAATAACAAATAATTGTTGAGAACTGATTATGGAGAACTGCTTATCAAAGTTCGCATTGTTGATCAGTTGTTAGAATTCGACCACCATTGTTTGGACTTAATGAACAATGGCATTTTTTGGGCTTGGCAACAACGAAAACATTTTGTAACTGTCTCTCAGACGATACACATCATACTGCGTGCTAGTAAGCTAGTTAAACAAGTGATGTCATTACAAATCAGCTATTCAGATAATTTAGGTAAGTTATTTATTTATTTATTTCATAAATACATAAATTTTTTTGAATTTAGCAGACAGTACTCGTATTATTTATATTTTATAATGGCGGCAAAAAGTCTAGCGCCGGCCTTGAAAGTGACACTTATGACTTATGTTACGGCAAATTCAGAGAAAAATAATACAAGTTAGTATTGTTATTATTTAGAAAGAAATATAGGATTAAAATAATTTTTAAAATATAGTTACTTTATAACAATCAAATTAATTTAATTTATAAACTAACAATAAAATATGTTCATGTAATTATGTACCTACTTACTGTGTTTTTAAGCAATATGTATATAATAATTTATAATATACTTTTAAATTATTTTTTTTAGATTTTTAACATAATGAGTAAGAAAAGAGGATGCAAATTCAACAATGATCTAAGAAGTGAATTTCCTTTTATTAAAAAAACCAAAAGCGATTACAATATAGACCAAATTTTTAATCAAGAACCCCTCCCCCTGGGCCGAAACCGGTTTGGCTCAGTGGATAGAGTGTCTGCCTGCGGACTCAAGGGTCCCAGGTTCGATTCCAGTCAAGGGCATGTACCTTGGTTGCGGGCACATCCCCAGTAGGGGGTGTGCAGGAGGCAGCTGATCAATGTTTCTCTCTCATCGATGTTTCTAACTCTCTATCCCTCTCTCTTCCTCTCTGTAAAAAATCAATAAAATATATTTTTTAAAAAAAAGAACCCCCCCCCCTCCCCTCCGGTCAATGGTGTCCCGCTTTACCAATGTTAAAATCTGGTCACCTTAGTCTAATGGCAGTTCCATATTTCATTTTTTTGAGGAAACTCCAAAAATTATTTCAACAGTGGCTGCACCAGTCTTCATTCCCACCAGCAGTGTACTAGGGTTCCCCTTTCTCCACATCCTTGCCAGCACTTGTCATTCGTTGATTTGTTGGTGGTAGCCATTCTGACTGGTGTGAGGAGATACCTCATTTTAGTTTTAATTTGCACCTCTCTGGTGATCAGTGACTTTGAGCATTTTTTCATATGTCTCTTGGATACCTGTATGTCCTTTTTGGAGAGGTGTCTATTTAGTTCCTTTAACCCCCCCCCCCTTTTTTTTTTAATTGGATTGTCTTCCTTTTGTTAAGTTGTATGAGTTTCTTATATATTTTGGATATTAACCCTTTATCAAATGTATCATTGCCAAATATGTTCTCCCATATTTCCCATATAGTGGGCTCTCTTTTCTTTTTCATTGATGGCTTTTTTTTTTTTTTTGCTATGCAGAAGCATTTTATTTTGATGTAGTCCATTTGTTTATTTTCTCCTTAGTTTCCTTTGCCCTAAGAGATGTATCTGTAAACATATTGCTACAAGAGATGTCTGAGATTTTGCTGCTTGAATCAGCAATATGCTAGTATTAAAAAGATATATTTAAGTCTTTTACCCATTTTGAGTTTATTTTGTGTATGGTGTAGGTTGGTGATCTAGTTTCATTCTTTTTGGTCCAATTTTCCCAACACCATTTATTGAAGAGACTCTCTTGACTCCATTGTATGCTTTTACCTCCTTTGTCAAATATTAATTGAGCGTATTGGCTTGGATTGATTTCTGGGGTCTCTGTTCTGTTCCATTGATCTATATGCCTGTTCTTGTGCCAGTATGTTTTGATTACAGTGGCTTTGTAGTATAACTTGATGTCTGCTATTGTGATTTCTCCAACTTTGTTCTTCTTTATCGAGATTGCTGCAGCTATTAGGGGTCTTTTTTGGTTCCATAAAAATTTTTGGAGTATTTGTTCTAGCTCTCTGAAATATGCCATTGGTATTTTAATATGGATTGTGTTGAATCTGTAGATTGCCTCTCGTAGTATGGGCATTTTAATGATGTTAATTATACCAATCCATTACACTTGGTATATTCTTTCACTTGTTTATATCTTCCTCTATTTTTATTTAAAAATATTTTTATTGATTTCAGAGAGGAAGGGAGAGGGAGAGAGAGAGAGAGGGATAGAAACATCAATGATGAGAGAGAATCATTGATTGGCTGCCTCCTGCATTCCCCACACTAGGGATTGAGCCCAAAACTCCAGCATGTGCCCTGGCCGGGAATCGAATCGTGATCTCCAGTTTCATAGGTTGATGCTCAACCACTGAGCCACGCCAGACTGGCTTAATCACTTTTTTCACTGTCCTGTAGTTTTCTGCATACAAGTCTTTTACTTCCTTGGTTAAGTTTATTCCTAAGTATCTTAATTTTTTGTTGCAATGGTAAATGGGATTATTTGTTTAGTTTCTCTCTCTGAAATTTATTATTGGTGTACAAAAAAACCCATAAATTTTTGGGTGCTGATTTTGTATCTTGCTACATTGCCAAATCCATTTATTAAATCTAGTAGTTTTTGGTGGAGTCTTTAGGGTTTTCTATGTACAATATCATGTGATCTGTGAATAATGAAAGTTTTACTTCCTCCTTTCCAATTTGGATGCCTTTTTTTAAAAAATATATATTTTATTATTTTTTACAGAGAGGAAGGGAGAGGGACAGAGAGCCAGAAACATTGAGAGAGAAACATCGATCAGCCGCCTCTGCACACCCCCCACCGGGGATGTGCCCGCAACCAATGTACATGCCCTTGACCGGAATGAACCTGGGACCTTTCAGTCCCCAGGCCGATGCTCTATCCACTGAGCCAAACCGGTCTCGGTGCTATGTTGAATAAGAGTAGTGAAAGAAGACATCCCTGTCTTGTTCCTGTTCTTAGGAGAAATGCTTTTAGATTTTGCACATTGAGTATGATGCTCGCTGTAGGTGTGTCATATATGGCCTTTATCAAGTTGAGATATTCCCCCTCTATTCCCACTTTGCTGAGATATTTTTATCAAAAGTGGGTGTTGGATTTTGTTGAATACTTTTTTTCTGTCTATTGATATGATCATGTGATTTTTGTCTTTCAATTTGTTTATGTGATGTATCATGTTTATTGATTTGTGAATATTGTACCAGCCTTGCATTCCTGGAATAAATCCCACTTGATCATGGTGTATGATCTTTTTAATATATTGCTGGATGCCATTTGCTAATATTTTGTTGAGGATTTTAGCATCTATGCTCATCAGGGCTATTGGCCTATAATTCTCTTTCTTTGTAGTGTTTTTTATCTGGTTTTGGAATTAGGATCATGCTGGCCTCATAAAAAGAACTTGGCAGTGTTCCTTCCTCTTGGACTTTCTTTTTCTTTTTTTTTTTTAAAATAAATCTTTACTGTTCAGATTATTACAGGTGTTCCTCCCCCGCCCCATAGCTTCCCTCCACCTGATTCCCCACCCCACACCATGCCCTTACCCCCCGCCACTGTCTTCATCCATAGGTGTAAGGTTTTTGTCCAATCTCTTCCTGCAACCCTCAGGCCCCCTTTCCCCTGATAATTGTCCATCCCCTCCCTTTCTATGTCCCCGATTCTATTATATTCACCAGTCCATTCTGTTCTTCAGATTTTTTATTCACTTGATTTTTAGATTCACTTGTTGGTAGGTATGTATTTGATGTCTTTTTGTTGTTCATAATTTCTACCTTTACCTTTTTTTTCTTCTTCCTCTTCTTAAAGAATACCTTTCAGCATTTCATGTAATCCTGGTTTGGTGATGATGAACTCCTTTAGCTTTTTCTTGTCTGTGAAGCTCTTCGTCTGACCTTCAATTCTGAATGATAGCTTTGCTGGGTAGAGTAATCTTGGTTTTAGGTTCTTGCTGTTCATCACTTTGAATATTTCTTGCCATTCCCGTCTGGCCTGCATAGTTTCTGTTGAGAAATCAGCTGACAGTCATATGGGTACTCCCTTGTAGGTAACTAACTGTTTTTCTCTTGCTGCTTTCAAGATTCTCTCTTTGTCTTTTGCTCTTGGCATTTTAATTATGATGCGTCTTGGTGTGGTCCTCTTTGGATTCCTCTTGTTTGGGGTTCTGTGAGCTTCCTGAACTTGTAAGTCTATTTCTTTCACCAGGTGGGGGAAGTTTTCTGTCATTATTTCTTCAAATAGGTTTTCAGTATCTTGCTCTCTCCCTTCTTCTGGCACCCCAAAAATTCAGATGTTGGTACGCTTAAAGCCGTCCCAGAGGCTCCTTATGCTATCCTCACACTTTTGGATTCTTCTTTCTTTCCGCCTCTCTGGTTCGGTGTTTTTTGCTTCCTCATATTCCAGATCTTTGGTTTGACTCTTTGGGTACAGTGATCTACAGTTGAGTTTCTGTATATTCTTTATTTCAGACAGTGTATGCATAATTTCTGACTGGTCCTTTTCCATGTTTTTGGTATTCTCATTAAGGTCCTTGAAGGTCTCTTCAAGTTTCTCAGCGGTTTTTAGAAGATTCTTGAGTAACCTCATAAATGTGGTTCTGAACACTGTGTCATCCATTAGTTTACTTTCCTCCATCTCTTCTATTCGTGACATACTTCGTTGTCTCCGCATTTTGGCTGCCTCCCTGTGTTGATGGAGTGGCTTTGTGTGGTCAGTGACCTATAGGGGCCAGTAGCTCAGCTTCCCCAATCACCCTAGGTGGTCGCTCTTGGTACACCTCTTTGTGGGCTGAGTGGAAAGTCTTGGTGTAGTTAAAAGCCTTGATTGCTGTTGGTAACCTGGGAGGAATTGACCTCCAGGCCAATTGGCTGTGAGGACCTGCTGTGTCTATAATGGAAGCACTGCTGCGCTGGAGACACGCTTGTGGTACAGGGCTTGTTTGAGTGGGGCTTTGATGCTCACTGAGTCCGCCTCCCGAATGTGTCACTTATGGATGTGAGGAGTTGAAATCTGGTGCCTCACACTGACCACTAGATGCATTGGCTTCTGAATCTCCAATGGGGTGCAGTTCAGCTGCTGTCTGAGGCTACCCTGCAGGAGCTACAGCGAGAACTGCTGTCCTCTCCTCCCTGCTTGGAGCTTGGAGGCCTTGGAGCTGTCTGTACCGGGTTGCAAGTTTACTAGTTTAAACTGCAATAGAGAAGGCCATTCATATGCAAAAGCCGCTGCTAGGAGCTTGGGTGTGTTTGTAGATTGTGCGGGGTGGAGTCTCAGGGTGTCACTAGGCTAGGGCGTGGCAAACAGCAATGACTGGCAATGAGCCGCCTCCGACCGCATTCCCTTGCCTCCGACCGCGTCCCCGTCGTCTCGCGCCCCGGTGCAGCCAACAATTCTACCTCTACGCAGCTCTGCTAGTAAGCCACCCTCACTCTGACCCGATGGCAGACAGCCCAGTCTCTCCCCTGAAACTGGATTTCAGAGAGATTGGGGGCTTGTCTCTCTTCGGATTGAAGAAAGCGACACCTGCTTCCAGCTGGGCTCTGCTGCCAGCTTGTATCACCCGTGCGCTCCCCTGTACCTCAGTTTTTCAGCGTTTGTGCCCTGATTGCGCCCGTCTCTTTCTGTCTAGTTGTAGAGGTTCCGCTCAGCCAGCTTTCCCGTGGTTCTAGGTGATAAACATTCTGTCTTTTAGTTGTAGTTTTGGAAATTGTTGTGGACGGCATAAGCCCAGATGTTTATCTACGCTGCCATCTTGGATCCTAAGCCCCTCTTGGACTTTCTGAAATAGTTTGAAGAATATAGGTGTTAGTTCTTCTTTGAATGTTTGGTAACACTCCCCTGTAAAGCCATTCGGACCTGGGCTTTTGTTTGCTGGGAATTGCTTCTATTTCATCAGTTATTATTAGCCTATTCAGGTTTTCTGATTCTTCCTGATTCAGTTTTGGGAGATTGTATTTTTCTAGGAATTTGTCCATTTCATCCACATTGTCTAGCTTGTTGGCATATTCAGAGTATTTTCCTACAATCCCTTGTATTTCTGTGATGTCAGTGGTTACTCCTCCACTTTGTTTCTGATTTTATTTATTTGGGTCCTCTCTCTTTGTTTCTTGATGAGTCTGGCTGATGTTTTATCAATTTTATTTATCCTTTCAAAGAACCAGCTCTTGGTTTCATTGATTTTTTTTTTGGTTTGTTTGTTTTAGTCTCTGTTATTTATTTCTGCTCTAATCTTTATTATTTACTTCCTTTTACTTACTCTGGGATTTTCTTGTTGTTCGCTTTCTAGTTCTTTAAGTTGTAGGGTTAAATAGTTTATTGCTGATTTTTCTTGTTTTTTTGAGGTATGCCTGTAGTGCTATGAATTTCCCTCTCAGGAATGCTTTTGCTTTGTCCCAGAGATTTTGGGTTGCTGTGTGTTCATTTTCATTTGTTTCCAGGAAGTTTTTGATTTCTTTCTTGATCTCCTTGGTAACCCATTCAATGTTTAATAACATGCTATTTAGCCTCCATGTGTTTGAATGTTTTTGGGTGTTTTTTTTTTTTTTACCATAGTTGATTTTTAATTTCATTCCACTGTGATCTGAGAAGATGCTTGATATGATTTCAATCTTCTTGAACTTGTAGAAACTTGTTTTGTGTCCCAACATGTGGTCTATCTTTGTGAATGATCCATATGCACTGGAGAAGAATGTATATTCTGTTTCTTTGGGGTGAAATGTTCTATAAATGTCAATTAAATCCATTTGATCGAGAGTGTCCTTTAGAGTCACTGTTTCCTTGTTAAGTTTTTGCCTGGAAGATCTATCCAGTGAAGTCAGAGGGGTGTTCAAGTCCCCTACTATGACTGTATCATTGTCGATCTCTTTGTTAAAGTACTCTAGACTTTTTTTTTTTTTAAATATATTTAAGTGCTCCTTACAGGGTGCATATATGTTTACCATGATTAATCCCTTTAGTATTATGTAGTGACCTTGTTTTCTCTTGTGATGGCCTTCATTTTAAAGTCTATTTTGTCAGATATGAGTATTGCTACTCTAGCTTTTTTTTCTTTTCCATTTGCATGGAAAATTTTTTTCCATCCCTTCACTCTCATTCTGTGTAAATCTTTTGTTTTGAGGCGAGTATCTTGTAGACAGAATATAGTTGGGTCATGTTTTTGTATCCATTCAGCTACCCTATGCCTTTTGATTGGAACATTTAATCCATTTACATTTAGGGTTATTATTGATAGGTACTTATTTATTGCCATTTTAATTCTGTATGCCTAGGTTTCTCTCTCTGTTTCTTCTTTTCATTACAGCAGTCCCTTTAGCACAGTGATGGCGAACCTATGACACGCGTGTCAGTGCTGACACACGTAGCCATTTCCGATGACATGCGGCCGCATGCCGAGGATGAAACATTTGCTGCTCCTGAGCATGAAACATTTGCGACTAGAGTTTTGGAGTTAGTTTTTTCCTCAAAGTGACACACTACCCGAGTTATGCTCAGTTTTTTGGCGAAGTTTGACACACCAAGCTCAAAAGGTTGCCCATCACTGCTTTAGCATTTTTTGTAATGCTGGATTAGTGGTGATGTAATCCTTTAGCCTTTTTTATTTTTTTTTTTCTGGAAAGTTCTTTATGTAACCATCTATTTTTAATGATAGCCTTGCTGGACATAGTAATCTTGGTTTCATATCCTTGCTTTCCATTACATTGAGTACTTCATGCCATTCCCTTCTGACCTGTAGAGTATCTGATGAAAAATCAGATGTCAGCCTTATGGGAGATCCTTTAGTAGGAACAATTTGCTTTTCTCTTGCTTTCTTTAAGATTCTCTCTTTGTCTTAAATTTTTGGCATTTTAATTATGATGTGTCTAGGCATGAACCTTTTTGGGTTCTTCTTGCTTGGGGTCCTTGTACCTCCTGAACTTGTGTGACTTTTTCCTTTACCAGGTTAGGGAAGTTTTCTACTGTTATTTCTTTAAACATATTCTCTGTCCCTTTCTCCCTTTCTTCCTCTTCTGGCACACCAGATATTCAAATATTGTTATGTTTCACATTGTCCCACAGCTCCCTTAAGCTGTCTTATTGTTTTTTAATTGTTTTTCTTTTGGGTTCTCTGATTGAGTGATTTTTTTCAATCCTGTCTTCTAATACACTGATTTGATCCTCAGCTTCCCCTAATCTGCTGTGTATTCCTTCCAATGTGTTCTTTTTGCTATGTCATTCTTTATTTCTGTTTTCATAGTTGCTATATTTTTTCGAATGCTGTTGAACATCCTTACCATTATTACTCTGAGCTCTGTTTCAGATAAATTTTTTTTTTCAGATAAATTTCTTATCTTTATTTATCTCTTCTTCTGGAGAATTCTCTTGTTCTTTCATTTGGGGGTTGTTTCTTTGTCTTCTCATTTTGGCTGCCTGTTTGGGTTTGTGTCTATGTATTAGGTAGATCTGCTATACCTCTCAATCTCTAGTGGAGGATAGTGTCAAATGCTGTTTTTGACTAATTAGATCAGGCAAAAACTCAAAGCCTCCAGGGACCACCTCTGTTTACAGACTGAGAAGATTCCAACTTGAATTGCCCTCAGGCAATCATCCTCAGGTGTACTGAGAGTTTTTTTCAACAGGGTGAGACAGTTGCTTCTGCCTGGAAGCTAATTGTTATTTTTAGTGTTTTAAGTGGCCTCAGGGCAAGGTGTTTTCCAATAGGTTGGGTCAACTCTCTTTCCCCAGGCAAGGCTGCCTGTATAGCAAATGTCTGTGTGGGAAAGATGTCTTCTGCTGCGTGAGGGAATGACTCAGCACAGGAAACCAGGGGTGTCTGCTTTCTGAGCTCTAACTCCTGAGTCCCTGGTCCTGGTTTCTGCTTGCACAGCTCCAGTCCAGGTGGCACTACAGGGAATTTTGTGTGTTAGCCCTTTAAGAGGATGCCTGAATTTCTAGCCATCTCTCCCTGGCAGATAGCAACTCTGCTGCTTTTCACAGCCCAATGTTATGTGGGCACTCTTCTCAGTTCTGGTACTCTCTGCTGGGAGGCCCAGCTGGAGATTATATCCCAGAGTTCTCATTGGCAACCCCCCCACAGCTAAGATATATCTCCAGAACTTAAGTTGCTGTCTGTGGGTTCCCTGCCAGCCCTTTCCCACCTCTGTCTGTCCTACCAGTATCTATGAGGTCTCAGCCTTCAGTCCTTGGTTATTAGGGTTCTCTTCAATGAGTCTTCTGTTAATTATACAGGAAGCTTTTCTGTATTTTAATTGTAATTCCTGTTTGTTCCTGGGAGCATGTCTGTGCAACATCACTTACTCTATCACCATTTTAATCTGCAGTTGTATAATTTTTTAATTTAATAAATCTTTATTGCTCAGATTATTACAATTGTTTCTCCTTTTCCCCCCCATAGCTCCCCTCCACCCGGTTCCCACCCCACCCTCTGCCCTTACCTCCCCCCACTGTCCTCATCCATTGGTGTACGCTTTTTGTCCAGTCTCTTCCTGCACCCCCAATACCCCTTTCCCCCTGAGAATTATCAGTCCACTCCCTTTCTATGCCCCTGATTCTATTATATTCTCCAGTTTATTCTGTTCCTTAGATTTTATTCACTTGATTTTTAGGTTCGCTTGTTGATAGATATGTATTTGTTGTTCATAATTTTTATCTTTACTTTTTTCATCTTCTTTCTCTTCCTAGAGAATACCTTTCAGCATTTCATATAATACTGGTTTAGTGGTGATGAACTCCTTTAGCTTTTTCTTATCTGTGAAGCTCTTTATCTGACCTTCCATTCTGAATGATAACTTTGCTGGGTAGAGTAATCTTGGTTGTAGGTTCCTGCTATTCATCACCTTGAATATTTCTTGCCACTCCCATCTGGCCTGCATAGTTTCTGTTGAGAAATCAGCTGACAATCGTATGGGTGCTCCCATGTAGGTAACTAACTGTTTTTCTCTTGCCACTTTTAATATTCTCTCTTTGTCTTTTGCTCTTGGCATTTTATTTATTTATTTATTGAAATTTCTTTATTGATTAAGGTATCACACATTTGTCCTCATCCCCCCATTCCCATCCCACACCCCTCCCCACACATGCCCCCACCCCCCTGTTGTCCTTAACCGCTGGTTAGGCTCATATGCTTGCACACAAGTCCTTTGGTTGATCTCTCCCCTTTACCCCCACTCCCCTACCCTCCCTCTATGTCCCGACAGTCTGATCCATGCCTCCTTGTTTCTGGGTCTGTTCTTGTTCATCAGTCTATGTTGTTCATTATTTCCCCTAGATGAGTGAGATCATGTGCTATTAAAAATACACTTATAAGAACCGAAAATGAGACAAGCAATAATGGTTATGGTGACAGGCAAATGAATCAGTCTCTAGTGAGTTTCTTTCTGGGCCAACAGTTCTTTTGAGACCCAATTTCAATGTCCAACAGTTCCTTATGTGTACATTTCAGCACTGACATTTCAGTTCTGGATGGTGGACAAATGGTGGTAATGCAGGTCCGACTCTCTCTGGTTTGGTCCTGGGCAACCTGCAGTGATGCACAGCTGCTAACTGCTAGTATGGGAAGGCCACATCAGTGTCTTCCATCTCTGGACTGCTTCTCTTTTGTCTTCATGGCTGGAGTAGTCCTGTCGATTCCTCTCTATTGCTGGAATCCACATGGTCTCGGAGTTGTTTTCTGAAAATATACAAACATATTCTCGACCAAAAGTTAATAAAGGAATATTTTCTATAAATTTGACTTGGGATCCTATTTCATGTTTTGCCCAAATGATTTTCCTCTGGCTTGTTTTGACACCTTGTGTGTTTTTCATGGGTGTCTTGCTTTTAGCCTTACAATTAATTTTCTAAAGTATTAATTTTCTAGATGTAATTTACTTACAGGATATTTTTCCTTACATGATATTCTTCTACTATCCCCCCCTTTTTTGATTTGACTGTTAGGAGGCTTTTGAAAATTTAATAATGTAGTCTTGATGGCTTTTAAATTTTAATTTTTTGCACTATAATATTACTGTTTTAGGTTCATTACATGGTGCACAATTTTATCATGAGATGAAGTACCAATAAAATTTTTAGTTAACACTTTAGGAACACCTTTTTGTCCAGTACAATTAATTTTTCTAGCATATTCGCTTGTTTCAACTAGCCAGTTTAAATTTGCCTGAAAACTTGACTACTATTTTACTGTCAAATTTATTATTCTAACAACAATCTTATTTTACCCTGTAAATATTAGTGGAAATGATTATTTGCCTTCTTAAGTAGGTCCTGAGCATTCCTGGTGGTAGGCTGGATTTAGATATCATAAACCCACTCCCCCACACCATGGGTACAAGACAACTCAAACAATTCTTGCTGGAGTGAGAGGGCAGCTGCTGTCAGCCAAGTCTCTGTCAGTCACCTGGGTCCTGATCTGAGCTGGGCATGGGAAGCACGAAGCAGCCATGGGGGCAGGAGACCTCCCTCAGAAGGGGCTAGGGTTCAGGCCCCTGCAATGTTGGGGGGGTGAGGGTCTGTGCCCCACCTCTGTTGATCCCCAAATTCTCTCCTGATGGCCCCTCTGCGACTGTGCCTGTCTTAGGTTGTTCCTTCCTTGAGGAATCTTACCTGTCTCTGGCTAACCAGCCATCCTCCGGGGCCAGCTCTTGGCATTTTAATTATGATGTGTCTTGGTGTGGTCCTCTTTGGATTCCTTTTGTTTGGGGTTCTCTGTGCTTCCTGGACTTGTAAGTCTATTTCTTTCACCAGGTGGGGGAAGTTTTCAGTCACTATTTCTTCAAATAGGTTTTCAGTATCTTGCTCTCTCTCTTCTTCTGGCACCTCCATAATTCTGATGTTGGTATGCTTGAAGTTGTCCCTTAGGCTTCTTACACTATTTCAACTTTTTGGATTCTTTTTTCTTTTCCAGTTGAGTGTTTTTTGCTTCTTTGTATTTCAAATCTTTGACTTGATTCTTGTATTCCCCTAGTCTGCTGTTGGGTCTCTGTATAATATTTTTTATTTCAGTCAGTGTATGTTTAATTTCTAGTTGGTCCTTTTTCATATCCTCGAGGGTCTCGCTAAATTTATTGGCCTTTTCTAGGAAATTCTTGAAAAACCTTATAACCGTGGTTTTGAACTCTATATCCAGTTGTTTGTTTTCCTCCATTTCTTTCATTTGTGACTTGTTTCCTTGTCTCCTCATTTTCGCTGCTTCCATGAGTTGGTAGGGTGGCTTTGTGTGCTAGGTGTCCTATATGGCCCAGTGGCTCGGCCTCCCCAGTTACCTCCCCAGTACACTCTTGGTGCACCCCTTTGTGGACTGTGTGTACAGCCTTGTTGTAGTTAAGTCTTGATTGTTGTTGGTATCAGTGGGAGGAATTGACCTCCAGGTCAATTGGCTGTGAGTATCAGCTGTGTCTATGCCGGGATACCTTCTGTGCTGGAGACAGCCTTATGGGACCCGACTTGCAAAATTGCAAAAGCCTCTGTGCTCAGCTTGGATGGGGCAGAGTCTCAGGGCTGAGCAGACAGTCTTGGCTTCCCATCAGCCCTTCCCTATGAGGCCCCTGGGTCTCAGGGCCCCTCGGTAATTGCTGCAAGCACCACTGTGTGTGTGTGTGTGTGAGCGAAAATTGAACGTGAGTCTGTTGGAAATAGAGGCTGGTCATACTGTGGAAGCCTCTGAGCAATTTTTCAACTAGGCCTTGACTTTTGGATTCCTGGATTCATTTCGACATTATCCAGACATGTGGTACCACCCTCTTGCTGAAAGCGCTGGTTCCCCTGTTGAAACTTGCTAGGGGTTACAGTGGGTTTGACTCAATTCAAAGCTTCTTTTATTCTTGTAAGAATGTCATGAAGCCTTCTCACCAAGGGTACGCATACTGGAATTTCCAGGAAGAAATAGAGTTTCTTAATGCAGTTTTCCCAAATGGAGCAGCATATTGTATGGAATGTATGAATTCTGCCTGTTGGTACTTGTACACTTTGGATTTCCCAGAGAGTAGGGTAATCAGTCAGCCAGGTCAAACCCTGGAAATTCTGATGAGTGAGCTTGACTCAGCAGTTATGGACCAGTTCCACATGAAAGATGATGTTACTGCAAAGGATGTCACTCCTGAGAGTGGAATTCGTGACCTGATACCAGGTTCTGTCATTGGTGCCACAATGTTTAATCCTTATGGGTATTCTGTGAATGGCATGTAATCAGATGGGACTTACTGGACCCTTCACATCACTCCAGAACCAGAATTTTCTTTCTTTCTTTCTTTCTTTCTTTCTTTCTTTCTTTCTTTCTTTCTTTCTTTCTTTCTTTCTTTCTTTCTTTCTTTCTCTCTCTCTCTCTCTCTCTCTCTCTCTCTTTCTTTCTTTCTTTCTTTCTTTCTTTCTTTCTTTCTTTCTTTCTTTCTTTCTCTCTTTCTTTTTTTTTACAGAGAGGAAGGGAGAGGGATAGAAAGCCAGAAACATCGATGAGAGAGAAACATCAATCAGCTGCCTCCTGCACACCCCCCACTGGGGATGTGCCCGCAACCAACGTACATGCCCCTGACCAGAATCGAACCTGGGACCCCTGAGTCCGCAGGCCGACGCTCTATCCACTGAGCCAAACCGGTTTCGGCTCTTTCTTTTTTTTTTTTAAAAAAAAATATTTTTATTGATTTCAAAGAGGAAGGGAGAGGTAGAGAGAGATAGAAAATCAACGATGAGAGAGGATCATTGATTGGCTGCCTCCTGCAGGCCCCACACTGGGGTTCAAGCCTGCAACCCAGGCATGTGCCCTTGACCGGGAATTGAACCTGGGACCATTCAGTCCACAGGCCGACACTATCCACTGAGCCAAGCCAGCTAGGGCCAGAATTTTCTTATGTTATTTGTAACAAACTTAAGTCAGATCTCCTATGATGACCTTGATCAGGAAAGCTGTGGAAGTTTTCAAGCCAGGAAAATTTGTGACCACCTTGTTTATAAACCAGAGTTCTAAATGTCACACGGTGCTTTCTTTGCCCCAGAAGATTGAAGGTTTTAAACTCTGGATTGCAAGACTGTTCAATGTTCAATGATTACAACTTTGTTTTTTTTTTTTTTACCAGTTTTCCCAAGAACCAGCAACAACAGCAGAATTAAGAAAAAACGCAAAAAGGAAATACATAAAAGAAGGTGGTGGCTCCTTTTTAGATATTGATACCAGGGACCATGCTTACCATAACCACCACCTTGTAGTTACAGAAAGCCCTAGACGTAATGATAGTGTAATCATTTTGAATTGTATGCATTATTATATGAAGGAGTTAGACATCTTGCTCTCTTCTGTGTCTAGGTATCCTGTGCCACTCTTGCTGTGAAATTGAAGTGGATGTAGAAAAAAAACAAACACATTTACTATATAAAACTTTACAACACTAGTGACAACAATTCAATTTGGTTATGCACAGTGTAATATTTCTCCAAAGTTCCCCACAGAAAAGTCTTTCTTCCTCATTAGGAGTTTGCTTCAGCCTAACCATCTGGGCCTGTTCTATTAAATTGCTGCCAGGATGTTACATCCAGTTACCTCCAATTTTTTTTAATGAAAGTGTAACGTTTATGTATGTATGTATGTATGTATGTATGTATGTATGTATTTATTTTTGGTTAATCATCACCCGAAGATATTTTTCCATTGATTTTTAGGGAGAGTGGAAGAGAGGGAAAGACAGAGAGAAACATCCATGTGAGAGAAACACATTGATTGGTCGCCTCCTGCAGGAGCCCTGACCAGGGCCCAGGCCATGGAGGAGCCTGTAATCCAGGTCCGTGCCCTTGGCTGGAATTGAACCCAGGACCCTTTGGTCCGCAGGCCGATGCTCTATCCAGTGAGCCAAACCAGCTAGGGCTTACCTCCAATTTCTAGAATGTATTCTCTACTAATGTTACTGAAACCGATTTCTACTTCCTACAGGTGTGTTGTTTTTTTTTGCAATGACAATTAAGTTTTTTCTTCCATGGGTTGAGTCCTCTTAAGAAAGTGATTGCAGTTAACCATTTTGTGTTCAACTATTTTAACATTATTACTTCCTGAGCGTGTAGACCTTTCGTTGGTTTTGCTCCTCACCATTGTGTCTCCCAACTTCAACCCAACAAAGCAGCACGGTTACACTGTGGGTTTATGCCAATCTTACACCCCAGATGGGGCAGGAGGGTGGACCCTAGGCTTTAATTTTATTTTAAGGTCAAGGGAGTTTGGCTTCTTCTTTTTATTGGCATTGGCTTTTTTAGAAGATTGTGACAAAAACAAACTTCTAGTGTTGATTAGCAAGGAAGACACGCAGATCAATATTAGAATATACTGGCAGAACTATATGGGAACTGTATGCCATTCTGTGCTTTCCAGTAAAGAAGATTAGCTGGTCATGAGGACCATGTCTTTACCAACTTGCTAAGCAGTAGTATAAAAAAATTTTGTCACTAAATTTATTAGCAATTTATTTCAGATAAAGGCCGTACTGGCTTCAGTAAGTCAAATAAAACCATGCACCTTAATTTTTATTTTAGGAGCCATTTCCACTAGTTGGCATTAATAATATGCCATAAACTTTATTTCAGAGTGGCATCCATGTCTTTGCCATCTTGTGCTTGGAGTTCTGTGACGTTGTGATGTAGTGCTCTGACTTTATGTGTTCCTCTTACTGGTGGTGTTTCTTTCACCATGATTTCAGAGGATCCTGTGAATGACCAGAATGAGAACTGTTCAGGTTATTCAGACATACACAGTGAAGCAGAATGCTGTCCATAAAACAAAACATACACAACTCCAATTGGCCAGTGGGAAATGACTAGAAATAAAGACTTTCAAAAGTTGCCATTTTTAGCTGTATTTGCAAATACTATGAGATTTAAGCATACTAGAAAACAGCAGTTGACTAAGTTTTGTATTCTTGTCCTCAAAAAATTTTTTTGATTCTTTGTGGCTTGATGCAGTGATGTTTTCATTCCTTCTATATTTGTAAGTGAAACACTTTTTTAAAAATGTTTCTAAACATAAACTCTACTGGGTTTGAAATCAAGTGGTTGGATCACTTTTGTCTTTTAAGCACATTCTTGATTCAAAGTTTCATTGAAGAAGCTTTCAATCAATGGACCAGCTTGATTTTGTAATTAGTACACAGTATCTACTGTTTTGGTGTTGTTTTGAGGACCAAGTCTCAAAGTGGATTTTCTTGAACAGTATCCCAGTAGATTTGACGATATGTGTTAGTTTGAGGTCTAATTTTTTTCTAATACATTTAAGATTTCTATCTAATGTTGAAAAACTACACAAATTTGTATGAAACAAATCTAGAAAAATGAAAACTGTAGATTAAATAGTAATTTAAATTAATCTATACCAGTGGTTGGCAAACTCATTAGTCAACAGAGCCAAATATCAACTGTACAACGACTGAAATTTCTTTTGAGAGCCAAATTTTTTAAACTTAAACTTCTTCTAATGCCACTTCTTCAAAATAGACTCGCCCAGGCCGTGGTATTTTGTGGAAGAGCCACACTCAAGGGGCCAAAGAGCTGCATGTGGCTCACGAGCCGCAGCTTGCTGACCACGGATCTATACTAATAAAAGGGTAATATGCAAATTGGTCAGGACACCCTCACAGTAACGACCGAACAGCAGGCTGCATGAGGTGACAAGGCTGGGAGGGGGGTTAGTGAGGGCCGTCCAAACGACTGAACAGCAGGCTGCGTGGGGCAACCAGGCCAGTGGGGGGGCCATGATGGGCGACCAGGCCAGCAGGGGGGCAGTTGGGGGCAACCAGCCAGCGGGGGGGGGGGGGGCAGTTAAGGGTGACCAGGCAGGCAGAGGGGGCCAGTTGGGGGCAACCAGGCCAGCAGGGGGGGGCAGTTGGGGATGATTAGGCTGGCAGGGGGGGGCAGTGAGGGGCGACTAGGCCAGCGGCGGGGGCAGTTGGGGCAACCAGGCTGGCGGGGGGGGGGGCAGTAAGGGGTGACCAGGCTGGCAGGCAGGTGAGTGATTAGGAGCTAGCAGTCCAGGATTGTGAGTCAGACATCCACCGAGGGGTCCTGGATTGGGGAGGGTGCAGGCAGGGCTGAGGGGACGTGCCCCCCGTTCCGTGCACGAATTTTGTGCACTGGGCCTCTAGTCCTATTATATTATGATAGAGGAGGATAAACTTTTGGTGCCATAATTTCTCTCTTCATGGTGGTGTTGGACTTAAATAATGTGAAATGTATCTCTGTACCATAATTTAAGCTTCAATAAAAGTTTGTTTAATTGATTAGAAAAAAGAAAGAAAAATTGCTCAGAGTAGCCTACCTAGAGTTTGGTGAAGGAGAGAATCTGTTAATATGACCATCCCAATCTCTAAATATTCCTTTGACCTAAATTAAAAAAAAAAAAGTTTCTGGCCTTTTAAAAAAACGTCTAACTGTGCTGTTGCTAAAGAATATGGTCTGTATGATACCACTTCTTTGAAATGTACTGAGACCACTTTATAGGCTAGCATGAGGTCACACCCCCCTGCCCCCAAACTCAAGCAAAAGTTTATTTAGAAAGTCACAGAGAAGCCCAGCTGGTATGGCTCACTGTTTGAGCACTGACCCATGCATGGTTCGAGTCCTGTCAGAGCACATGCCTAGGTTGGGTTGTGGGCTGGACCCCCAGTAGAGGGCGTGCAGGAGGCAACCAAACAATGATTTCTATTCTCTCTCCCTCTCCCTTCCTCCCTGAAATCAATTAAAAAAAATATATATTTTAAAAAGTCACAGAGGTAGAAGTGAGCCAGCTGGGTTGCATGGGCTTAGGAAACAAGTTACAGAGGCCAAAGAAAAAGAAAAAGTTTAGGAGAAAGAAAGCTTTCAGGGAAGAAAGGGGGAGGAAAGGCGCAAACATGCTGGAGAGAGAGTGCCGCATGAGGTCATTTTTAAATTATCTTCTTCATATCTAACAATACTTTTTGTCTTAACTTTTTAAAATCTGAATATCACTATAATAACTTTTCTGTGGTTAATATCAGAAATATATCCAACTTTCTACTTTCAAGATTTGTATATCCTTATGTTTTAGCACATAGCCAGATTGTTAAGAAATCTAGTTGGACAGTATTTTTCTTTTATTTGGAAAGTTCAGTCCATGTGTATATGTAGTGATTACTGATAGACTTTGATTTATTGCTAACATTTTATTATGTACTTTTTATTTGTCTGGATTGTTTTGTTTCTGGGTTGTTGGGTTTTTTTGTTTGTTAATTTGTTTCCTTCTCCCCTTTCCCTACTTTCTGCCTACTTGTTGTGAGTCTTATCAAGGACCATTTCTCTACCAAAACAACTCATTATAGTTATTATGTAATTATATAATTATATAACTTTGATTGTAAGAATGCTCTTGTAATCCTGGAAAAATTGTTTGGTTTAAGGTATTTGCTGTAGTGCAGTGACAGATTTTTTATGTAGTTTATTTGGTATTATCTGGGTTACCTAAGATTGATTAAATGAATTGTGAACAGTTTCATATTTTTCAATATTTTGAAATAGTTCAGACAGTTCTCAAAGAGAAATAGAGACGAGAAAACATATTTTATTCAGTACTATTGCCAACAGGGGAGAGAAGCTTCAGTAAAATCATACTCAACTCCCAAAACAACAAAGACAGATGGGGATTTATAGCAAATGAGCAGATTAAGAGGGTCAGTGGATAGAAAACTAACAAAAGTACCAAGTTTTGGGGGATTTTTGCTAAATAAAGGCAGGCTAAGGAATTAGACATCAAGAGTAGGGGATTAGGAATTGGATCAGATAATAAGAATGGGGATTCTACCTAGGCTCATTTAGCAGGATTCTTGCTAAAACTGCGCTCCACAGGCCGAGGACAGGGCCCAGGAACCAGGGCTAGTAGAAAAGAGGGCTCAGAGGAAACTGTCTAAAGTTTGGTCAAGGGCAGAGTCTTTGTCACAGCAATAGAAACAGGCAGAGGTTATTTTTAGAAAACCAAGTATTACACTCTTTATCATACTGATCTGCCCCAAAGTCATGTACTTCTCCAAGTTCCAGCAGCAGAATTAGCTGAAACTAACTCTGGCCACATATTGAATTGGAGATTTTGTCTGCATTCTATACAGTGATAATTTTGAAGCCCTTAGAGCAGGCTAGGGGAGTGGGCACAGCCACCACCATTCATGGAGTGCCCACTATTACTCCAGACGTTACTACCTCTTCTTCTGACAACTCTGCAAGAGAGTCTTCTGGGCTCCCTTTACTGCGGAGGAGGAAAGTGAGGCTTAGCCGAGGCTGTCTCCTTCTCCCTCCCCAAGGATCAGGAACCCTCAGACTCTAACGAAGCGCTGCTTCAGGGTAGTCAGGATAAGATCTCGGTACAGACCTCTCCAGGCGAGGCGAGCCGCCACCCCACCGTGGGAACCAACGCTGCCCGTCAGTCCCTCCGTCGGCTGGCACCGCCCCTTCCCCTCCGCCCCCACCCTCGGGCCTGCGCTTGGCGCACTCCGATGCCGCGCCGCTGCCCAGCTGCCTTGTGGGAAATGTAGTTCGGCGTCCCGGGGAGGCGGCGGGCGGGACGGTGTTCGGCTTAGGCAGCTCCCACTCGAGCTGGGTGAGGGTGAGTGCGGGGCAGCGGCTGGCCGCGCTGAGTCTGGCCGGGCGGCGGGCGCTGGGCGGAGGCCCGGATGGGACGAGCCCTGGACGTCGCGCGAAGCGAGGTCGGCGCGGATGGGCTGGGGCCGCTTCTTGCGGGCCCTTGCGCAGCGCCGGGCCGCTTGTTCCAGGTGCGCCCCATCTCGCCCCGGGAGGCGGGGCGGGCCGGGCCGGGGGTGGGGGGCACCCCGCCGAGGGTCCCCGGACGCGGTCCTTCCCCACCTGTCTCAGGAGCGGCGAGGGCGGGCGTGGCACGGCGGCCACGGTCCGAGGGCCAATGCGGGTCCCTGGCTGCGTTCCTCCCGCCGCGGGCTTCCCCCGGGACCCGCTCGGCAGTTGGGGGGATGCTGGCCCTCTTGCGGGGGCTCCAGGCTCCAGCATTTGCCCTTTGTGTACACCGCACCTCAGTGCGCGCCCACTGATTTCCATTCGAGGAGTGCGGCGTGGTCTCTCTGGGACCCATTTCTTCCTAAGAATGGGCGGTCAACCCTGTGCAGGTTCTTTACCTCAGAGAATCCTTTTCTCTTTCTTTTTCATTTAAGCATTTAAAAAAAAATCTTACAAAGAAAAAAGATGTTCACAACCAGAAAACTCAGAGGAGCAAAAGGGAAAAATTATTTGCAAACCGTCAAAATCTGCCTGTCGACGTATATATGTGTTTGAACATGGAAACTCTTTGTTCTTAAAGCTATGGCTATTAATATCCTTTTCTCCACGAGTTGTGAAATACATTTGGTATGGGATTTAAAATGTACAAATCTTAAGCTCCATGGTTTTTATATTTTTTGTCCATGTAAGTACCACTCAATCAACATGGAGAATACATTTTAAAAGAAGTTAATTTTGAAAGCATTACTTATAGCAATTTTTAAAAAATAGCTAAGCTGTCATTTTAATGAGTGGAAGGAAAAGTATGTGTGTGCCATACTTAATCCTTTCTTTAGGCCTTTCTGTCATTAGGTTTTGTTTTGTTTCAGGATTGTAAACAACACGGGCCACCTGGCTACATATATCTTTGCATTCTTGTCTCATCCTATAAATCCCTTAAAGTGAAATTTCTGGGGCTTTATAATATATACTAGTGACCCGGTGCATGAAATTCGTGCACATTAAAAGGGGATTAATTAGAGGAAATAATTTAATATTGCTATTTGCCCTTTCTCTATAATAGAAGTGTCAGAGATGAAAGAAAATTAGTAAAATGTATACGAAAACCTTCCTCCTGTCAGAGTCTGAGGCTCACCACGGGACCCAGAGTCAAGTCCCTGCCCACCCACATGCACCTCAAAATCACGTGAGATCCAGACCCGGCCGCGTGTCCCCCCCCCCCCCCAATTGGGCTAGATCCAGACCCGGCCAGTCCCACCCTTGTCAAGCCCTGCTGGCCAGGGGGCATAGCCTCAGGTCCCCTGGCCCGGCGCCAGGACGGGGGGCATGGCCTGAGGTCCCCCAGCCCAGACCGGGGTGGGAGGTGTGCCTTGAGGTCCTCCGTCAAGCCCCGCCAGGTGGGGGACACGGCCTGAGATCCCCTGTCAAGCCCCACCAGGTGGGGGGCATGGCCTCAGGTCCCCTGGCCTGGCACTGGGGTGGGGGGCACGGCCTGAGGTCCCCTGTCAAGCCCTGCTGGGTGGGGGGCACAGCCTGATGTCCCCTGACAAGTCCTGACAGGTGGGGGGTGCGGCCTGAGGTCCCCTGTCAAGCCCCACAGGGGTGGGGGAGGGCGTCGCCTCAGGTCCCTGCTGATTGCTCGTTAAGGCTCCTTATGGGAACTTGGCCTCAGCTGTGGGTGTAGCCATCTTTGTGATGGAGTGATGGTTAATTAGCATATTCCCTCTTTATTAGATAGGTTATGTATTTTTAAAAAATATATATATTTTATTGATTTTTTACAGAGAGGAAGGGAGAGGGACAGAGAGCTAGAAACATCGATGAGAGAGAAACATCGACCAGCTGCCTCCTGCACATCCCCTACCAGGGATGTGCCCGCAACCAATGTACATGCCCTTGACCAGAATCGAACCTTGGACCCTTCAGTCCGCAGACCGACACTCTATCCACTGAGCCAAACCGGTTTCGGCGATAGGATATGTATTGATATATATTTTAATTTATTTTAGAAATGAAGGGAGAGGGAGAGAGATGGAAACATCAATGATGAGCGAGAATCATTGATCAGCTGCCTCCTGCATGCCCCACACTGGGGATGGAGCCTGCAGCTAGGTCATGTGCCCTGACCCGGAATCAAACCGTGACCTCCTGGTTCATGGGTCTCCATTCAACCACTGAGGCACACTGGCTGGAGTTTTTATTACCTCCTGTCTTAATTTTTCCAGAAAAGTAGCAGTCTTAAAAATTTGCAATGTAATTGAGCCAGAATGATCCACCCCAAACCTGGGTATTACTTAACTATTCTCTAACTTTCTGAGAGGTGCAAATGATAGGGTTGTTTAAATTTGCATTTTGAATATTAATGACTATTTTATGCAATTTTCTTTTTGTCTTAAAATTTTCTATCTGATGCACAGGTGTTTCCTTACTATGCACAAATGTCATATTTTCATGTGGTCAGACAAGAAAACCTTCCCTTCATATTTGGGCCTTTTGCAACATTAGGCCTCCTAGTCCTTTATCATCACAAAAATGCTCACCTGCATTTTCTTGTAGTTCTTTAGTTGCATTTTATGTGTAAATTTTTATTCTTTTCCAAACATTAAGCCCGTATTCCAAGTTATTGAATAATCCATCCTTTGTTCACTGACCTGAATTTCACTTTTTTCTTTTCCTGAATTCTTACATATAATTTTTTTTCTGAACTGTTTGTGTTGGCAGGATTTTTTGTTCCATTGACTCTTTCCCCCTATCTATACTAATAATAGAGGAATATGCAAATTGTCCAGGATACCATCACAGTAATGACCGAACAGCAGGCTGTGTGCGGCAACCAGGCCAGCAGGGGGGTTAGTGAGGGACGACCAAACGACTGAACAGCAGGCTGCCTGGGTTGACCAGGCCAGCAGGGAGGGCAGTTGGGGGTCACCAGGCAGGCAGGGGGGCAGTGAGGAGCAACCAGGCTGGCTGGGGGGAGGGGGGCAGTTAGGGGTGACCAGGCTGGCAGAGGGTGGCAGTTGGGGCAATCAGGCAGGCAGGCAGGTGAGCAGTTAGGAGCCAGCAGTCCCGAGTTGTGATCCCTGGGATCAGGCCTAAACTGGCAGTTGCACATCCTCCGAGGGGTCCCGGATTGGAGAGGGTGCAGGCTGGGCTGAGGGGACCCCCTCCCCCGCCTTGCATGAATTTCATGCACTGGGCCTCTAGTTAGATTATAACATCCAGGAGAGCAGAGAGATTTTCCATTTTGTTTGCCACTGTATTCACCCCTCTCCCCTTCCACACATACACAGACACAGGAATGGTGCCTGGTCAACAATATATCTGGTGAATGAGTGATTCTGACATTCAGTAACATTATGTTCTACTAAAGAACTGTGGGCCGTGAGGCTGTGGTGGGCACAGGGGCTGGTCTCGGCCCATCCTCTGCGCCCCTGCCCAGCCCCCGTCGTGGCCCCTGGTCCCCTGTCTGCTGGCAGCCCTGCTCCCGCTGCTGCTGCTGCTCCCATACGCTGATGGCGCCAGCCCTGCTTGCACCTGCTGATGGCGCTGAGCGATTGGGTGCAAGCAGTGGCTCTGGCGCCGGCTGCGGATGCGAGTGGAGCCGGTGCTGGCAGTGGGTGCGAGAGGCAGCTGCTGGCTCCGATCGCCCCTCAGGAGCAGGGGGAGGTGAAGAAATCCTGAGGGGTGATTGGGGCAGTCAGCCACCGCTCACACCCACTGACAGTGCTGAGTGATCAAGGCTGGCTCCAGGCTCCGGCTCTGGCACCGGCAACAGGTGCAAGCAGGGCCAGTGCCGGCAGCAGGTGTGAGGGTCTGGCGGGACCGCGGCACGCGGGAGCAAAGAATTTTCAGTAACCACCAGAGGCTTGCCCTGATGACAGCGACCGGAGCCCTGCCTTGGTCTGGCACCCCCGCTCATCTGCTCCACCATCCTACAGCAGCCTATGCCTGCCATGTTCCGGCTCTGCCGCCTGCTGCCAATGCCAGCCATGTTCCGTGCGTGACCCTGGTGGTCAGTGCACATCATAGCAACCGGTTGTTCGGTTGTTTGGTTGTTCTGCCGTTCGGTCTATTTGCATATTAGGGTTATATATCCTAGCTAATAAAAGAGTAATATGTAAATTGACCATCACAGCAACACACAAGATGGCTGCCCCCATTTGGTCAAAGATGGCTGCCCCCATGTGGACACAAGATGGCCAGCAGGGGAGGGCAGTTGGGAGAGTCCAGGCCTGCAAGGGAGGGAAGTTGTGGGTGATCAGGCCAGCAGGGGAGGGCAGTTGGGAGGGACCAGGCCTGCAAGGGAGGGCAGTTGGGGGGGACCCAGGCCTGCAGGGGAGAGAAGCTGGGGAAGAACAGGACTGCAGGGGAGGGCAGTTAGGGGTGACCAGGCCTGCAGGGGAGGGCAGTTAAGGCCAAACAGGCTGGCAGGGGAGCAGTTAGACATCAATCAGGCTGGCAGGGGAGTGGTCAGGAGGTGATCAGGCTGGCAGGCAGAAGGTTAGGGGCAATCAGGAAGGCAGGCAGGCGAGCAGTTGGGAGCCAGCAGTCTGGTAGGATCGGGCCTAAACGGGCAGTCGGACATTTCTCAAGGGGTCCCAGATTGGAGAGGGTGCAGGCTGGGCTGAGGGACACCTCCCCGTGCATGAATTTCATGCACCGGGCCTCTAGTATATATGTATGTGTGTGTGTGTGTGTGTGTGTGTGTGTGTGTGTGTGTGTATATGTATGTATATATATATGTATATACATACATATATGTATATATATGTATATATATATATATATATATATGTGTTACTAGAGGCCCAAATTCGTGCACGTAAATTCGTGCACGGGTGGGGTCTGGCCGGATCGGACTGGGCCTGTTGGGAAGAGGAGATGGTGGGAGGTTGGCCAGCCGGCCCGCCCTGATCAGGCCGATCAGGGCCAGGTGACTGGGGGAAGGGGCCATGGGTAATTGGCTGGCGGGTCCTGCCCCTGGTTGGGGTGGCCGTGCTGATGGGGGGCCAGCAGCCTGGGGGAGGGGCCATGGTGGTTGGCTGGCCGGCCCTGCCCCTGATCCAGGTGGGGGGCTGATCTGGGGTGGGCTGGGTGGGGGGAGGGGCTGCAGGAGGTTGGCTGGCTGGCCCCGCCCCCTGATCTGGCCGGTTCTCTGGCCACAGTGGGCATCATAGCGACCGGTCGTTATGGTCGTTATGGTCCTTATGGCATTATGGTCACTGGCTTTTTATCTACGTATATGGATTATCATAGCTTCATAGTATCTGGTGGGCAAGGTTTTGCTCATCACCATTCTCTTTCAGAAATTTCCTGGCTGTTGCTATACAACACAGTTAACTTAAAAAAATATTTTTCATAATTAGCTTTAAAATATTATTAGTTTGGTATAATTTGATTGGGAATGTGTTAACTTTATAAATTAATTTAAAAGAAGTGACAAATTATTGTGACATCCTATCCAGGAATATGGTATGTCTCTCACTGTTCATCTTCATATATAAGTCAAATAAGCTTAGCAAAATAAACAGTAAATTATGTAAATCGTGTGTACACGTTGTATTTGCTTTATCTATAGGTATTTTATTTTTTGTTGTTGTGGAAGTCTCCTTTCTCATGGCTTCTTTTCCTGCTATCAGCTCTGCCTCCTCTCCCCACCCATCTCCTAGGAAGGACCCCACAGGAAGGAAGGAGAAGGCAGTGGATGCTGATCCTCTACCATTGGGAGCACAGGTGAGGCTTTTCAATCTCAAACCTCTCCTTTACCCCTTATTCCTATACTGTACATGGCTTTCACTGCAGAGGACAGGGCTGCTGAGATCTCTGAATGTTGGATATTTTGCAGAAAGCTACCTTCAGTTTCCCTCAGCTCTGTTCTCAGCTGTCACTTCCTCATTCAGCTGGCCTATTGAGCTCTTGGTGCTGTTCAAGGGTCAGAAAAGGAACAAACATTATATGAGAGATGGTCCTAGTGCTTACAGGGCTATGGACTCTCAGGAACATAAAAAGTCACATCTCTACAAGATACAGTCACGGTGATTGTACATGAATTTGATGATAAGAATGAGTATGGTTAGGTGCCCAGATTGTCAGTGTTCCAAGACCTGGAGAAGGAGAAGATCAGTGGCAGCCAGGAGAAGGAGGGTTGGATAGGGATAATGGGAGAGGACTTGCTGTAATGGAGTCAGAATGTCCCAAGTTTAAGTCCTGACTTGACCATTTAATAGCTGTGTTGACTTGGGTAGGTGACTTGATTTCCCTGAAGCATCAGTTCCTCACGGTCATGATAGAAATAGCAGCATTAACCAAGCGTTTGCCACATACTTGACTTTGGTAACAGTTTCACACGGCTTATTCCATTGAATAAAACCTGTTTCATAGGTTTGTTGAAAGTTCAAATGAAGTAATGTAAAAAAGAAGTGCCCAACATGGTTCCTGAGATGTTGAAGGCACTAGGTAAGTGTAGGCACGCTCCGCACCATTCCAGCCAAGTGCTAGGTATTCACTAGTAGAGTTTAGAGGTAGAGCAGAAGGTAGCATTGAGTGGTAGTGAGGAGTCAGTTACAAAGTTTGGGGTCAAGTGCCAGGAGCGAGGAGTTTGTGTGTTGGTGAGGCGGTAGGCATGGGGGTGGAGGAGGAGTCACAGAAGTTTTGATAAGGGAGTTGGCATAAGAATTTTTCTAGGAAGAAGCAGTGTCCATCAGCCAGAGGAAATCATGGGACAGAAACGGTGAATGAGGAGCCTTGGCTTTTTCTGCACTGATTGCTTTAAAATGGAAGCTGTGCCCTGGCAAGCAAGCTCAGTGGTTAGAGCACCAGCCTGCTCACTGGAGGGTTGTGGGTTCAATTCCCAGTCAAGAGCACATACCTGGGTTGTAGTTTCCATCCCTGTCCCTAGTTGGGGAGCATGTGGGAGGCAACCAATCAATGTGTCTCTCTCACATCAGTGTTTCTCTTTCTCTCCCTTCTCCCCCCTCCCTTCCACTCTCTCTGAAAAAAACCAATGGAAAAAATATCATCACTCCTCTAGTGAGGTTTAAAAATAAAATAAAATAAAATGGAAGCTGCTAGTTTTTACTAGAACGTGGAGTTATTGCTTCTCTGGAAAAGGATATAAGACATCGGGGGCGGGGGGTGGGGGGACTAACCGGTTTGGCTCAGTGAATAGAACGTCGGCCTGAGGACTGAAAGGTCCTGGGTTCAGTTCCGGTCAAGGGCATGTACC